>NW_019525131.1:827197-841662 GCF_002814215.2 Seriola lalandi dorsalis | reverse complement strand
AGTCAGACTGTGCTCTCATAGCAGCCGTAGCATAGCAGCTAAGTGTCAAAGCAATTTCTCAAGACACAAGTTGCTATACACAACTATTGGAAACAGATTGACCGGTTTCGTCCAGAAGCCATCAAAAGAGATGTGCAGGGGTAATACAACTCTGATACGAGGTGTCCTGAGAGGCTAGGCGATGTCAGGGATATTTCATCTCTGACATCCCATTTCCTAAACCACATCTAAACAGAGTTAAATGTCTCTGGTAAAAAACGAAACTTTTCAGAGAAGGAGATCGACATCCTGACATCCGAGGTGGCGCAAAATAAGGATGTGCTTTTTGGCAGTCTGAAGAGTGGGATCAAAGGAGCTCATAAAACCGCTGTGTGGAAGAGGGTGACGGAGATGAGTTTGGCTCTGCAGCGCCGCCTCCTGCAGCCGCGCGCCAACACAGCTGTTTTGAAAAATAAAAGAATCGTGTGTCCCCCGGCCACCACATTTAAAAGTGATAGCTTTTCATATGCTCATGCTCAATATAATGCCCTCCAGTACACCACCACCATCCACTATGACCTCAATAACAAACATAAAGTAGAACAATCACTATTCTGACAATGTCAACAAACCAAAAATGTATAAGCTTCGTAAAAATAGAATTTATGGCATAGCCGTTGTATTGGATTGCATTGCACAGGTGCACCTAATGAAGTGGCTGGTGAGTGTATATATGTATATGTATACATATGTACGTACATATGTAAGTATGTTTGTACTGTATGTATGTATGTAGGTGTAGGTAGGTAGCCTCTTTCACCTACAGGTGTGTATATGTACATTTACATTGAATACCTGACAGAATGGTTGATAAAATAAGAGTATTTCGAACTATCCAATAGATCCATGTACGTAGATCCATGTGTGGAGGAATTGATGTGGATATATGCATTTGTATTAACATAATATTATTTTGTAAATACATGAGCTGTCAAGGTGGGTTTGGGGTGGGGTGGGGGGTGTATATGTAAACATAATCTGTACTGTAGCCTACTCACATTCCTTCAATAAAATTGTTTTTAAAAAGTAGAAATGATGGATGCTGCTGCAGTGATATTGCACTCTGTAGAAGACGTTGCTAGTTGTTAATTGGTAGTTTTAAATAATTACACATGGTTCCTGTCAAATTTGTGGTAGCCTACTTTTCACAATTTGTATTGAATTATTATACCTTTTAAGAAAATCAATTATGAAAGAAGAAAGAGCTGTTTATTTTATAGGGTACCATGACAACTAATCGCCCCTCCACAAATTACATAAGTCCTGAAAGTCAAGTTGTTACATCAAATGAAACCTCATACAATTAAAATAAGCTGGGCCCAACTACAGAAGAGTATATGAATGTTTAGAATTTAAATTACTCCCAATATCTGTAAATCTACAGGCATTTTATTGTTTAAAGAAGCAAAAATCTGTAAGAATACAGAATACTTTGTGTAAAATTACATTATTTATAGTGCACTTTTTGTAAAATAATATATTTTAAATTGTCTTTATACAGTAATGTACAGTAAATGACTTTTGTGTTTGTACAAATACTAATCATTACCTCTATAAAAACATAAAATCACCTTAACCACATGCTTAATGACCTGCAATTTTATGTAAAACATTCTGTAATTTTATCAGGAAAGATCTGTAAAATTGCATCCCATTTTATGTAAAATTACATTTGAATATTAAATAAATATGTTAAATTACCTATAAAAAAACATAGTAATAATGTAATATTATATTATTGGTAATTACATGTAATTCTAAAGGTAAACATTTAAATTACTACAAGCATCTGTTAATTTACAGTTATTACATTGTTTTATGATAAATAGTGGTAAACCTGTAAAAAAAGTACAGAAAATTGTATGTAAAATTACAGTTAAAGATGTACAAATACAATAAATTGTCATTAAAAAACATAATATTAATGTAATCTTACATTATGGTTAATTAACTGTAATTTTAAACATAAAACCTACAATTACTGAAAATATCTGTAAATCTACTGGCATTTCATTGTTTTATTGGAAAACAGGAAAAATCTGTAAAAAAAAATTACATAGCATTTCCTGTAAAATTAAGAAAAAAAATTTACAGTGTAGTTGTGTGATTTATTGTCTCTCCTCTGAGACTAGTTTGTGAAGAATCTGAGAAACTCTAAATAATCTTCAATCTGCTGCTTCCTGCTTCTTCCTGTTGGCCAGGTTTTTGTGGAGATCTTCATCCAGCTGCTCACAGCCTGTAGGATCATGTTTAATGATGTTTATAAAGGAGACAGGGTTGCTGGTTCCAGACTGGTTGCTGAGAACATGTCCTCTCCCTCCACAGCAGGGCCACAGAGCAGGACCTAGTTCCTCAGTGGTTATGGAAACTGCTGTGGGCAGCTCCTAGGTGTCATGCATGTATGTAACCCTGCGCGCCCCATGTGCTGCTGACTTCAAACACATCAAGGTGTCTGCTGGTGGCGCTGGAGTGAAACAGCCAATCAGTGACAGGCTGCTGTGGGGCCACTTTAACTCATGTTACTGCTCGGTTGTGTTTGGTCACCCTGACTTAATAACAAGGTGAGGCAGCCTGCAGGTCTGCTGCTGCATGTGTGTGTGTGTTTGTGTGTGTGTGTGTGTGTGTGTGTGTGTGTGTGAGAGAGAGAGAGAGAGACAGCGAGTAAAGTGTGTAGGTGAAGGGTTATTCTCAGAGAGACAGCAGGCTGTAATTTAAAACAACTAGAGCAAATCCCTCCCTCCTTCCCTCTCTCTCTCTTTCTCTCCCTCTTTCTACCTCACCCTCTCTCTCTCTCTTTTTTTGTTTCACTTTCATGTTTTCTTGCTCTCTCTCTTTATTATGCAGACTCACAGCTGATTGGTGGAGATTACTTACACATCCAGCCTGTCTCAGCTGAATGTGTGTGTGTGTGTGTGTGTGTGTGTGTGTGTGTGTGTGTGTGGTTGTGGTCAGTCATGCGCCATCATCCAAAGTGACCACAGGGAGTGTTTCCTTTAACCACTCTCTCTCTCTATTTTTCTCTGTCCTCCACTTCTTCCTTTGTCCATCCCTCCCTCCTCTCCTGTGTCTCTTCATCTGTGTCCTCATCCTCTGTCTCTCCTTCTCTCTCTCTCTGTCTGTCCTGTCTTCTCAGTAACACAGACTAAGTCATTCTTTAATTTAAAATTTCAATCCTCACCTCAATCCCGGTCTCACTTTACCCAGCAACAGCTGACACTGAAGGTTGTGTCAGTGGCCGAACACGTTGGTCCAGATTATAACAGCTCAACAACTACTGGACACAATGTCATGGAATCTGCTCTGGATACACAAATGTTGCCAGTTCGTCGATTCTCACAGATCACGTTTGGGTCCTTACAATCCTGAGCTAAGTCCATGACAGAACGAACTGGCCAGAATGGACTCAGCCGACTCTGACCCGGTTCGCCAAGCCCTCCGAGCACAGGGACATAGGCTGGCTCAACAGCAAGAGCAGCCAGCATCCCTGTGCGCAGATCTGCGAGAACTGGCAGCGGACTCAATGATGACAGCGTTGGGCTCACAGTTTAGTGAATTACTCGCTCACCTTCCACGAGAAGCGCCAGCGGCGGGGACTTCCAACCCGGCTACTCTTCCGGGTTTGTCCACGGACTCGCAGCCTTCGGTCAGCGCCACATCACATTGCCCGCAGCTCTCCCATCCGGAGCGATTCTCCGGGAATCAGGTGACATGAAACCTTTTCTGACACAATGTGAACTACATTTTGAATTACAAGCTTCAGCTTTCCCTACGGACCGGTCCAAGGTGGCGTTCATCATTTCCCACCTCACGGGGCGAGCAGAGGCGTGGGCCACGGCTGAGTGGAGCTGCAGGTCAACAACCTGCTCTACCCCCGCTGGATTCACTCGAAACCTCGAGCAGGTCTTCCAACACACCTCAACGGGCAGGGAAGCCGCCAGATCATTGCTGAGGCAAGGTAAGCGCAAGGTTTCGGACTATGCTATTGACTTCCGCACCCTCGCCGCTGAAAGCGAGTGGAACCCTGCGGCTTTGACTGATGCATTTTTTCAAGGACTCTCTGAAGCTGTGAAAGACCAGCTGGTTTCCGTAGATCTACCTGAGGATCTGGATTCACTTATTGCCTTGGCCATAAGGATTGACAAGAGGCTTGCTCGTGACCAGGAGCGGGGACGTCTTCGGGCTCGTTCATCGCCACTCCGCGGGTGGAGGAGCAGCTCACAGGATCGACCAAACCCTGTCCGCCCACCGGCATACAGCCTGGTTCCCATTAACCATCCTGTGGAGGAGCCTATGCAGCTGGGTCATACCCATCTTCCCATGGAGGAGTGCCTTCGCTGACAACGGGTGGGAAGGTGCTATTACTGAAGACAATTGGGACATTCAGCAAGTGCCTGTCATGTCAAGGGTTCCGGCACACAGACAAAGAAACAGCTCAGGGTGAGTCGAAGCTTTATTATTAGTAATCATACCCAATTCCAGCCTCAGGTAAAGATTATTTCCGACTTTAATTCACTTCTGACTTCCATGTTCATTGACTCTGGTGCTGACGCTAATTTTATGAACTCTTCTCTTGTTAGAAGACTGAGGCTGAGAAAGTTCGCTCTCCAACGCCCCCCTTGAGGTGAAAGCCGTAGATGGCACCCCCCTGGGTATGATTACTCACCGTGGACAGTCAGTAAAACTAATTTTCCCTGACTCTCACACTGAGAGGCTAAGTTTCCATGTTTTCGACTCCATGGCTCATCAGGTGATTTTAGGGTGCCCTTGGCTTAAGACTCACAATCCTGACTTTGACTGGGTCAGTGGGATGATTACCTCCTGGGGACCCAAATGTGCAGAAACCTGTCTTCCCAAGTCTAGCGATTCGGTTGCTGTTTCGGCACACACGAACCCTGACCTAGTTAATGTGCCACCATGTTACCATGACTTAGCGGAGGTCTTTAGCAAGGCTAAAGCCACGTCCTTACTGCCACATCGTCCTTATGATTGTGCTATTGACCTTCTGCCAGGTAGCACCCCACCCAGGGGTAGATTGTTCTCTCTCACTGCTCCAGAACGCAAAGCCATGGAGGACTACGTTAAGGATTCTCTCGCCGCTGGAATCATCCGTCCCTCCTCCTCTCCTGCTGGTGCAGGGTTTTTCTTCGTGGAAAAGAAGGATAAGATGTATGCATCAATGACATCACAATCAAGAACAGGTACCCTCTCCCCCTCATCTCTACAGTTTTTGAGTTGTTAGAGGGGACCACAATATTCACCAAACTCAATCTCCATAATGCCTACCATTTGGTAAGAATCAGAGAAGGTTACGAATGGAAGACAGCTTTTAACACTCCCACTGGTCACTGAGTATCTTGTAATGCCTTTTGGTCTCACGAATGCCCATGCAGTGTTTCAGAACCTGGTCAATGATGTATTCCGTGATATGCTTAATGACTTTGTCTATTTAGACAACATCCTGATCTTTTCCCCCGATGAAAAGACCCACACCATGTCCGCTCGGTGCTACAGCGGTTGCTTCAGAACCAGCTGTTCATGAAAGTGGAGAAATGCGAGTTTCACAAACCCTCGGTCTCATTCCTTGGGTTTGTGCTTGCTGAGGGGGAGATCAGGATGGATCCCGAGAAGGTCTCCGCAGTTGCATCAAGAAGAGCTTCACCTCCGCCCCGTTCTCATCCTCCCGGACCCCAGCCAGCAGTTTGTGGTAGAGGTAGACGCTTCTGATGTCAGAGTTGGAGCAGTCCTCTCACAATTCAGTTCCAAGGACGGTAAGTTGCACCCCTGTGCATATTTGTCCAAAAAACTCTCCCCATCAGAGCAAAATTATGATATTGGTGACCGAGAAATGCTGGCTGTCAAGGTGGCCCTGGAGGAGTGCAGGCACTGGCTGGAGGGAGCTTCCCAGCCATTTCAGGTTTGGACAGATCATAAAAACCTTGAATATTTAAAGTCTGCTAAGAGGTTAAATGCGAGGCAGGCTAGATGGGCTATATTTTTTAGCCGCTTTAACTTCACACTCTCATACCGACCTGGTTCCAAGAATGTTAGACCTGATTCTGTCTCGTATGTCTGCTCACGACCATGTTGACCCCGAACCCAAAACCATCTTACCTGAAACCTGTTTTGTTGCCATACTTTCATGGGAGGTGGAGGGTAAACTTAAGGCGTCGGCCGAAGGGGTTACCATTCCCCCGGAGTGTCCAGATGGCAAGCTCTTTGTGGTACAGGCCCTGCCCAAGCTTCCCTCAGCCAAAGAAACTGACTGAGGTCATGATGTTAAACATTTTCCGTATTCCTGGTTTCCCCAAGGATATTGTCTCTGACTGTGGCCCTCAGTTTATCTTGCGGTTCTGGAAGGAGTTCTGCAGCCTGCTGGGTGCCACTGTCAGCCTTTCTTCCGGGTTTCATCCACAGACCAATGGGCAGTCCGAGCGCCTCAACCAGGAACTGGAGACCGGTCTTCGCATCACCGCCTCCCAGAACCCTGACACCTGGTCACAGAAACTGGTTTGGGTCGAGTTTGCCCACAACACTCTCCCGTCCGCCTCCACTGGTTTGTCTCCATTCCATATTGTTCAGGCTCATCAACCCTCTCTTTTCCCCACCATAGACTTGGAGTCCTTGGTGCCCTCCGCATTGGCTTTGGTGAGACATTGTAGGAGAACCTGGGAGCGAGCCCGCCAGAACCTCCAACGGCAGTCCAATTCTACAAGGCAGCCGCGGATCGTAAGATGACACCTGCTCGATGCTACAGAAACGGTCAGAGGGTGTGGTTATCCACCAAAAACCTGCCCCTCCGGGTGGAATCCAAGAAGCTCGCTCCTAGGTTTGTTGGTCCGTTTTCCATCACACATGGGCAACATTTTCCTCATTTGGGATGTTATTGATATGATCTTTTAATGTCAATGTTGAGATTGTCTCTTTGGACCAGGATAAAGCTTTTGACAGGGTGGATCACTCTTACCTGTTTCTGCACTCCGGGCTTTTGGTATTGGTGATGGTTTTCTGGCTTTGGTTGGTTTACTGTATAATGGTGCTCAGTATGTGGTGAAGATGAGGGCGGGGCAGAGCCAGTCAGTCCCTGAACGGCGGGGAATAAGACAAGGTTGTCCTATCTCAGGTCTCTGAACATAGCCTAGCTATTGAGCCATTGCTGTGCAGGTTGAGGGCTCGGCTCAGTGGTCTCTTACTTCCTGGGTGCTCTACCTTTGACTGTCTTCCTTCTGTCCTGCTTTCCTGCTGATGGGCCACCACTGGGCCAATGCAAAAGCCCACTAACTGCCTGTGGCTGAAGGGGGATAGGGACTGATCAGCATCCAGTCAAAATTTGCCTCTTTCAGACTTCAAACTGTACAACGGCTGCTGTACAACTGCAGCCCAAGCTGGTTAGACACATCTTGTCTGCTGTTTAGGAGAGCCAGATGTTTGGGTTTTGATAAACAGCTCTTCCTCCTACAACCAGAAGCTGCAGACCTTTCTGGACTAACACCTTTTTACACTTCTGTACTGCAGGCATGGCAGATCTTTAAGTTTTCACGTGACACTAGTAAGACTCCAAGGTATGTGGTTGTTTGAGGAACCTTTGTTCTTTAACAACTTCATAAAGACCCAAACACTGCAGTCTGCCAGCCTGTGAGCCAGTCTCAGCGAGGCCGGATGTACTAAGCCGGGTCATCTGATGAAGATGACAGCAATATCTATGGCTGCCCTGGGAGAGAAGAGCAACATTACCTCCTTCAGGCTGATCAACAGGGTGGTGAAAGAGGTCTGTGCCGCTGCCACAATCCCTGAGAGCCTTAGCAGAAAAACCTGCTCTGTGTGACCAGTGGAGTGAAGGGTGTGAGTACAGCTTATGCTCTCTGTCTGTAACCCCAGCTGTGGGGGAGTGGCAGGAGGGAGGAGGTCAGCTGCTGTCTTTCACAACCCCCCACCTGGACAAGTTACAGGCTGTGGGGAAAAAATAAATGTATCCAAACTGCGTAAAGGTTCTGAACCTGTGCTCCGTGGCAGGGATGAAGGAGTTGAGGTCGACTGAGTTCTTTGGTCCAGATGTTTCCCTGAAAGGCAGCTGGTGGTCTTTGTACAAGCTGCCCATCGAAAAAAGCAGACAGCAGACATCCAGTGGAGGGTTGTAGATGGGGCAACACCTACAAACAGATACAGAGCGCACCTTGATCCATAGCTTGAGGAGTTGTGTCTTTTCTGTGGTCAGATTGAGACCCTTGCACATTTATTTGTTGAATGTCCTCAGTTTGCACTGTTTGACCTTTTAAAAAGCTGGGTTAAGATTCTGGGTCAAGTTTTTCTTTTGGTTTGTTTATTTTTGGTCCACACAAAATTTTTGATGATACACAGCTGAGAAGAAGACTGTACATACACTGATGGACTTTTTATCAGATTCTTGTTTTTTGGATATAAGGAATGTTTGATTTTGCCCTGATGTGATGGTGTGAGTTTTCTCCTGATAATGGGTTGATAAAGGGACTTTTAAAACCAGAACCTCTCCTCTCCTCCATTAGAGGAGACCTCTACATAAAACAGCCGTCTGTAATGACAGGCTAAACTAATGCCATTCATCATCCTCTGGGTCTGACACTGTTCTAACCTCATTGTTCACACACACACACACACACACACACACACACACACACACACAGACACAGACACACACACACACAGAGCAGTCCCTCCACAGACAGAGGTCTCCCCACAGAGCAGGGAGAGCAGAGCAGCAAAGTGGAACTCCAGTAAAATAGTAGAGTATGAAGCTGTGTGTGTGTGTGTGTGTGTGTGTGTGTGTGTGTGTGTGTGTGTGTGTGTGTGTGTGTGTGAACATGGCTCTGATTGCTGTAAAAGTCACTGGCCACCCTGCTGTTTCCTCAGCACTATGCCTCCCTCCTTTATTAAACCTTGTTGAAGCACTGCAGTTTAAGAGGCTTGTGACTGAGAGGTTGCTGGTTCAACTCCCTGCTGCAGCCAGAGGCCATATGTACGTCTTCATTTACTGTGTGGGACTACATGCAGACTTGACTTTGTGGCCTTCATGTCACCACAGTTCATTTCTTCCTATGAGCTATTGACTGGATGCTTATTGATCTCCACACAATGTATCTCACAAATCATCTGTCTGTCGATCAATAGAGAAATCTCCCGGAAAATTCATATTGAGGAGGCGTGTGTTTATGCTGGGCTGCTGAATGGGAGATATTGAATGTTTAGTTGATTAATCTGGCTAGTTTAAATCTGACCATAGCTAGTTCCATTAAAACAGTGGCTGGTGTAAATCACAGAGCTGCTGTTTGTGATTGAAATGAGCTGAGCTGTGCACACAGATGAATTAGCTGCTGGCTTCTTATATTTTCATTGGCAGCAATAATAATAACTGGATGGAGATCTGGCAAAACCAAGGTCTTTGTCATGATGGAGAATTTGCATTTGATAAACTGAAGTGTCTGTTCATCTACTGTATGCATATTAAAGTTAGACCAGTATGTGAAGCTGTTTTTTTAAAAAATGGGACAGGTCCAGTCAGAGGTGATTTATCCACAGAACATTCAGAAAGTCTTCAGACCCCTCAATGTTTTCATGTTAAATTCACTTTTCCTAAAATCAGTACTAGTTTGTAAATGTATTACAAAGTAAAAACTGAAATATCACACTGACAGCAAGTATTCAGCTAAGTAAGTTTAGCTCAGGTTCTTACATTTCTCTGGATCTTTTATGAAATGTTTCTCCACCTTGAATGGAGTCCACCTGTGGTAAACTCAGCTGATTGGACATGATGTGTGTTGGGTCTGAGCGCGACCTCATGAGCTGGACACCAAATACGTTGGATTTCGGTTGTCTATCAATTTATTGGCTATCATGAATTAAGAAAATATTAATATTAAAAATATTAATATTAAATAATAATTTTAAAATTAATTAAAGTCCTCGGGGCACCAGCCTAAACTAATAGGCAAAATAGCCAATATGGTTTCAGTCTCAATTTATTACCATTAATTTGGAACTCTGATTGAAGTGACAAAGTAGAGGTTGGCAATATTCATGCTTGTGCAACATTAAACACACCAGTAGTTATACTTAAAGGCATTTATTTACAATAGAGCAGAGTAAAACAAAATGTCTAATCTAGTATATACAGGTGTGTGTATGTGTGTGTGTAGGGGTATGTTTGTGTGTCTGTGGGGACACAAACAAAGGCAAGATGGCCGATTCAAAGTGGTCACTGTGACCACATGACCTGAACAAAGAAGACTACACAAGATGGCAGTAAACAAAGAAACTACTCAAAATGGCCGCTGAGACCACCTGGTGTGTGTGTGGGAGGGAAGGTGTGAGTTTCTTTGTTAGCCTAGCTCATGTAATCTAAAGGTACCAGATTAGAGGGAGGAGGTTAGCTTCATGCAGGTTCTAGGACTGAGACGTATTACTATGTGTGTGAACATACGAGTACTCGATTAACTGTATGACTGACCACAACCTAAGCAAACATTACAACAACAAGACATCAATCAACAAGTACATTAAGAACGTTAAGACTTCTGCTGCTTAGCTATGCTGTGCTATGCGGTGCTGGGAAAGGTTAGGCCCAGTCAGTTAACGTTACCCAGTCCTTGGAACAAACAAAAAGGTCCTTTCCAGTGTTGTTGTAAAGTCCAGTGAGTTGAGAGGTTTCCTGGTGGAGTAAAGTCCTGTCTGGCTGTGTTGCTTGCTGTTATCTCCTTTGTTCTCCTCACAGAGTTAGCTGTTCCACGCTAACTCTGCTATGACTCCTGTTGCTTGGAAAATCAGCTAGCCTTGTGTCGTAGCTGCTGATTCTGAAGAGAATTTGGTTCACTCACAGTTAATCCAAAGCAGGTCGCTGCTATTGAGGAGAAGAGCGTTTGCAGGCTGCTGTGAGAAGGCCGGCGAGGGAGCTGGTTTCTCAGGTAGCAGGGCTGACCTGGGCTGGGGCCTTGTTGCCCTTTGAGGAGCCGAGAAGAGAGAGAGAAGAGGGACAAGAGATCTGGTTTTGTTTGGTGACACCCTTGGGGGTCACATGTCACACTGACCCACACTAGCTGGCCAGTAAGGTCCGTGGGGGGGAGGGTCATCCCCAGGTGTGAACAGTGAGGAACTGTGGAGTGTGAGTCCCTTTGTCCAGTGGAGCAAAGAAACATGTGATCTCTTGAAATGATGAGCCCCACCATGTGGAAAGACACACACCATTCTGACATGAAGAAGTCTGGAAAAACCAGGACTCTTCTAGAGCTGGACCTGGAATAACTGAGACATCAGAGAGAAGAGAGACCAAGAACCTGATGGTGACTCTGAGCTCCAGAGAATGCAGCTCTCCACTGATCTGGTCTTTGTGTTAGAGAGTCCAGACGAAGCTTCTCCTCAGTGACATTTGGTAAAGAAGCAGCTAAATGATTCTGAGACTGAGAGAAACCAGATTCTCTGGTAGGATGAGACCAGGACTGACCTGTTTGGTCTCAGGTCTAAGAGTCAGGTCTAGAGGAAACCAGGCACAGCTCATCACCTGATAAAGATCATCCCAAGAGTGAAGCATGGTGGAGCAGCATCAGGCTGTGGGGGGACAGGGAGACTGATCCAAGAGCAAAGTACAGAGAGGACCTTAATGAAAACCTGGTCCAGAGCTCAGGACCTCAGACTGGGCTGAAGGTTCACACAGTCAAGACAACACAGGAGTGGCTTAGAGACAACTCTGTGACTGAGTCCTGACCTGAACCCATTCCAACATCTGGACAGACCAGAACATGTCTGTCCACCGTCGTCCCTAAGATCGTCCCTAAGATCCTAAGAGGACCTGCAGAGAAGAGTGACAGAAAATCCTCAAATCCACATGTGTAAAGAGACATCAGACCCAAGAAGACCGGAGGCTGTAATCACTGACAAAGCTGGTTTATCAGTACCAGTTTGGACACACTTTCCCATTCAATGGGAAAAAAAGCAGGAAAATATCCTAACTATCCTAACTCAGACTGAATCCTCATATGAGCTTCAGCTGGACTTCAGAACAGTGTAGTGACACTAAGAGAGAATCACTTCACTGTAGAGAGGAGGAGTGATCATAGAGACTCTTCATTACTGTGTTACAGTGTACAGATTTGAGAACATATGAACCTTTGAACTCACCTGACTGTGAACCTTTGTCTGCCACATGTCCATCTTCATGTGATCTGTCGGTCTGTTTCTTCATATCTGAAGCTCATACACAAAAGCTTTAATTTACTAGGTGCACACACACATACACACACATACAGTCAACTGTATCTCACACATTCACAAGTGAAAAAGTTAAAAGGTGTGTTTCCATCATAAACCTAAACTTCACCCCACCCCCTCACCCAACACACACACACACACACACACACACACACACACAGAGCCGTTTCTTGCTATATGCCAGATGTGTCCACACTTTTTTCAAAAAGGGCCAGATTTGATAATGTGAAGATGCCCGGGGGCCATTAGTCCCTTCTGACATTTTTTAACCATAAAGGTTACATGCAAATACACTGCAAATACACTTGAAATGGCAATGTAACCAAACAGAAGCCACTCAGGCAGGCGTGAACAACTCTAAAAACACAATTCTGCCTTCCATTCATATCTAGAGAGTCAGATAACATTGAACAAACTATATGGAATACCTTAAACTTCTATGAAGTTGATAAATATCTTTACCTCATGATCATTTTAAACAGGAGTTATAAGTAATGCAAAGTTGTCTGTTAAAACGTGAATTTTATTCTTGTTATAGCCCAATCTTATTCAAGAGTTTAATAAAATAAAAGTCCAAGTGCGTATATTAACTGTGCTTTTGGATTTTCATTGTTAATAGTGACAGATGTTACTGTTCAAAATACTCAGAATTTCAGATTGACCAAGAAACAGATAACTTGCTGACACTAATTAGAAGGATGATACTGAGATCGGGTTTGAGGGCACTGGTTGAGATGCGTAAAATGTCACGTAAGTGGAAGTCACTTAGTCTTGACCTCAATCGGCTCTTGTTTAAGTTCATGACAGAGAATGCCTGCTCACGCAAATATGTGGAGCCGATTAAGCTCAGCATTTTCTTTGCAAATGTTGGCATTTCTGGAAACCTGCCTTTATCCAGCTGCCGGTAAAAGTCAACAAGAGAAAGCTGCTGGTGTCTGCCGCGCCACTCGTCGTCACACTGCAGCTCAATGGGCTTCAGTGAAGAAATATTGTAATTCCCATTTCTGTCAACTTTCCTCTTTTTACTTGCAGTCGCCATGGTAGAAATGAGCGGAGAAGGGTTCACACACAGAAAGGTTGCACAGCAAGAAAGCATTAGAGTGATGCTGCCACCATGCGGCGAAAGGAGGAATTGAATTAAAACATTTAAGATTTATTTAACAGTGCTAGCGGGCCATAAATAATACATTATAAGACTGAAGCTGCGGGCCGTGTGACATCTGACGGCCCGCGGGCCGGACATTGCACATGCCTGCTATATGCGGACTATGCAGATGCATAGGGCCCCTCGGCCAATAGGGGGCCCACAAGCTGCAATTTCAGCCTCAATACATTTGGGGAGAATTAAAATTACCTGTCTTTATTTGTAGCCAGCAAAGCCTCCTCATGTGTTTAGTGAAGCACTTATATGCTCAAAAATTAAATGTAGGATATAAACAAAACTAATCTGCATTGGCAGGGAAGCTGTGGCTTGTATTTCAGGGGGATTCATTATTAGGTTGTTATGCAATGAGTGACGTCTGCCGACAGGTAATGATGAGATGACTGACAGTTGCACGTCACGTCAGTGAGGAGAGTAACGGTAGCGTTAGAAACAGTATCATGGCATCAAAAATGACATATTCCTCTGGTGCAGATAAAAGAAGAAAACTGAAGAAGAAACCCGCCCACAGCGAAAAGGTAAGGCATTTGTTAATGATGTAGATTCACTTGTGGGGTGGAGGGGGTAGCTATAATGTTAGCCAACTTTTGAGCAAGTTTGCTACTTTTGTCCTGCTGGCTAGCTCAGCTAGCCTCAGCTAAATTGAAACGTTAGCTAGCTAGGTAGAATGCAAATAAACCCAGCTTTATACAGTGTGTGCTTTATGAAAGAGCTAAAATAAAATTGTCATTTGAATGGACTGTGCTGTGGGACTGATTGACTGAAGTGACACCCATCATGTCGGATTATAGGAGGCTGCAGAGCATTTTGTTGCAGCTGCTCGGTAACATTTTGGGTGTGTTGTTGAGCAAATATCGTCGTCCGGTGCTGTCAAATATTTGCCACAGTAACATTACTTTAGAATTGTTTTTATGATTATTGTGTTAAGTTTAGTGTGTTGTCATTTTAAAGGCCTATACTGTGAATTTTGCTTTATAAATAAAACGTATTATTATTATTAGGCCTATTATTATTATTATTATTATTATTATTA
>NW_019525131.1:826067-827147 GCF_002814215.2 Seriola lalandi dorsalis | reverse complement strand
AAGTGAAATTGTTTTATTTTACTGGTTAAAATATTTTACTAGTTTACTGGTTTTAATCCCTTGCTCTGTTTGTTCTGGAGTGGAGGAAACCTCTGGAGAATTCAGCTGCTGGTAAAACCCCCCTGATCTGGTCAAGGGTGTAGGTTTGCAGATGGAAGGTAAGGACATGTTCCTGCCAGTATTTGAGTGAACTCCTTCTCACTATGTTTGGAGTGAAGTCATATGAGATCATTCCAATGTGGGTCCAGCTTTAGGCATGGGCACGGGGGTAGAGATATTCAGCATTTTTCGATCATCAGTATCACTCTTTTTTTAACCAACAACCAATGAAATAAATTAATTTAAAAATTTGCTACTTTGGCTCTGATGCAGACGCCTGTCCTTGTCTGTAGTCAGCACTCTGTGGTCTGGAGCAGAGTTTTAGCCTATCACACTGAAAGCTGCTGTGTGTCTGAGGTGAGACAGCAGCCATGAAGATGTAAACCTCACAATCCTCTACACTGAAGTTACAACAACACCACACTCTGATGAACACCTTCATCTGCTGATCCAAGACACACCGAGCAAGAGAGAGAGAAGCCAGTGCTCTGCTAGGCTACAACAACTAGCAGATCTGGACAACAAGTAAACAGTGTTAGTGCAAGTCTCTAAAAGGAGCAGAGAGCTCTGGGTGCCGGAGCAGAACTAGTGTAAGTTTAAATGTACAGGAGGTATTTAGACACTGTGATGAAGAAAACAGCAACATTAACTATGTTCAGACAGAGCAACAATAAACTCCACCAGTAACAGAAACTGACTGGAGATGAGACACCACACTGACGTCAGCATGTCAACACGTGAATGGCGTCACTAGTATTAGTGAAAAGACATCAGTAGAAGTAAATCACTGTGTAAAAATGTTCTCAGATAAAAGAACAAAGTCAGTTAAAATGTTTCTGAGTAAATGTGTTACATTTTGAAAGGGGGAAGGGGAGAGGGAAACATCTTATATAGTGATAATTATAATATAAGATAAAACATATAGCAATAGTTGTGTTAGTTTGTGTTGGCATGTCATTCGGGGGTGGAGGTGAGTGTAAA
>NW_019525131.1:824895-826017 GCF_002814215.2 Seriola lalandi dorsalis | reverse complement strand
GCTAGCTAGGTAGAATGCAAATAAACCCAGCTTTATACAGTGTGTGCTTTATGAAAGAGCTAAAATAAAATTGTCATTTGAATGGACTGTGCTGTGGGACTGATTGACTGAAGTGACACCCATCATGTCGGATTATAGGAGGCTGCAGAGCATTTTGTTGCAGCTGCTCGGTAACATTTTGGGTGTGTTGTTGAGCAAATATCGTCGTCCGGTGCTGTCAAATATTTGCCACAGTAACATTACTTTAGAATTGTTTTTATGATTATTGTGTTAAGTTTAGTGTGTTGTCATTTTAAAGGCCTATACTGTGAATTTTGCTTTATAAATAAAACGTATTATTATTATTAGGCCTATTATTATTATTATTATTATTATTATTAGTAGTAGTAGTAGTAGTAGTAGTAGTAGTAAAGCAGTGGGTTATTCATATAGCACTATGAATTTTGAATGATCACTGTGTTAAGAAAGATTGTCCTATTCTCTCTCCTATTGTATTTTGTATATGTGTTTTGTGGTTAGTTGACAACTCTGCTGACTTAGTTGCAGTCTTTGCCGCATTTATTACAATATTTATTGTGACAATGTAGTTTGCTGATTTGAACAAACCTCCCTCTATTCCTACAATAGAGTTAAGTTTTTGATGTAGTGTATATGTTTTTTATTCAACACAACCATAATAACACTAATAGTAAGAATACAAGGTAAGAACAGTTAGATACAAGTTGTCCACTTTGTAATGCCCTGCAAAATATAAGTAAAAATACTCCCTCTATATCATATAGTGCTTATGACTAATTTGCCATTGTTTTAATTACTTTAAAGAGTACAATGTGCAGATGAAAGCAGAAAAATCCTGAAAGTGACAACTTTGCAATTGTGTGCATGCTTTAAAGGGACACTGTATATTGCAATGTACATATATATATATATAGTAATATTTTCTTATGACCAATTTCTCTTGGTAACCTAAGGAGCTTTGTCTTTGCAGGTACAATTCTGAAATACTTTGGAGTTTTGAGGAAGATAATGAAAACATAAGACTGATCATACAAAATGGTCCTGAAAGGATTGTAGTGTTACATGTGAAAAGCTCCTTACTACCTGCAACATTAGTATTATTCT
>NW_019525131.1:824168-824845 GCF_002814215.2 Seriola lalandi dorsalis | reverse complement strand
AAGTGAAATTGTTTTATTTTACTGGTTAAAATATTTTACTAGTTTACTGGTTTTAATCCCTTGCTCTGTTTGTTCTGGAGTGGAGGAAACCTCTGGAGAATTCAGCTGCTGGTAAAACCCCCCTGATCTGGTCAAGGGTGTAGGTTTGCAGATGGAAGGTAAGGACATGTTCCTGCCAGTATTTGAGTGAACTCCTTCTCACTATGTTTGGAGTGAAGTCATATGAGATCATTCCAATGTGGGTCCAGCTTTAGGCATGGGCTCGGGGGTAGAGATATTCAGCATTTTTCGATTATCAGTATCACTATTTTTTTAACCAACAACCAATGAAATAAATTAATTAAAAAATTTGCTACTTTGGCTCTGATGCAGACGCCTGTCCTTGTCTGTAGTCAGCACTCTGTGGTCTGGAGCAGAGTTTTAGCCTATCACACTGAAAGCTGCTGTGTGTCTGAGGTGAGACAGCAGACATCATGAAGATGTAAACCTCACAATCCTCTACACTGAAGTTACAACAACACCACACTCTGATGAACACCTTCATCTGCTGATCCAAGACACACCGAGCAAGAGAGAGAGAAGCCAGTGCTCTGCTAGGCTACAACAACTAGCAGATCTGGACAACAAGTAAACAGTGTTAGTGCAAGTCTCTAAAAGGAGCAGAGAGCTCTGGGTGC
>NW_019525131.1:819700-824118 GCF_002814215.2 Seriola lalandi dorsalis | reverse complement strand
CACACACACACACACACACACACACACACACACACACACACACACACACACACACACACACACAGAGCAGGTGAGTGTCAGTGAAGGGCAGGAGGCTGGTGCTTTCATTTGGAGAGTAGATAACATGATGCTATCAGGACAGAGAGATGACAGACTGAGAGAGGATGGAGAGACAGATACAGACCAGATGTTCAGATAATATTAATATTCTGTTCACTGTGTTTGATTCAGTCACCATCTTATACAGAAAACTTTTCATTTAAATGAGAGAAACACTACATGAGAGATGTATTCTACTTTAATATAGCTGTTTATTGAGAGACAGTGAAGTGTTAAAGTATTAAAGTGTGTGTTTGGAATAGTGGGGGTACAGTACGAGGCCTGAGCAGAGGTGTTTGATGTGTGTGTGTGAAGGACGGTGATATAGCAGAGGGAGGGAGGGGTGATGTTTGAAGGGAGACAGTAGAGACAATGACCTGATGAGAGATGGACAGATAAGTGGACAGATAGATGGAGACAGCCACAGAGAGGGGGATAGGCTGAGAGGATTAGTGGAGCAGAGGTGGTGCTCTGTAGCATTGAGACATGATACACTACAAACACACACATGCTTTTTACAGCCAGCTGAGGATCACAGGAAACAGCAGATTTACAGCCAAGGACACGGTTTGCTGTGGAGCAGGGACGTGGTGCACAGCACAGTGAAGGGCACACAGCACCACTGAGTCCGGTCCATCATGAAGGTGTGTGGCAGCAAATGGTGCAACAGTCGCCAAAGCTGAGAGCTCAACCAGGACACAGGTATTTAAAGCTGATTCAAGTTCCTCCAACAGCTTCTGTCATGCTGCAGGAATGAGTCTTAAAACCCCAAAATTATTCAGCATGTTAGCCAGGGTTCACTCTTCACCTTCGGTTTCTCCAAATGAGTTCTCAGCTGGAGGTTTGTTTACAACTTTTCTTTCTGTGTTAGGACCGTCTGTCAGACATACTGATATTATTATAACTGTTAGACCATGGTGTTTTTATTGAATAGTTTAGGGTTAACAACAAGTTATGATGCAGATATTCTCAGAATATCACATCTCACTTTCTCATGAAGGAACCTTTCAGTGAGAGGCTGCACTGAAGCCAGCAGGTAGAGAGGAAGTGATTTCACAACTGTGTCCTGCAAATAAGCCATATGCTCCTTAATTAATGTTCTAACTAGACTTCTTTCCTCCTTTCACTGCCACACACACACACACACACACAGCTTCATACTCTCTACTATTTTACTGCTTTGCTCTGCTCTCCCTGCTCTGTGGGGAGACCTCTGTCTGTGGAGGGACGGCTGTGTGTGTGTGTGTGTGTGCGTGTGGCAGTGAGAGGAAAGAAGTCTAGTTAGAACATTAATTAAAGAACACCAACACCTGGATTTAATGTTCAAAAACAGGATATACAACATGTCAGAAAGACCCATGTCTGTTACAGCACACATTAATGTCAGTGTATGTAGATAAGGTTCTGTAGTGAGCAGTGAGAATACGAACAGGCCCACTGCATCACATGTGCATGTGGATATCACTGAAGCTGCTTTCAGCAATATTTTATAGTAACAATGGATCAGTCAACTGTGTAATGTGAGAGGGTCAGGCCTGGTGATGATGACCCACCATACATCACCATACGTCACCGCATGTCCCCACACGTCACAGTACAACACCGCACGTCACAGTACGTCACCACATTCCACTGTATGTCACTGCATGTCACCATGTGTCAGCATGCATCACTGTATGACACCGTATGTCACAGTACGCCCCTGATGGCCCCTCATAATAGAACATTTTGCATGACAATTATAAACCCTGTTAAACCTCCCTTAAAGACAGTAGTGCACTGCTGCTGCTCTAAAACCTCCCCATGTGAGGCTCATGATGATGTTTGCTGTAGCTAGCATCTACCGATAGTGTGCATGTGGGGGGGTCTCAGAAACTATCACAGCTGCTCCACAGATGGAGCTCTGATGAAGTCACTGTCCTCTACCTGCTCAGCTCCAGGAGCAGACTGAGTTAGCAGCTGAAGCAGCTAGCTGCTGAGCGGTTAGCAGCTGCTGAACGGTCAGCGCCTGCTGAGCGGTTAGCAGCTGCTCGACAGTTATCAGCTTCATTCACCAGGTCACAAAAACATGATCCACGAGCTAATGATGTTCACGAAGAGCAATTGTTAGCTAACTGTTAGTCTGTAGTGGCATATATTATATTATAACTTACACATGTCCTTTGTTCACAGTGGTTCTACACGAGGGTCAGATAAGTGAAACATACAGTAGTGTTTGTACTGTGATTGTGTTTTTGATGTCATGACAGTAAATGTATCATCATCTGCGACCCTGAGCTCAACAGTATCATCTGTTTTTTCTGAAAAGTGAGCTCAACAGTATTTCCTGCTTGAAAACTTGTCCTCTCTTCATTTCTACAATATAGTAATTAATGCTGAAGCTTGACAGAAAGATATTTACGGAGGAAAACAAAACAAACAAACAAAACAAAGCAAAACAAACAAAATAGTTAATAGATGATTAATTATCATAAATATCTTAAAATGTATTGATCAAATTACTAAACAATTCTCTGGTTTCAGGATTTTCTGCTTCTCTGTGTTTTACATTACTGTGAATATCTGAAGTTCTGGACTGCTGGTTGAACATAGTGAGCTCATTTTCTGGTATTTTATAGACTAGTCACCATTATGAATGACACACCTGTGTAGCCTATATATTAAAACAGTCCATAAAACAGTATCATCATATATAAACACAGGACGGCGATATACTCATATCCCTGCTCTCTCTTGACAGATGGTTGGTCAGTAACCTACAGCTGCAGAGTATAACGTCCCTTGGGTTGAACTGTCCTGTGCTGCCATCTTGTGGACAAAGAGAGAGTTTTGGCTGTATTTATAAAAAGGGTGAGATCTTAGCAAAGGCAGTCTCAGTTTAAGCCCTCACACTGAACAAGGAATTATCAGGGACATGTATCTCAGTGAAGATGGTGCAGGGTATGATGATCATCTACACATCCAACAGTCATTTAACATGACAACAAACTCCTGTATCAGGACTCTAGAAACACTGATGTCATTACTCCAGCATGTAGAGTTACTGGATTAGAAACTGTTTTTGATTTGTTTGAGTAATAAGAGGAGCATTCTTATGATCTCTGGATTATTTTCAAATGTGTTAAATTAAAAGCTGACAGAAAATTAAGGCACAGAACATCCAACTAACAACAGAGTTGATGGTGATTAATTTGTTTGAATTAAATTAAGTTTAATTTATTGTATTAATCAAGTATAATACCGATAGTGACAATATGAACATTGTCAAGTAGTAGTATACTGTAGTCTATAATCTGATTTCAGGTAATGAATTAAGAAGGATCAGTGAATAATATTTTTTCTGAGTCAGATCAGTTTAAACACCTTCTGTCCGACTTCATTGGAATTACTTTTTATGGAGAATAAATTGTCATTAACTGTTAAAGGTGGGGTCTGTTTTTAGTGATTTGGTAGGTGGGAGTAAATCACGTGCAAGTCTCTAGTTACTGTTGTAAGAAAGCCAGTCAAGTCACAAGTCAAGTTATACAAAACTCTGATGACGAGCTCCAGTTTCTACACTAAATCAGTTGAAGTCAGTGGTGATGAAAAATTTAGTTTTATTTACAATAATGAATGAAAATTGCTGCTGTTTACACTTGATAAATCTGACTGAGTCCAGATCTGTGACTGCAGCTTCCCACTGCTACTATCATTAGTGCCACGGGTGCTCAGCTCCGAGGCACTCCTCTACAGCTAGAATAGCTGAGAGGAGTGCCCTATTAATATTCCTTCGGGCATATTATTATTGTTCCGCCAAATTTTGGCGCGTAACTCGTCCCGCAGCTTTGAGAAAACCCGGTAATATATACATCAAAACGTGCGTCTTGATCCCGAAAGAGGTGCTATGACTTTTGGTGTTAAAATTCCAATTTTTCCCAAAGTTATTCCCAAAATACTGGGAATAAATAATGCATTAGGAATGCATTGGAATATTCTTTAAAAACCCACAAAATTTCACCTTTTTTCTGAGTCACCCAGCTCTCTCATACCTGCAGGTAGAAATGTGATTCAAACTATAAAACGGAGGAAAACTTCTGCTCTCTCAAAAAGACAGGAACTGTTTTTACATAACATGTAAACTTTTCACACTATGAGCACTCAAAGGAGGAGTGCAAATCACTTTTTCTTCAAAGTTAGACTGAAGCGTCAGTTGGCTAGAGTGCGTGAAGCAGTAAAAAATCAACTTTATTTTTATTTTTAACTCGAGCTCACGGCCAAACCGTAAAAAGGAGACAAATAATTCTTTCTCAAAATGTAGACATAGTTGTTGGGATTCATAA
>NW_019525131.1:819099-819650 GCF_002814215.2 Seriola lalandi dorsalis | reverse complement strand
ACACTGGTAACACATTTTGTACCCTCTGGGGTTCCTCGCGTCCAAAAAAGGACACACAAAGAAAATGCTATAAAATCATCATATATCAATATTTTTTTCTGCTTTTTTTGTATACATCTCTTAAACCACTTCAGTTCTGCTCAAACCTACCACATGTTTATTAGTTTTCGGGATTTTAACCCTTTAAATGCCAGTTTGAAGACATGTTGCCTCTTGTTTTATTAAAAAAAACAACACAGAATATGAGATATTTCCCTAATAATACATGATGGAGGGATGTGACATTGTTTTATATCAGAGTCTTTTATATCAAGACATTTCTCAAAACCAGAATATGATCAGCGTGACTTTTGAACACTGGAAATAAATCATGTACTCATCCCGGCAGTAGCCCCCGTGGCACTCAAAATTTCCCTGGAATTTTCTAGTTACTATTAATCTCTTTGAGGAACCTGCATTGTTAGTTGTCAGTGATATTTATCCTCGTAATGAGTTTCAGTGACAAAGATTCAACATTGATAAAACTGCTGAATCATTTTGTGACGCTTATA
>NW_019525131.1:803653-818671 GCF_002814215.2 Seriola lalandi dorsalis | reverse complement strand
TTATATCAAGACATTTCTCAAAACCAGAATATGATCAGGGTGACTTTTGAACACTGGAAATAAATCATGTACTCATCCCGGCAGTAGCCCCCGTGGCACTCAAAATTTCCCTGGAATTTTCTAGTTACTATTAATCTCTTTGAGGAACCTGCATTGTTAGTTGTCAGTGATATTTATCCTCGTAATGAGTTTCAGTGACAAAGATTCAACATTGATAAAACTGCTGAATCATTTTGTGACGCTTATAGTGTAACTTTAGAACATTTGTCCTTTGATTGCATTTACACAGAATCCTTGTGGGACTCATTTCAAAACTATCTGAAAAAGGGCTGTCAATCACCCAAATTAGAATACAATGATATTAATGTTGGGTTAATAATGACCCTCCAGTTTTTGACCCTCCAGTTTTCTGTTTTTCCTTTTTATAAGGAGAAGGAGTTTATAAACATACATGCATCTTACAGTCTGTGGGCCCAGTGTCGTGCCAAAAAGTGACTGCCTCCCAAAAAGGGATTTCCGTCCGCAGGAGCGCGCGCAGCCTGTTAAAGCTGAAAAGCGCAGTTTCCATACGTCTACAGCTGCTTTCATCTGGATCAAACAGCCATTACGAACAAATACACTAACTCTATGTCCGAGTTAATAGTGATGTCATGTATGTGTGAGACGATAACGTTTATTTCAACAGAATTTGTGGCCATAAACGTGTTTGCTGTTTATAGTGTAATTAGGCATGATATTAACGTGATTACAGTCAATAACGTTATTTTTATGTTTGTATGTCTGTTATGTCTGATATCCTTGTTAAATAGACTGTTATTAACATGATGAATGTCTGACTTATGTATGCGATAAAGACATTTGGACTGAAAGGGTTTTTTGCCTCAAAATGACTTCAAATCACTCACCACAATTATGATTTGAAGATTATATCATGACCAGTACTTTTCACTAGTTCAAAACTGTGTAAAGGGCCAATGCAACACATAAAATGCAGTTTTTTACTTGCCAAAATTGATTCCAGCTCCTAATGTTGGACTCAAAGGGGTTTTCTGCCTCAAAATGACTTCATGTAAATCATCAGAGTTATAATTTGAAGATTATAACTTAAGCAGTACTCTTTACCAGGTGAAAACTCTGTAAAGGGCCAGTGCAACACATAGCTTACCCAGTAATGGAAATGAATGATGAAATTTAAAGACAAGACCTTGTTGAATGTCTTAATTAAAACAATGTTCCTACCTTATGACCATAGAAATAGCACTTTATAAGAAATAAGCCGCTTCATAAGTTTTGTCACAAAATTAAATTATTTTATAAATACATACATACATACATAGATACCTATATAAATATATATATACATACATACATACATACAAACATACATACATACATACATACATACATACATACATACATACAAACATACATACATAACCACAACTATCATGTTTGAACATCATGCGAACAAGATACAACTATATACATTCCAGATACATGCCAGTAGCTACAGTTGCTACTGGCATGCTGCACAAATAAATTTCCTTCTGCCTTTTTGTGGGTTCTTGACACAGCTCCTGTGGAACCACCGTGGGCACATGTCACAGCCAATCTGAATTTGACAACAGGAAAACAAAAAATTACGATTAAATTGTTATACAATTACAATATTAAACACTAAAATAAATTTTGTTTTGTGCCTTCATGTCTTATGGAATTTGAAATAATATTTAGGGTTTTTTATAAATCTAAGCCGGACTTAAGAAGGACAAGTAAAACATAAGCAGTTACCCAATGAGTGTCCCCATCCAGCTCCCCACAGAGATGACACGGGAACAAGGATAATTTCCTTTAACTGTGAGCAATGTTTGTCAGAGTAAATGATAGCCTAATATATTAATTATAAAAAGGAAGAAAAAAAAAACACCTTTATTCTCCAGAAGAGAGACAGCAATGTTCTCTCCTATGGTGTTTACACCAGAAGTTGAATTGTCAAATTCTAGAGGGATCCACCCAAGATGCACTCAGCAAACTGTGAATAAGAGTTGCAACAATGGATTTATTATGGGAAGGAACAGTAATCTTACAAGAAGTGTTTGAAAGTTATTGAACCACCAGTAGCATTAGTCTTTGTGTAATTTTAATTAATTAAAGCAACCCAATGTATGTTAAAGTGGAATGTCCGAATATTCTTAACTATTTTACATTTTTCCTTCCTCTGTATAGACATATCAAATAACCTGTAATACTCTTAGCTTTTACTTTAACTTTGACAAAAAGGAGCATTGCACTTGTTCTGTGCAAATTTTATTCATTTTTAAAGCCTTTGCATCCATGCATGGTTATCAAACATGCTTTTGTGTAACGTCGAAAATTTAAGGCTAAGTTCAGAGTTAGTTTTAGACCATCTAATAAGTGATGGAGTTAATGTGATTGACATTAGCTTCTATTAATTCATGTTACAACTTTCAGATGTCAATGTTTTTAGATTGTCTACATGTAATCATAATAGCCAGTGTGCGGGTTACCAATTAAATTTGTTATTTTGATGATCCAAGAGCTGTAACTTGCTGCTGGAGATTCAATATTACTTTAATTCCAATCCTATCATTACGCTTAATCATGCTGTAATACATAGCTTCAATGCACAGGCCCCACAGGATGTTGCATCATGTTGAAGTGGGTGAGGCTTTGTTTCACATGCCCATCTTGAAGGATTTAGCCCCTTGTGTCTCATGAATGACCTAAAAAGACAAATACATATAATCTATATATGCAGTATAAATTGGTCCAACCTTACTTTAACAGTCTTTTGATAAAGTAAACATTTAAAATGTCCACTGCATCAATGTCATTATAATTTTGCGGTGAAAAAACAGCCTAGGAAAGGTCTCTGTTATTAAAGTTATGTAGCAGTGGGTGGATCACAAATATTTAAAAGGCCTATCATTTTTCCAAAATGTATAATCCTTTTCTTTGAGTTTCTAAATGACTTTCCCCAAAGTAAATGTATTGACTTGTCTATTTAAGTTGTTGTAATGTATCGCTATTATGAAAAAAGCATTATACTGTACTGACTTGATAAGTTCTCCTATATTGGCAGGTTTAACATGTAATTATCTATACATAACTTTAATTTCACAGCACTGTACCCAAAGTCTGGCCAGTATTTACAGTAATAGTTTTATTAATGTCTAATTTACTGTAATACACAGATGTTATTTCCTTGTCCATGATTTTTTACCTATTGTACTTACAGTGTCCTAAAAGAATGCATACTAAATGACCTCGTGATGTCCTTGCAGTGTTCAACAGATGTTTTTCTTTCACCCAGTGGATCCAGATGTTTTTCTTTCGGCTGGTAAGATCACCTAAATATAGAGTTACAATTTAATAAATATGCTGTATGAGTAGCTTTGTAGTTCTTCAGCAATACTATGCAGACTGCATGTGCAGCTGAAGAATATGTACACAGACACACACATACACACACACAGACACACACACAGTATTTTTAAATATACATACATATAAAACACAATACTATCAAGTTGAAAAAAAAATTACCACCAGCATCCAGTGATGACCCTCACTGACAATGCCCACGATGAATTTGAACAGCTGGGGGACAATCTGTAAGATAACATAACAAATCAAAAATGCCTAGTGATTATAGTATATTGTGCCTTATTTGTTAGTACAATAACATGAGATAATATTGTTTAATACCTTAATTTTGGGTTTTTTTTCTCTGCCATATCCGTGTAATTTCAATGGAGTCCAGTGCAAAAGCCTTCTCTGTGTTCTATTCATTATATTTTTTTACAAGCAGGGTCAGATATGCATTGATAACCTGTAATTTAAAAATAAAAGGTTAAAAACATATTTAGCATGTCAAACAATAAATCAAATTTTGTGTGCCTAACTGAAAACTATGGTCAACAGGGAAACCATTTTAAAAGAAAAGAATGTTAACACCGCACCTCAACCGAACTTCCTTTGTGGACCAGTGTTATATGTTATAAATGGGCCGATTTTGGAGAGGAGGACATAGACCTTCTTCCCCTCCCATGCATCTTTCACATCTATAAAAGCAAGTTTTAAAGTTGTAGGAATGAAATTCTGTCAGGACTTATTTAATTGATCTTCAAAAGTAAACTTGGGATACAATGTCATTTTACTCAAATGGTCAAATACAAAGCTGGCAAAATCTTGGTGTTGGATTAGAATGACCAATTTAACATGACAAAAATGTTTTTTTCTATACATTTGTTATCTTGAGGGTGTCATACATTCAAATTCATCAAATTTGGATTATTGTAATGTTTATTTTGACTTCTAAGCTATTTCAAGTTTTCAGATGGTGCAATATTCTGCTGATCTTTAAACCTATGACCAACTCATATATATATTTATATATATATAGCCCACCTTTACGGTTAACATGTGAGTGTTACAATTTATTTCAGTATTTTACTGTTATCCTTATTTGCTAAATCCTTGGGGTTCTTATGACTGTATGTAAATCTATAGCAGAGCACACCCATAAAATTTTCATCCTCAACATTTGAAGCTTGCAAATGGAGTTAATGTATATAAAAGTGAATACATTTATTAAACATATGCTTGCTGATAGGGGTGTCCACTGTGAAGTTTATGGATGCAGGGGAGGCTAACCTGAAAGTGCAGCGGTCCTTTGCCCTGTGGTATTAGTGGAGAGGCCAGCAGAGGACGGGATGGTAGGCAAACCAGCAGAGGATGGGTTGGTAGCTGGGACACCAGAGGACAGGATGGTAGCTGGACCAGCAGAGGACGGGATGGTAGGCGGGCCAGCAGAGGACGGGATGGTAGGCGAGCCAGCAGGGGACAGAATGGTAGCTGGGACAGCAGAGGAAGAGATGGTAGGCAGGCCAGCAGAGGACAGGATGGTAGGCGGGCCAGCAGAGGACGGGACGGTAGGCGAGCCAGCAGAGGACAGGATGGTAGGCAAGCCAGCAGAGGACAGGATGGTAGCTGGGCCAGCAGAGGACTGGATGGTAGGCGAGCCAGCAGAGTACCAGATGGTAGCTGGGCCAGCAGATGACGGGATGGTAGGTGGGCCAGCAGAGGACTGGATGGTAGGTGGGCCAGCAGAGGACTGGATGGTAACTGGGACAGCAGACAACGGGATGGTAACTGGGACAGCAGACAACGGGATGGTAGGTGAGCCAGCAGAGGATGATATGGTAGCTGGGACAGCAGAGGAAGGGGTGGTAGGCGGGCCTGAGGAGGATGGGATGGTAGTCAAGCCAGCAGAGGACGGGATGGTAGGCGGGCCTGAGGAGGATGGGATGGTGGAACAATCCACTGAAAGTTTGTGTGGAACTCTTTGGTTGTTCCTCTGTATAGGCAGCCAAGTGATCTGTATTGATTTTTGAGATCATCACTCCTTGGCTGTCTACAAGGTCTACACTTTTCCCTGCAATTGCCAAAATGGTGTATGGCCCAAGGTAAGTTGGATCCAATTTACCCCCTGTCCTCTGCTGGCTCCGAACATTTAATCTCAAGACCTTCATGCCCACCTGAAAGTAGGGAGTAGGCTTTGTGCCTTTCGACTTTTTGTGAGGTTTGTCCTTGCTGTTAAGGATAGCACTCTGAAGAGCATCATCAAACTTGAGGACGTCCTCTGTTACCTCCTCAACAGACAGGTTGTCTTCAATACTGCTATCCACCTATGAAATTATTTCACAATTTAATTTGAGCACTAATACATACATTGCTCTCATGTTACATTATGACTATATTTAAAATGTTGTTTGTTTCATCAATATACCAAGTGCAACTCACCCTGTATTGATCAGGTATTTGAGATGGAAACCTCGCCTCTCTCTCGAACATTAAAAAAAAAGATGAGTATTTGGTCGTCATTTGGCGCTTTGTGCTCAGGCCAAACATGACAGCGTCCAAATGCTTGTCCCATTCATCAGTTTTTTCCTGGAGAAAATTTGGACAGTGCCCTAGAAAAAAAGAAAATAAGAATAGAGCAGTTCTTAAAAAGTTTTTTTAAGTCTTTAATACATTTTTCAAGAAGTAAAAAAATATTTATAAGTGATACTTATCACATGTTAAAATAGACATACCTCTGGAATGTGCCATTCATCTTTTCCACCAGCCCGTTAGTCTGTGGATGGTAGGGTGAACAAAGGCTTTTTTCTATCCCTAGTATTTTGTAGACATTTTGTTGATCTGTATTTGGAATAAATAAAGACAGTAAATAAAAAATATTCATAGATGGAATATGATTTGACTGTGATAGCCAATGAATATAATAGTTAAATAAGTTATTACCAAAATTCTGTATATGATAAATGTTCGTTATATATTTATTTCATGTCAGTAGTTATTCATACATACGTCGTTCACAAACTCCCAGCCTTGATCAGCCAGAATCCTCTTTGGAGCATCAATCTGATCAAAAATTTGAGGATGCATTGAGTTACTTCCTCTGCGGTTTTAGATTTGATGGTGTATGCCTGGGGCAGCTTGGATAAATAGTCAATCAGTACACATATGTACTGACTGCCTGTAATGGTGGTTTTTAATTTCCTGATTAAGTCCATTCCAATAAGTAACACAGAAAATATTGACTGATTAATGTGTCATATTTAATTATAGTATAACTGACCATCTGTAAAAAGTAAAAAAATTGTAAATTGTGAGCTATTAGAATTTATTTATTTTTTCTTCATTTTTTTACTTTTAAAGCTATTAAATATTTATAGGATTTGTCACATAAGAAGTTGCATTGCTTCTAAGTAAGGCTATTATTACTAATGTAATAACGGTGGCAAAGCAATTTGGATTGATTGCTGTTAATTGAAGATAAATCACCAAAAAAAAACACTCTCAAACACACACATCCTTAACTATTTCTATAATATATTTAAATATATCAGAAGGCACACTTACAATTGCTTTTAAACCTATTTAACATTTATTAGCATTTTATATGATTTGCCACATAAGATGTAGCCTATGCTCTCATTAGGCCAATGATTGCAATTTAGCTTGAGGGCCCAACTCACCTTGCACCTCAAAACTCTTGGTTTTGTGGCAAAAATTAGATTTTTGGATTTTGGACAATCCTGGGGGGAAGCTTCCATCATTTAAGAAGCATAGTGTCTGGTCAAAGAGACAGGGATCCATGATGGGATGTCGCAATCTGTGCATTCTCAGGTTAATTGAGGTGATGTAAGTGTAGATTTTGAACACTTCACATCTCTTTCTGCGCACGGAACTTTGGTTAATATGTGGGCGTGGACGTGTCAATCCAATATGTGTGGATGTCTCAATCAAGTATGCATGGACAATCTCTCTTTCTCTCTTTCTCTCTCTATACATATATAATACATACATATATAATACACACATATATATATATATATATATATATATATATATACATATATACACCTTTTAAGTCCAACATTAGGAGCTGGAATCAATTTTTGGCAAGTAAAATACTGCATTGTATGTGTTGCATTGGCCCTTTACACAGTTTTGAACTAGTGAAAACTACTGGTTATGATATAATCTTCAAATCATAATTGTGGTGAGTGATTTGAAGTTATTTTGAGGCAGAAAACCCTTTCAGTCCAAATGTCAGAAAGTCATACATAAGTCAGACATACATCATGTTAATAACAGTCTATTTAACAAGGATATCAGACATAACAGACATACAAACATAAAAATAACGTTATTGACTGTAATCACGTTAATATCATGCCTAATTACACTATAAACAGCAAACACGTTTATGGCCGCAAATTCTGTTGAAATAAACGTTATCGTCTCACACATACATGACATCACTATTAACTCGGATATAGAGTTAGTGTATTTGTTCGTAATGGCTGTTTGATCCAGATGAAAGCAGCTGTAGACGCATGGAAACTGCGCTTTTCAGCTTTAAAAGGCTGCGCGCGCTCCCGCGGACGGAAATCCCTTTTTGGGAGGCAGTCACTTTTTGGCACGACACCGGCACCGTTCTCTGTTCTGTTCGTGGACAGCAGGGTGCAGTAATGTGTCTTTAGACGCAGTAAGAAATTAAAAGAAGAAGAAGAAGAAGAAGACGCACTATAGCAACGGTCAAACAATGGCGGACTCAGCTGTTGTGCTGAGGTCCTTATTTATCTTTTGTTTATTTCTGTCGTTTAAAGTCTCGACTACAGACGAAATTACAACGAACCACACATTTAACACGACCGTGTCCGATGACCGTAACGTGACTTCTAACGTTACAGACAGTTATACAACCGCTCAGCCTCCAGAGTCTGAGACTACACAACCGATACAGATCTACAGCAGCACAGAGCAGCCCGGTCAACCGACACCTCCCGCGGAGCCGCTGCCCGCCTCCGGTCGCCTGCTTACTCCTGCTACTAACGGTTCGAGTTAACCGTAGAGTTAACCCAGTACACGGTTAAACACATTCTCAGCTCTTAGTGTTGTTTTAAATAGCTAGTTAACTGAGGTTTACACTAAGCTAATGTGGTAGTTAGCAGTGAAGCAGTTCTTTTTGTCTAAAACGTTTATTAGCTACAGGAATCAAAACCGGAGGTTCAGAAGTCTGTATGTATGTCCAGTTCGTTAATTCACTGATCTAAATAAGTCATATGATTATATAGATTAAGTTAGGTTTAGTTCCAGTTTTCTCAGTCAGGTGGAGAGAGTCTCAGGCAGGTGGATGGACAGGCTCTGTTTTGAGTTTCCCTCTAACCCGGGGGTCTCCAAACTTTTTTCCTCTGAGACCAAAATGTTAACATAAGCTAAAAAAAACATGGCTCAAGTTGAAGCCACTCATTTAATCCATGACAACATATTTCCTGTTTGTTAAGAAGTTAAATTTATATCTGTTCTGTTATCAGAAGAGTTGATCTGATTGACAGATCTGATCGATCAGCTGACAGTTGATCTGATGTAAGCAAACTCATTTGACTGACAGCTGACAAGTAATGATTTGGTGTTTGGGGGTATCTGTGTATTTGATTTAGTTCATTTGGAATAAATTTACTGAGTGAAGTTGTGCTACTGGTAGCTCATGATCTAACCTGTGTGTGTGTGTGTGTGTGTGTGTGTGTGTGTCAGTTGACAGCGTGTGTCCCTGTGACCAGTCCAGAGGTGTGTGTGACATCAACTGCTGCTGTGACAGGGACTGTGGTGAGGAGGTGGCTCTGTTCACCGGCTGCTCCGTGACCTCGGTCAGGTGAGTTTTCAGTCACTGAGATACAGTTGAAGGCTTGTGCTGTTACCTGTGTAGTCATACGTAATAAAGGTCTTAAAAATACAGAGGCTTCTGGCAAGCAGCTAAACATCTGTACTGACATTGAAAACATTGAGGAGGTAATAACTTACATTGTACATTTGACATAAAGTACTGTACATCTCCACAGCACTGTCAACACAATATTCACCAATCTGCTGCTCTCACTCTCTCTTTGTCACAGAAACACTGTTTTTAATTCACTCATTTATTCAGTCACTTCCATTTACTTACTGTCAACGAAACTGAGCTTGTTCTTCCCACATGTCAGATTAAAAGGATGGTGATGGATCAGCGAGGGCTAATGGCCTTCGAGGCCCTTTAATGTGAAAGATCCAAGCAGGAAATGTTGTCTCATTGACAGCGTCTTAACAGCAATTTTAAAAAATGCTGAATGGAAGTGACTAGAAGTTATTAGTGAATAAAGAGAGTCTCAGTGGTCTGAACCCATTTATTGAATCAACCACTCTTTTGGCAAAACCATAAACAATTTTCATTTGGTTAAACACAAGTTTCAGATCTCATTTCACCTTTTTACAAAACTCCAAACACATTTTCACTCACTAAAACACACTGTGCACTGTGATGACATATTTTTACCACAGGTTTCATAACTTACACACAACAACTCAAAACTGTTCACACTTGTTACTAATGATGTCTTAAAACCAGTATCAACCAGGTCAAAGTGCACAGGTTGATCAAGAAATTAGTTTTAGCAATTGTAAAAAACTGTAAGAGCAACATCTTTTACAAACAGTATCTACACAGGCTCATCCTCACTGTTTATTTTTCTCTGTTTCCAGTGGCAACAAGCAGCTGTGCAGCCATGATGTGGCGTTGTACTCTTTAGGCAGCACCGTAGACGGCTACTCAGATCCACAGGTGTCTGTCACCAAGGAGACCAGTTATGACATTTTCTGCATTCAGTCACAAAACAGTGAGTCAGTTGGTAGATTTAGATTGATCTTCAGGATCAGGCTGGTGTTATTGTTCTTCAGAATATATATAATGTGCAGAATATTGCTGTTTGAGGAGTTCCTCGTAGACTGAACCAGACCACAGACAGGAGCAATAATGTCACTAATGACTACCAGGCTCTTTGCCTACAGTCTGTTTCAGCTGCTGATTGATGTTTGTGTGCAGGTGTTGATGGATTCTCTCATCCCTCTCCTGTTCTTCCAACCAACGGCAGCTTTGACTCTCTGTTTCAACAATTCACCAGCTTTATGTTTGACCTGGAGGGAAACAGAGGTCAGCTGTCTCCTGCAGAGCTCCGGGCCTCCTCTGGATACCAGGTACATCTCTGTAGTCACTGTTCACCTTTCTCTGGTTTTCTTTAACTGTCTACAGCACTTAACACTATGTTGGCTCTCTGCTGACAGGTTGTGTTTTTGTGTTTGTGTGTTTTCAGTTTGGGGATGAGATGCTGACGGCAGGTGAAGGTGGAGACAGAGGTTTGTTCTCACTGCCAGCTCCTGGTCTCACTGCTGACTGTGTGGACACCAGTCCTGCAGGTAGATAAGACTTCTGTTGAGCAGCTAATTGAGTGAGTTGCACAGCAGTGTTTATCTGACATTAATTATATAAAATCAGCTGCTGTTAGTGGGATCGTCTCTGCTCACCTGAGCTGCATCATGTTCTTTTGTTGGTCTCTGTGTCAGTATCATTGTGTGTGTTGTTTAAAGCTGTCCAGCACACACAACACTGCTGATGAACTGCAGCATCTGACAGTCAAACTATCAGTGGTTTTAAATACCTCTGAACACTGACCGATGACCTCTTGTAACTTCACTGACTGACACACACTGGATCTTAATGTTGGGAATAAACTGCATAGAAAAGTAAATACAGCTCAGTTAGAGGGAGGCCACAGATGACATATAAAGAGTAAAGTTTTCAGACTGTACTTTGAACCTTTCCCCTCACAGAGGCACTACAGAGCAGTGAAATACTCTGTCTGCTTTCATCTCACCTTTCTCCCATTTTATTTTATTTGATGTAACTTCGTCCTTGTCCTCATCCCTGTCCTGTGTTGTCAGTTGTGTTGCTTTTATACCTCTGCACCGGCGCCAGTCAGGGTTGGAGGCATATTTTTTTCGGGCTGTCCATCTGTCCGTCCATACATATGTACGTACGTACGTCTGACCCATTCTTGTGGACACAATATCTCAGAAACATCTTTGGCGGAACTTCTTCAAATTGGGCACAAACATTCAGGATGAGAAGGTTAGATTTTGGGGGTCAAAGGTCAAAAGTCACAGGTGTGGTGACCTCACAAAACACAGTTTTGGCCTTTTGAACGCAATGTCTCTGTAACACCTTAAGGGAATTTCTTCAAATTTGGTAAAAACGTTCATCTAGACTGAAACCTAACCCATAACTCAAGACTTCACAGCAATTATGACAAACTTTCACACTAATGGTTCATGTTTTCTATGACTCTGGATAAACAGGGATGTAACCTGAAACTTGTCTGAGTGGAGGAGGCAGACAACCACCAGGAGGTGATTCTAGTTCATTATGTTGTGTTCTCTGATCTGACCTGAGAACAGTCACCATAAACCCATGGTCATACCAGACCAAGAAAAGCTGCTGAGCGCACTGACCTGAGCACAGCTCTGTTTCATTCAACTCTTCACTCATAACAAAAAGGCTGTGTTATTACTTCTACCAAAAGTTACAGACTCTGCCCTTAAACGTCTTCTCCCAGAATAAGACCACACAGCCTGAAGTCACAGTCACACATCAGCTGATTCTCTGCATGAGTTCAACATGTTTGTTCCTGCAGACACACAACATCCCTCAGCCTCCAACACTGTGATAACAACAAGTACATGATGTTTATAACAGCAACTGCAGTGGTTATTGTTGTATGGCTCCTGTCATAGAACAACAGAGGACAAAGTGCAACACAAATAAAAGCGAAGCACAGGCTGATCAGTGTGATTGACTTCCTGTAACATGGAACGGTTCAGCAGGACAGAGGTGAGGCGATGGTGGATCTGAAAAATCCTCTCATCACTTCATTTCCTCTTATTCAGATGATTTCATTATTGATATTAATAGCTTGTTAAATAGAGTGTTAAAGGAACAGTCTGACATTTGAGGAAAGAAGTTTCTTTATCATCTTGTGTTATTGTAGTTTCTTATTTCAAACATGTTTTCTAAAATGAGTATTTTTCTTCCTTTATGAGTGTTTTCATTGATAACCTTTGTTTTGACAGCGTTCTTAAAGGATCAGAGCAGAGCCTGTTCCCGGCGTCTGGTCCTGCACCAGGACTGCAGCACTTCAGCGGCCCTCAACATGGACACCTACACTAACATCCATGTCTGTGCCGTGAGTCTGCTGCACTCTGTCTCTTCCTTAAAAACATCCACACTCACGTTCTTACTCTCTGAGGTGATAGTCGTGATGTTGATGCTGTGATTAAAGGAGCAGGGTTCACTTTTTGTCGGCCTGTTGATATTTATCATCAATAGTTATGTATTTAATTATTGACAAAATAAAGTAACATGGATCTGTAAATAAATTAAAAAAACACTAAAATGTTTCAAACATGAAGTAACTGAACATAAAGAATCATTTAAAGATGTTTAACTAAATCTTCTCTACTCTACAGGTGAAGAATAAAGATGCAGCAGTAAGTATTTTAAATTGACTGGCTCCAGCTTCTTAAAGGGAAACTTCACACTCAGTAGGTTTTATGTAGAGCATGTTTATAACACTATCTACTGATCCTGGCCCCATTTTACAGTTTTCTTTACGATGGAAGTTATTATTGCAGAGAAAAATCCAGTAGTTGTGTTAAAAATCTATGATGAGACACTCCACCTCTAAACTACAGACACCACATATAAGAAGGACTTTGGGTCATGCAAGGGAAATACAAGCCCTTACCAGTCGATAGAAGTTAGACATTAAAAAAAGATTTCTTTAATGGTTCCACTAATTCTGTGGAATTAAAACATTAAAATGTCTGAAAACCGGAGGAGAGACAGAGGAAGATTGGAGAAATCGATAATGAAAATAAATGTCTAACTGATTACTAAGTGACAATAAACAGAGTAGAAGTGGTTACATGACCATCATAATGAGAGACTCAGAGGTTTCAGAGTTTAAATGATGCAACTCCATAACAAACGTGTTGAAACAATGTATTCAGAATTATGTGTTCATATGTCTATGTAGAACCACAGTGTCTCCATGGTGTACAGTTACATTTTTGTTCTTTTTAATTGTATTTTATTTATAGTTTTTTTTTTTTTAGTTTATTTTAGCCTTCAAATCCCACAATGCGCCTCAGCTCAGTGTTGATCTGCAGATGTTGGACGCTGTGAAATAATCACATATTGTCACATGCCTCACAGCCTCTGCTAACCCAGGAAATTTAGCAAGACAGTGACATTTGTTTTGAACATGAACGTGTCTCCATCATTGTCTTACCACACAGAGCAGAAACTGAGGTTAATGCTGCAACTCAGACACAGAACTATGACTCCTTTCTCTCTGCTGATACGGAGAATCTGTACTAACTAACCTATACCAACAAAGCATCAGTGTAACTGTTGTCAGTATTTAAAGCGGCACAATAACCACTCTGATCTGTTTTCTACTGTGACTCAAGCAACGTTCAAGTCTCTGTAAATTGGTGTTGAAGTGTTGTTGTGATGTGGAATTAATGGAGACTCTGTGAACTGATATAAACTGCTATAAATGAAGCAGAGGGTGAATATGGGTGAACATGTCTGACTGATGTGTCTCTGGTGCTGCTGCAGCTTGTTCCTGTGGAGGTAGCTTCAGTCGTCCTGCAGTCTGTAGACCAGACTCAGACTGAGCTGAGCATGAGTGAGAGAGAAGACCTCAGTCCTGTTCTCCTGAACCCCGGCCTCTGTGCTAATGTGGTCCTGAAGGTGAGTCCACTAGAGTCCAGCACCTGACAGTTTGTAGAGTAAAACCTGTATTTATAACATTATCTACCAGAACATTGCAAGTGTTGTTCTCGTCAGGGGGGAAGAACTGCTGAAACAAACACAGACATCTTAGTACACATACACTCTGTGAGCACTTTATTAGGGACACCTGTACAATCAAATACAGAGCATAGCATCTACCTTTACTGATCTCATCATGTTCACTGTTTGTTGAAAATTAGTAAATTCATAACATGTTAATTACTGAGCTCGGAGTTAGAGGTGCTGTTGTTCTTTTTCTGTTTTTTCTACTGTTGATCTGTTGACAGAAGAAAGAAACAGTCAGTGAATTTTTGGAACAACAGTTATGATCAGATCTTCATCAAGTTACAACAATGAACAAACACAATCCATTTTAACTAACAACACACTCAACATCATTGTGTTGTTATCGTCCATATTAAAAACATGATTCAAACATTCACAGTGTGGCTGAAATAGTGTGTGACATGAACAGAAGCAGAGTGGAGTCAGGAGTTATCAGACCTGGAGTCAGTCAGTGAAACCAGACTTCTAACCAACACTCAGACATTTAGAGAAACATCAGCTGATGTGAACCAGGCCTCACAACAAAGATCTCAGAGACTGAGGACGAAGAAGAGATGATGAGCATGAAGCTGAAAGAGTCTCTGAGTTCAGATCTTCATCAGTCCACAGTCACACAGACTGTCTATAGATGGACATGATTCAGTTCAGTGTGTGTGTGTGTGTGTGTGTGTGTGTGTGTGTGTGTGTGTGTG
>NW_019525131.1:771073-803627 GCF_002814215.2 Seriola lalandi dorsalis | reverse complement strand
TCATCGAGTTTATCAAGGTCTCTTCCAGGATCATGTCAGGGTGTCTGTCCACCTGCTGAAGCTGAGGAGAAGCCGCTGATGCAGCAGAACAATGACCTTAAACATCAAAGGAAATCCACATTTTGGAGTGGTCCAGTCAGAACCCAGACCTGAAGAGACTTGCCCACACCAGACATCTGAGAATCTGTCTGACTGAAGCAGCTCTATAAGAAGAATGGTCCAAACTTCCTCCTGAACAGCAGCTCTGATCAACAGCTACTGAGGAGCAGGTTTCAGAGGAGCTTCAACCAGTTATTAAATCCATGGTTTTCTGACTGTTTCCACCAGAGCTGTGACGGTTTAATGACAGTGTTCCATAACAACACAGAGATTATAATAGTTTGAGTGATATCAGCTCAGACACACTGTGTCTGTCTACATCTCTGTCTTGATGAGAATCTGATCAGATTTTTATCACCAATCAAAAACCACTGAATATTATTGACATCATGAAGTAGACTTTATGACAGAGCAATTAGATTGCATTAGACTGTACAACTGTACCTAATAAAGTGGACACACCAAGAGCTCAAACTGTAATTATTTCCTCCTGTAATGAAACATGTATCAGATAAAAGGAGTCCCTGTGCTCTGGTCTCCTTCTGTCTCCTCAGGTCGGGTATGTGGTGACGTACAGTCCAGCAGGACAGATACTGAACATGTCCGTGTCTCTGGTGCTGGGATTTGTCCGTAAAGCTGCTCTGCCTCTGAAACAGGACTTTCAGATCACCTTTGTTCAGGTACAGTCACTCAACAACATACTGCTGATGTGTCATGGAGTGTTTTTTATAGATGAGGAAATCTTGATCCTGCTGTGTCAGATTCTGTTTTGATTTGTAGAAGACAGAACCTGCTGAATGTTCAGTGACAGATTTACCAGGACTTGAAACGAAAAGCAGAGAATCAGTCTCTTCATATAAAAGGCCTAGGAAGGTTTAACAAGGAGCAGCTGAGCTTCTTACCTTCTGCAGACAGTAACATGAGTTAAAGCTGTGTCTGTGGTTGTGAGCTGTTGGAGACATGTGGACTACAGTTGAGACAGGTGTGATACTCAGCACCATCAGACCTGCAGCGAACACTGTTACTGCTGGAGGATTATTAGTTTAATAATAACAATGATGATAATAATAATCTTTATTGTCCATGGATGTGGACGTTTGCCTTTGGCTTCACAGGCTGTTAAAACACAAACAATAAATACAATAAGAAAGTAGCACAACATGCACAGAGTGAGGATCTGAGCAAAAACCTGAATGTACTTATTTTTTAATTTAATATATATAAATATTATATAAATATTTATATATATATATATACGTATATATACGTATATATATACGTATATATATATATATATACGTATATATATATATATATATGTATATGTATAACAAGTCCTCATCTTGGAATCAGTCATTTGACAAAACCAAGTTCACTCACTAGCTTTTTCCGGGGCTTTCAGCTACATCTCAGGGTCTTCCTCAGTGGATGGAGTTTTCTCGGGTGTCAGTTGCTGTTAGAAAGAAGAAGACCATGTGATGTGACTGAAAGCTCTGCAAACTGACCTTGAGTTAACAGAACTCTTGATTTAAGTGTTGTAAAACCTTTTAAGATGTGTGGTGAGGATGTATCAATGAAAACATGTTGTTGATGAGACTGAGTGAGCGTCCTGCTCTGTGTCTGTTATACAGCAGAACGTGGAGCAGGCCACAGTCCACTACAGTGGAAATCCAGGTTACGTGGTTGGACTGCCTCTAGTGTCCGGAACAAGAGCAGCAGAATATCCTTTACCTGCCTCACTGTGATGGACACTGAACGAATAACAGTAAACAGGGTTCAGTTCATGTACAGTGTCTAATGAGAAGGGGGGCGTTCTGATCTGCTACAAGGGCCAGGATTTGTCCTTAACAGTCATCTTCACTGGGATTGTCAGGAGCATAGACCTCAGGGACACACTGTCTCTTCTCCACGGTGCTGAGGACCAGGACTGTCTGCATGGTCCACATCAGCGCTCCCCAGTCCTGTTCGGTCTGGACTCTTTGTCTGGCTGCACTTTAAGGTACAACATCCTCACACTCAGCAAATCCCACCTCTGTGGACAGGTACAGGGCCTTCTTGAGACTTGTCTTATTCCTGCAGACTGGAGGACGCTGCCAACTGCTCGCTGGTGTCCCAGCTGCTCCTGGATGTCCTGAGAGGAACAGACTCTCCCCAGTATGTGGCCTCACTGGGAAACTCCCCATTAAACAATCCACTGGACTGGGTGCAAGTTCATAGCAACTTCAACCCTGGGGTGAGTTCAAATTCAGTCAGAGCAATAGGTCCAACACCTAATAATACATGATAATAATAATAATAATAATAATAATAATAATAATAATAACTTTATTTATATAGCACTTTTTAAAATAAAGTGACAAAGTGCTGTACAAACAGAAACGAAACAAAGAAATAAAAGACACAAAGAAGAGAGGCCAGACTGGAACTTATCAAAAAGGTTGTTACTTTTGAAAGAAATGGAAGTTTGGAGATTGGTCTGTAGTTGTTAAGAACTGAGGGGTTTGAGTTTGGTTTCTAAAGGAGGGGAGAGACTAAAGCAGTTTTAAAATAGGCGGGAAAAGACTCAGAGTTCAGGGAGCTGTTAACAGTGGACAAAATGTGAGGGCCAATAGTAGGGAGAACCTCCTTCAGACATTGAGTTGGTAAAATGTCCAAGGGGCAAGTAGAGGACTTCATGCTATTTATAACTTTTAATAAAGTTTCATGGGCAATTTCATTGGAGGAGAGCTGGCTGGGTAAGGTGTGGATTCTGCTAATTTCCCAGAGTTTGAAGTGCCCACAAGTGGTTGGCTGCTGTTGAACATTGATCTGATAGAATCAATTTTGTCTTTTAAAATGGGTCAAAAACCAATTACAAAGTTTACGAGTGTGTTCTTTCAACCAGGGAGAGCTTTTGGAAGATGGATGAGTGCGAAATTTACATGGAGTCACTAAGTCTATGGTGGCCAAACTGATATCATTGAAATGATTTAGCTGATCAGCGGTGGGAAGATAAGTGTCTGGCGGAGTGGCAGAGGAGAGGAAGACCTGCCTAAATGTACTGGTAGTTGAGGGGTTAAGGACGCGTGAGGGCACACAATTTCCTAGGAGGTGGGGCAGAGAGTAAATTAAAGATAAGATAATAGGGTGGTCAAAGGTCAAAGGTCAGTGTGACCTTACAAAATACTTTTTATCCATAACTCAAGACTTCACAGCAATTATGACAAATTTTCATACAAACGGTTCATATTTTTTAGGACTCTGGATAAACAGGGATGTAACCTGGAACTAGTCTGAGTGGAGAAGGCAAACAACCACCAGGAAGTGATTCTAGTTTTTATTTATTTTATTTTATTTTCTCAGGTCTAACTTGTAAGTGAATTCTCGATCTCACTGTGACTTCCTGATTAAATAAAGTATAAATGAATAGACAAACACAGTGGGTTCAGAAGACATACATCATATATCTTCAGGTTATCACACTTTATTATGTAGATTTAATATTAAATGGATATAATTGCCACTTTTGTGCATTAATCTCTCTTTGATAACCCAGAATGTGAAAATATGTTTTGAGAGGTTTTCGCAAATATTGAAAATCAAAAAGTCTTCAGACCCTTTCCTGTGGCTCCAAACTGTGGTCAGCTGCTTACTGCTTTAATTTGAGTCTAGACCTAGGCTCTGGTCAAAAAGTCAAACTAATCTCCTCTCTAACGATTTCTCCTTGACCTTGATGGAAAGCGTCATGAGGTCAAGGAAAGATGTGAAGGAGGATTCATGAGGACTTAAGAAAAGACAATTGCAGTGCAGAGAGAATCTGACTGCACTGACACTAAGCTTCTTATTTTTAAACTAACTTTGTTTATAACACATGGAGGATAAATCCTCCTTTACTAACAACAAAACAAAACAAACAGGGTTCAAATGTTGAAATAAGATGACATGATGTGGGTCTGCTGAGGTGAAACTTCAATGGTATGTCACTTTAAATGTTGCTGCAGCAAGGAATTGTGGGATGGCATTTTCTCCTTTCCTTTCATAAAGGAAGGTCCCAGTGTTTCCTATGCTAAAGGAGATAAGATAGGAAGCATTGATCCTTATTATTTATAGAATTCAACCAGCTCTCATCATGGCTGCTGCTGAAATACTTCCGGGTCATTTCACTCAGTTTGGAAACTTCCTAAGCAAAAAAGACTTTTCTACTGCAGCCTTTGACTGAGTCCACCTGTGGTGTACTGAACTGATTTGACAGAGTTCAGAAATAAACACACCTGTGTGTATCAGGTCCCAGGGATCACCTGCAGGTCAGGACAAAAAAACAAACCACCAGTGAACTCTCTGTAAAAGTCTGGACTCTTCTAGAGCTGGTGTTCAGACAAACTGAGGGATCGGGTAAGAAGGACCCAGGACAGGGAGGGGACCAAGAACCCAACAGTATCTTTAACAGACTGGGACCTGAGACTGGAGCAATGGTTCACTTTGCAGCTTCACAATGACCTGAAAAAAAACATCCAAGACAACACTGGAGAGTCTTCAGGACCAGTCTCTGACTGCTCCTTAGTGTCCTTATGTCCCTGTGTCCCTGTGTCCAGACCTGGATTAAGGGTCTGAAGACTTTCAGTTTTTGAATTTTAATAAATCTGCAAAAATGTCTATAATTAACCTCCTAGGACCTGGCGTCCACATATGTGGACCTCACATTTTGGGTTCTCTAGACCACAATACTAACTTTTTCTCAACAAGGGCCTGGTGACCACATATGAGGATATTATACTGCCACTCAGTAATCGAAATTTAAAACTAATGTCCTCATATGTGGACATCATTTTTCTCAGGTCCCAATCAACCTAAATAGCAAAGAGAAATTAAAAATGCACGCCATGCAAGAGTTCAGGTCTTAGGAGGTTAAATGTTTATATAATGAAGTGGGCAGAAACTGAAGGAGTCTGAAGACTTTCTGAAGCCGCTGCCTGATGAAATCGGCCGATCATGATTGGTGGCCCATCAATCATTTACACTGCAGAGTGATTTACTAAATTCTGCATTTTTTCGGCAGGAATTACAGACAGATAGGTCAAATAGCAAAACAGACGACACACAAATGTATGAGCATCAAATCAGAAACAAAGCACGCCACGCTTCCTAATCAACAACGGTTAAAGTCACCCGCAGCATACATATGCATGAGCATTGCTACCAGCAAAAAAATAGGCCAGGCTGCTTATAATTTCAGTGCAGGAGTGATCTCATTTATATACAGTGCCCACCTTTGCACCATTGATTTCCTTAAGTTTCATCAAAGGAGGGAGCTTTCTCTAAGCTAGCCTTTCCTTTGCCACCATACAGGCGGATCTGAATGATGTTGCTGTTTACTCCGTTAACTTGGAATTGATCTCAAGTACCTTTTCTGTCAGAATGGCCTTTTGCTTGCTTGATGTGACTTCAATGGCCTCTTGTGTGCTAGGCTATCCCCATGTTTGTATATCTTCCTGCACCGCCATGTTTTGATGCTAATGGCAAGAATAGCGTGCATGTAGTTATCTTTATTAAAGTGAAAAAACTGACACTTTCAGAAACTGCTGGACCTGTTTTATTTTGAAAACTCTGGGGTTGTGTTGTATCTAACAGGCAGAAATTGAGACCTTTGGAAACGATGATGTAGACACCCATGGTCTTTCCTGGTAGCCTCGACTAACACTAGTAAATACAACATGATAATGAATTAGTGTTACTGACCTTGTTGTCTTTACTAGCAGCTGTTGTTCAGTTACATTATCTATTGTAATGCTACAACTGTCTTTGTTGTTCCTTGTTCAGAGTATTTTCTGCAACTAACCAACTGCAGAGTGATATGTGTTTTCAGATGTGATAGTATGGATGGAGATTATTTCTGATACAGAGCTAAAACGGTTGTCAGGAATAATTTCTATTCAAAAGTGTTTTAAAATGGAAACAGTAGTGTGGACGTAGCCAAATAGCTCCTTTAAGCAGTAAATAATGTTAATAGTGAGGCCACTATCCAGCAGTATGTATGTCGTTTGCAGGACGCCCAGAGTTGTAGCATCCCGTTATCCTTTCATCTAGAAGTTGAGTGGACCAAACATGGATCCCTGGTGAACCCTCAGCCTCAGATTGTGAGCATCAAAGAAGTGATCCAGACCAACAGCACCAGCTTGGTAAGACTCACAGATACTAATGGAGTAATAGAAAGATGCAAGTCTACTCCACTAATCACCACTTCTGTGTGTTGTTCTCCTACAGTGGTTTGGTGACAGTAGCTTCCTGTCAGTCAGAACCTCCGTGGCTTTCATACCTGTGTCTGCTGCTGCTCTTCCTGGTTACAGAGTTACACCCACCATCAATGCCAAACTACCCTTCGACTTCTTCTTCCCTTTTGTCTGATTTGCTTGACAGTCCACACAGGTTCCACTCACCTGAGTATGCTAACATTTAGCATGAACACTGCTGTGTGGTATTTATGAGCAGCACTGTTTGAATTATCGGTCTATTGCTGTATATTGTGAATAATGTGTATAGAATTTTTTAACATTATTTAACATGTTTTAATAAATGAAACCACTTCATGTATGTAAATCTGATTTTTACACAGATTCACTTCTTCTGAATATCCATGTTCTCAGTATGAAGGCTCAGTTATTTACAGGTTCAGGCTGAGGCCTTGAAGCTTTATAGTCACATCCAGGAGCATCTGAATATTTCACATTCATCAGATCAATGCAGACATTTCACTGGGTTCCATTACTACAGTAACAGGAATCCGGGGTATGATCCATTTATACAACCTTTAAAATAAGACAATGTTTTTATAGTTAATGTTCTAACAGTAAAGCTTCTGTCAACAGCCAGTAGGAAAACTGAAAGCAGGTCTACAATGACAGGTTATCATGGAGTGCATAGTCTGATAATTAAAAACAATGGTGCAGAAAGGTAAATACTATAAATGAAACTGAACAGTTAGAAGTCGATGCCATTCTTCTTCAGGAGGGCTTCAAGTTTCTGTTTGTCTTGTTCCTGTGATGATGGAGACAGACACAGAGAAGAGTCAGTCAGTCAAAGCTTCAACACACACACAGCCAGACCAGACCTGACAGATGTCTTAGCTGTGGTGATCAGTGAAGAAGAATGAGGCATATTATGCACCTCTAATGATTCTTCACTGTTGCACCTATTTTTACTGATCATGTTCTGAGCTCAGCTTTTATTTTAGTGAGTACAATTTAACAGAATCAACTGCCAGTGCTACAACAATAAACCCTCTTTTAAAATAAACTGCAGTTTTTGCTTTAAAGCAGAGTTAAGTTGCCTTACACCACACTCAACTACCACTCTCAGTTCATTCTGACCAAATTTGATCATTTTTTAAAATTATGTTGTCAATTGTAAACCTTTAGAGTCTAAACATACTGAAATTAACTTCTACAATGCCCACCATGTGTAAAGTTTTAAGTGTGGGATATAAAGTCCCCCCAGGTTGTGTCCTCAGTAGTAGTTGTGGCCCTGGTGACACTGTGTTCAAGTGTGTAAAAACGTCTCTGATTTGTTATATGAAACTGAATCACCAGTTTATCGCTGCGCTGCTGGAGCTCTGTGACTCTTTGAACCAGGTGGTCGTAGCTCTCCTTCAGCTTGTGGATCCTCTGGTCGGCTCGGGTCTTCACTGACACCAGGATACCTACAACACATTCAAATACAGTCACCTCCGGATGTAGCAGCTACACCGTCTTCTCTTTCTGAGTGAGACCTACATTTTTATTGGGAACTCCAGGAAAATCTTCAGTTTATCAACCTAAACTCTGACACTGGAGAACATGGGCTGGTAGGGCTGAGGTCATTTACATGAGTCTGTGCCTGTAATAATGCGGTAATGACAATAACGATGATTTTTTTATTATTACTTTTAAATTATTTATTTTAAGAATAATTTAATATTCTGTACCCAATCACATCACTCAGCTTTAAATGACTTTACCTGAACAAGGTAGCTGCTCTGTGAGGTTTTACTCAGACACAGTGGTGCCTTGAATTTAATGCTAACATTAACATGCTAACATGCTGGTGTTTAGCAGGTAATGTTTAACTTAGTGCTACCATGCTAGCATTTGCTAATTAGCAAAAAACACAAAGCTGATCACCAGTTTCATCACCAGTTTATTTGGTCATGAACCAACTGGTAGAATGACACGTTTGGCCGGATGATAAATCACAGGGTCAATGTGTGTCTGCACCACACTGAATGAACAGATGGAGAGTCTGGACTGTCGTCTCTCAGTCTGTGTCTCTTTGTCCAGATGTTACAGTCTGGACCAAAATACTGGATTCGATGCTTGATGAAGTCACATCAGATTAATACCAGTGTTGTCTGAAGCTCTTCTCAGACATCTACCTCTACACTCAATAACACTGTGGTTTGTTTGAATCTAAAACTGGCAGTATAGACAGTACAGACACTACAGACGTCCATTGTAGTGGACAGAGACTGACAGTCTGTCACTGTCTGTTGACATCTGCCTGACAGCTGCAGACAGATGTTAGCTGCAGTCAAATGTTTGCTGCAGGTACAGACAGATGTTAGCTGCAGTCAAATGTTTGCTGCAGGGACAGACAGATGTTAGCTGCAGCTGCAGACAGATGTTAGCTTAAGTTGCAGACAGATGTTAGCTGCAGTCAGATGTTAGCTGCAGGGACAGACAGATGTTAGCTGCAGGGACAGACAGATGTTAGCTTAAGTTGCAGACAGATGTTAGCTGCAGTCAGATGTTAGCTGCAGGGACAGACAGATGTTAGCTGCCTCTACAACAAACACTGACTGAGCTCAGATCAGTCTGAGGAGGCGTTCTTCAGTCTGTCTCTCTCTGGTAGAGTCTACAGTCAGGACCACATGCTCCTGACCCATGATCCTGATCCACCACAGTCATGTAAACTGCAGCAGGTCCACACAGACTGTGACTGTTCACTTCACAGTCTACAGGTCTGAGGAGAGTCAGGGCGGCTCACACAGTAGCTGTCAGCCATGTTACCATCTCACTTTAATAATCAGTAGATCATCTAAACATGATGAAGCCTGAACTGAAGCAACAAGTCAGGGACACAACATGTGGTGAAGATGTGTTTACATCTGTTTCGCTGTGTTACTGACCGTTGATGATTCTAGCCACCCTCCAGAGTCGCAGCAGGATGAGGAGACCCATCCCATCAAAGGCATCCTCGTGGAAGATGAAGACGATGTCAAGGATGAAGGACACCACCACCACCAATCCGTCAAACACCTCAAATTTATGGTAGAAGAACTCCAGGTGGTACGCAAACAGCTTCCCAGCCAGCTCCACCATGAAGAAGGTGAGGAGAGCCAGGCTCAGGTAATGAAACACCTGCAACAGTAAACACGGCTCAGTCACAGACCTACAGGTTGTAATGACGCCTGAGGGTTTCCTTTGATAAGAGACTCACCTCAGGAGCGATGTGGCCATGCTCCAAGTTGATGACAGACAGGTCTATTAGCAGCTCTGCCAGAACAAAGATGGCATCCAGGATCACCAGACACACGACCAACACCTGGCATCAGGAGAAGATGCTTCACTTCATCAAAGTTTATCCACCTGAATCACTTCAACAGAACATTCTTCTAGGACAGTGTCAGGTACTTGAGTGTTTATACTTTTAGTCCACTACAATCCTTAGTACATGATAATCTCATAAAATACAATTTGAAGAAACCAACCCCTGACTTGTGACACCTAAAAACCTGGTATCTTCCTGGTGTCATGTTTCAGATGTCTATGAAGTGTTAGCAGCTCCACCACAGATGTTCTCTCTCTAAAGAAATAACTCACATGGTGGAGATAGATAGATAGATAGATAGATAGATAGATAGATAGATAGATAGATAGATAGATAGATAGATAGATAGATACTTTATTTATCCCCTAGGGGAAATTCATGTAATGAGGTTTAAAGGTCTCATATAGTATAAAGATAAAGGTATAAAGGTCCATGTGTAGTTTGATTATAAAGCAGGTGTAGGTTCTATATTAATACTGTGAAAGTATCATGATGGATAGATGATTGAGTGGATGGCTGGATTTTGGATGGATGGAAGGATGATAGATTGATGATGGATGGATATGAATGGATGGATGAATAGATGGATGGAAGGATGATAGATAGATGATTGAGTGGATGGATGGATGGATGCTGACCCTGCTCTACCAGCAGGTGTATGTAAAGCTGGGGTGCCACACCTGGAAACGGTCGGAGCTGTACAGCCTCTTCAGTGATTCTCTGAAGGTCAGGCTGGTTGGGAACTGTCCTGTGGCTGGACTCAGCTCCTCACTGGTCACGTGCAGCTCCTCCTCCTCCCCCCACTCAGCGGGCTGCACATCACCCACAGTGGTGAAATACCTCAGGTATCGAGCCATGACAGCAGGCTCTATGAAGAGGAGCACTTTCCACCTCAGCTAACCTCAAGGGAAAGATTACAGGTGACAGGTACGTCAGACGCTTTACAGAGAGATTACACAGCTGCTTCTTCTACAGTTAAATAAATTACAACCTACTAAATGTTGTGTTGTTATTTCAGTCCTTGCTCTGATTGGCTGTGATGCTTGATAACAGCAAAGAAGATAAATATTTGAACACACAGCTTCTTTGCACATTTCTCCATACGTTAAACAATCTGAGTTCACTTCTCCTTTTTTTAGCTTTGCAACATGTTATTAAGAAATCAGGCCATCTGAGCCTGGGGTCAGAGGGAAGCTGCAGTGTCCTCCGCAGTGACTCACCACCCACAATCCAAGAGCTGTATGTTGAAGAAGAAGTCATGAGACTGTTCACAGTTTAAGTGGAAGACATCCACCAATATCATCATAAACCAAAGCCAGTGACAGTGCAGAACGTCTCCAGTAAGCCTAGTCAGGATTGATCAGAGGCATCTTAAGTTATGAGCAAATATAGAGCAGGCCACGCCCACCTAAACCAATAATATGGCTGTTAAGATTTTGGTTCATACTGGTCCCAGAGCATGTTCGCCTGAACTGGTGACAGTCCATCTACTGGGTTTTTAGGCAAAGGTTTTAGGTATTTGTGCCTCCCCTGTGGATGGGGCTCACAATGCCTGTACCCAAACTTGGACTGAGGGTATGTACCAACATTTATGATGATGACTGGTCATGGATCAGGAGTGGTAAACGACCTGACACATCCATGGTGAATATTCAACGATGTGTGAGACGTATACTTCACCATGGTTCTCTGAACCACACGTGCTGTGATGGCTAAGCTGTATTTGAGCTAAGGCTACCTATAGTATTCACTTTGGTTGCATGGAAAAATATACATGAAATTATTTGATTATCAATCCCACAAAAATACCATACACAATCTAACAACAGGTCAAGAAAGAATAATAGGTATGTCAATGAAGATTTAAATGATTGTATAAGATTTATGTTCATAAATCACACTTTGTCACCACATTTACATTTTCCTCAGGGGTGGTTCTGGTGTGGGTTACTGAGCCACAGGACTGGTTCACTGGTTTATCTGCTGTTATGACTAGTTATATAAATCAACAGGATTATTGAGGTTAGAAATCTGCACCTGGAAAATAAATTGAAACTGACAATCACACATTAATCCACTATGACCAGTCAGCTGACTACACTATGTCCTGCTGACAAGTATAGAAATATCATTAAACTTTAATTTGAAAAGACAGACAGCAGCACTTAACTCTACTCAACCAGCTGACTGATTATCTGAACACTTTACATCTCTTTAAATCTGATCACACCAAACTCAGTGCACCAGAAGTTTAAGATCAGCTTTACTCATGCGTTCCTCCATGAAGAGATGGAAGAAGACTGAGGTTATAATTAAGTATAAAGCAGCTTCAGCGAGTTGTACAGTGAATTACAGGTAAATGATCTGCAGCTCTCATAAACCTGAAAACAGTGAAGTGACTCCTGAGAGCAGAGAAGGTTAAACTTGTTCCTACCACAGTTAGAAAGCAGTCAGTGAGTGCGTCTGTGTGTTAGCAGTTAGCCTGTGCTCAGGGTCCACAGCTGAGGGACAGCAGACTCTAGCTCGTGATAACAACATCCGTCTGGACTGTTTCTGCCAAGCAAGCGTTTCACTGTCAGCACCGTCTAACTACCAGGGCGGGAACACTCCGTCTCTGAGGCTGGGACTCCAGCTGGATTTACTCACCTTCTCTCTACTTTCCTCTGCGGGTCTTTAGATCTTGTCAGACTAAACTCCTGAACTCAGTTTACTTCAGTCACAAGAACTCCGCCTCCATGTTGAGACCAGCCCCCGTTCACATCGGTCCACAGCGCGTTAAGCTGTTTCCAATTCTGATGCTTTGTGGGTCTGACTACACTTCAACACACTGCTTCACTACAACACACACACCGCTTCACTACAACACACTGCTTCACTACAACACACTGCTTCACTACAACACACTGCTTCACTACAACACACACACCGCTTCACTACAACACACACACCGCTTCACTACAACACACACACCGCTTCACTACAACACACCGCTTCACTACAACACACACACTGCTTCACTACAACACACTGCTTCACACCAGACTGTTTACAGTGAAAACTGTCTCTACAAATCCACCAAGACCTCAGACGGCGGGAACCTAAACAGACGTTTTTACTCAATGAAATTCTTCTAAAAGCTTCGTGTTAAATCAAACGTGTCGAATTAAACTGTTGCCGCTAATAAATATCCGACAAGCTATTGTACAGTTATTACAGACAGTGGAGTATATGTTAGGCAGTTACCATTAAATCTACTTATTCATGGACTGAGTTTGCTATGGAATAACGGACGTGAGGAGCTGCTCCTAATTAGCATTTCCTCCAGTGCTTTTATTTTGTTATTTTTTGTTTTTTTTACTTTTAATCTGTCATGTTTCTTCCTGTTTTTTTCATCAGTTTGAAACGACAATAATCACGTCTGGTTGTTTACTCTCATTCACTCACTTCACTCTGAACTTCTGCTTATCTCCAACAACACAATGATAATAAGGTGTTTCAAGCAAAGCTGTCGATGCTAGCACATGTTAACATTTGGTGCATGGATCTAATACATCCATGCTCTGCTGTAGTTGTATTAGTCACTCCTGTACTGATGAGTTCTGCAGCCACTGATGTTCTGTTCCCCCAGGTAGGACTCAGCACAGGTACTCATCATTCTCATTGACCACACTGCCACCTGCTGGCGTCAGCCCATATTTTGTATTTTGTACATAATGTAAATCATTTGGTATCAGATATTTAATGTTTCTTATTGGCTGACCTTTCCTTCCTGCAGGAAAGTGATGTTGAGGTGAGTCCACATGTTAATGAACAGGTGCACTTGTTATTCAATTAAATGTGAAGTTTTCTATATAGAGTCAGTTATGCATTTAGTCCCATAAAGACCTGGCTTACCTGTAATCGTATCTGAAGTTATGGCCCTGAGTACCTCAGAAACACATTGTCTGATAATATACTTCCACCTGTGCAACATTATGAAAATTAAAAACATCCGGTCTCAAAGGGAAGCTGAAAAACTACACCATGCATGTTGCCTCTAGACTGGACAACTGTAATTCTTTATTATCAGGATGTCCCAATAATTCAGTGAAAAGCATCCAGCTGATCCAGAGGACTGACAGGAGGAAGGGCAGATTGTCATCTTCATCTGCATGAAAGGAACTTTACAGCTGAATAGGTTCGAGGGGGATCTGTATGATGATGAGGAGGAAGAACAGACTTGACTGATCACTCTGAACTTCCTGAGGAGAATGAAGTAGGAAGTCTGGCTCACCTTCCACAGTAAAAGTCTGAATCAATTTAAATGTGTTGTCCCTTTTTTCCAATTCAGTATGACGGTCACTGTGATTTTGTTCAGGCTGAGCTTCAGCAGTCACTCTGAAATATAACATACTACAGTGAAGTGCTGATCTCAGCTTTAACTTGAGCAGGTTAAGATCAGTAGACTGAACTGTGTGGAGATGTAGTCTCGTTACACAAGGTGCCCACATCACAAGGGTTCAAAAGTAACAGGTGAGTGTGACAGTAACACCTGAGACACAGGTGTGCTACTACACTGCTAGGCTTCCATCTGAAGCACCATTATGCATCTCCTTTAGTCCATAGTCACTCACCACTGACTTTAGCAGTAAAACCAGAGCTCCTCTTATTTCGCTCCCCTCTGGCCCACCTCCCTCAGGCCCCCAACATTAGCTTCAGACCCAAACCACCACTACTGAATGTGTTCAACAAATCCCATGAAAATACTAAACCAGTAATGTACATATTCTACTAATGTGTATGAAGACTAATAAAGATACTGTAGTTTTAGACCAAGTCTCATAGACACACCATCCTGCTGCCCTAAACACTCCCCAGCACTAAATGTGGATTAACTTACCACTGAAAAGTTCTTAAATGCTCCATTTCTTCCTGTCTGAGGAACATTTGTTGAAAACTGAGCTGTCCTGAAGACAGTGAGTGTTAGTGATGTTTCTACAGCTCTATTTCAGCAGTAGGAGCCAGTGATCCAGAGACAGGAGGGATCAGGAAGTCCTGAGAGCTGGATAAACACTGATCCTAAATCTGGTCCACGAGATTCATCCTGTTAGCCTCAGATTCAACTCTGAACAATGTTTCAGACATTAAATCACCAAACTGACACAAACAACTTTATTTTGTTTTGAACACATACACACTTGATTCACAGAGATTTTACATTACTGTATGATCACATCAGGTTTATGATCATATCTTGTAAAAGTTAAATGTTGGTGAAATCTTCAGGCATTATCCAGAACATTTTCTTTTCAGTCTCAGCAGATCAGTCTGACACAGGTGTACTGAAGACCTTCAGCAGGTGGACCGGGTCTCATCCAGACAAGCCTGGCAGGATCTCACTGTAAACACAAAGATAATTAAGAGACCGCTCATCTCCAGGTTCAGGACAGGAGAACATTAGACTGAGTCTGTTCCAGGTCTTCAGTCAGGTTCTGGTAAATGGGTTTTATATGAACCTGTGCCAAGTCCTGAGTTTCTCTCCCAATACAAAGATTCCACAGCAGAGAGGAGATGTCTCTGCCATAGCAGTACAGATTGGGTTTCAACATAATGAGCATCACATCTGTATCACACCTGATGTCTCACCTCCTCAGGTGGGTGCTGCCCCTCGCAGACCAGCTGCTGCACATGCTCCTGTAGAGAACAGAGCAGCGAGTGAAACCACAACCACACAACTGAGCTCAGCTGACAGTCAGCTGAGCTCAGAGGTTAAAAGTCACCATGGTGTTGTCAGCATGATGTGTTATAAATTCATTCATCACAGCAGGTAGGACAAATAAAGTAGAACTGATTCAGTCAGACTCACCTTCACCTGCAGGAGGACTGTCAGCTCCACAATGAGCAGCCCAGAGGCTCCGCCTACAATAACCATAACAGTGTCCACAGGTCAGTGGGTGTTCAGGGTCAAGAGGAAACAATTGATCAACACAAACTCATCCAGTTCTCACAGGTTAAACTGCTTCTATTTGATGATAGGAGTCAAATTAGAGATTTGACCGTCATGTTACTGACAAAAGCTCAGCTGAGGTTTAGACAGGTGGTGTCATGAACCCTCACATGTAGCAGAGGTATCACCTGTGGAAATGACCGTTTTAAACCACCAAACTAAAGAGTTTCAGATTCTTGCTGCTCACTGTTCCTGTATAACTCCAGTGCCCTAACAGAACAGCGCCCCCTGGTGGTGTGTGTGTGGATGTGCAGCCCTTCACTAGGCCCGCCCTGCTGTTGACCCAGGACAGGCCACTCTCGTTGGGCTGCGCTCTGCAACAGCTCAACTGCAGCAGACTCTAAAACAGAACCTGCTGAGCCGAGACCAAGAACAGAGGCTTCCTCTACCAGCACTGTAACACTGAGCCAGACACATCACCTGGTCAGCTGACTGAGCGCTGGGGGGATCATCTTCAGTCTTTAATGTCACATTACTAAACCTGTACTGTTCATGTAAGTGCGTTTACCTGTCGTCTGAGAGGCAGGTGGAGGCTGGCAGCTCTGTCCATAACTGTCCCTCAGTCAGTGTTGGCTCAACAGTGAGCGCAGCATCTGAAAACATGAACGTCAGTTTAGTTCAACATGACAAAGGCCACACTGAAGCAGGTAGTGAGCAGGTGGTCTATGGGCTACAGGAGGCCCTGATCAGGTCCTCACTGCAGAGCCCTTCAATAATCACCTCACACCATCACAGTCTGAAAATACTTCACATCAGTCACTTTATTTGAATGAGTTTCTGGTGCACACAACAAATACCAGTCACATACACTGGACTGTAGACAGTATGGTCTGGTCCACAGTCCGGACTCACCTGGAGATGGTTCATCCTGCAGCTGTCAGACCCCTTACCAGCACCAAGACCAGAGACCACATCTCTGTACAGGTGGACTTTTCTTCTGATCTCTGAGAACAGAACAGGTTTTATCCTTTTATTTCAGGTCCAGTTTTTAATTTGATTTTCTGTGTTTATCTGATTCTTATAAAATATACTCTGATCATTTCATCTGTGAATCACTGAACAACAGCCGTTGCTCTATAAAACTGATAAGACCATTTTTTCAGCTTTGTACACAGTACTGTAGCTAAAGGCTTTTTAATGGTTAATTACTCATTTACTAATCAGTTATGAGTTAGTAGCCATTAACAGCTTGGGTTGCAAGGTTGTGAAAAATCCTCCAGCAGACAGACTGATTCATCAGGAGATGTCTCAAAAGGTCTGCAGGGTATCTGGACTAGAACCCACTTAGATCTGATTATTAATATTCATAACTACAGACTGATCATGTTAGAACAAGTTAACCAGTTATTAACTAGCTGTTGATTCACAAACTAAACTTAACAGTAAACATGGCCTGTTGATTGTGAGACTATCTCTTGATTAATTCAGATATCTTGTAATAACATGTGTCCACTCAGTAATAATTAATGCTAACAAAAATTAAGTGTTCAGTCTCTCAGTCATCAGATGTGCAGGCTGACATGTAACTGTGGCATTAAAAGGTTGTAATGGGTCGTTAGCTTTTAGCTGCTAAGCTACATGTTAGTCCTGCAGACCTTCTCCAGAACACAGCAGGCCTGACAGAGAGGGCTCTATATCTGCTGGAGGAGGATTTACACAAACCTGGCAACGCAAGACTTCTCATTAACAGCTTATAACTGATTTATACACTACTGGTAGATGATTAACTATTAATCACAGCTTGTAACCCCTGATCAGAGAGGGGCCACGTGCTTCGAGCTGTGCCGGTAATGATGTCTTAACATAAACCCGCCATTTCTGTTCAGAAACAGTCTGAACCATTTGTTGCCACAGCGACATGTTAACAGTGAACACTTCACAGTTAATTAAACAGGAGACGATTTCTCTTCGTGCTGAGCTCGTTAAATCAAATTAATTAAAGCGCGTTAACAAGCTGAAACACTCACCATCTCTGAAACTGACTCCGTCACACAGCTGCAGCTCCGGCAGAATAAGAGGCAGAGCGGAAGTCACGTACACTTTTATAGAACGCTTGTGCCGCTGAGCATTGTGGGAAGGGAAGCTCACCCAAAGATCTTCCCATGAGCAAATGTCCCAGCCTGAACAGCAACACAGTTTACAGAACTACAGCTCTGCTCACTCACACAACATTCAAAATTCAATACAAGAAAATGAATGATAAATATTATTTGAACAACTAAAGGTTGGAGTTTTGCTGCTTAGTGGTGTAAAGTTCAGCTGCACACAGATCTGACCATGGTGCTATTATTAACAGCCAGCAGATGATGAACCAGTGATAAATGTTGTGTTAGTAAAGTCAGAGAGTCAATAGAAATTAAATCGGTCATTCAAAATAAAATCAGTATAATAGGTTCAAGCCAGCACAGCTACACCCAACAGGTCATGAAATATTCTACAGCCATCAAACTCTGTCAAACTTACATAAACTAATCTCCAATATAGACAACAATAATATAGATTAATATCCATAATAATAACGTTGATAACAATAATATAGATAGAGGGAACAGACCCTAGCAAAAATCAAATCATCAACACTTTTAGATTTTTTTCAATACAAACAAAATAAAAAATGTTCCTTCTTCTCCATGGTCACCCAGACTTGAAGGACTTCCCTGAGATTCTTTTGCACACCCTCTGTCTCTACCCACAACCAGCAGAACACTGGACCACCTCCTGACACAGAGGGACCACCAGGTCTGATGGCGCCCCCTTCAGGTCTGGGATCTTCTTCAATAACTCACAGGAAAGTTTCCAACATGTGGTGGAACCATGACATGAAGAACTGAATGGCTGTTTGAGAGCAGAGGAGGAACTACACAGTGTTAGTGTGGTGTTCCTAATAAAGTGATCAGTGAGTATGGATTTATTCAGACTTATCCATCTTTCCTCTGGTAGCTGAACTTGTGTATCAGCCAGTATATACAGTTACCTTTGACAGAGAGGAGAGTGAAAGCACTGAGAAGTCTCACTTAAAAAAGAGAGAAACACAGTGTTTAATATTTATCATGAATAAATATTGAAGTTAAAGTTATAGGTTTACTGTAGTCACAGTGTCATGTGAGTGTATTATTAATGCACCTGCACATCAGGTTTGTGTTACACCTGCTGTTTGTTTTTGATAAGTTCCAGTGTGTGTTTGCTCTGACTCTCACAGCAGTCTCCATCAGACAGATGTGTAAAAAACATCTGGCTCAGACATGCTGTCCTGATCATCAGGAGACATTTCTCCATGAACCTCAGAATAAGAACAGAGAGTTACTTCATAAACTGAAGACAAGAATAAATCCAGTTTATTCCTGTATGAAATTCATACATTCAACATTAGAAATATTCAGAAGCAGAAAGAGCTAATTGTTTAAACCTCATTGTCTTCATGATGGAGTAAAAACCTTTCTATCTTTATATCTGCAGGAGTCTGGTGACAGCTGATGGTAAAACAGACACAATAAAATAACATGTACACTGCCAGTGTTGGTGCAGTATGGGTAATGTAGTCAGAAGGTCATCGCAGCTGGGATGGTTGAGATGTAGTTTGCAGAGTGAACACTCCTGAAACAAGAGAGACATGAAATTTATTCTGAAGACTTCTCTCATTTTTTCTCTCTGACAACTTTTGTAAGAACAAAGAACAAAAATATACATATATATATACAGGACATACATATACATTCATATACAGGACATACATATACATACACACATTCTATTATTGTTAAAGAACAAAAACCTAAAACTGAAATGTGTTCTGTTTAAACTGAAGTCAGACTTCAGTCTCAGTGTTCCTGTCTCATACAGACTGTTACTGGTTAAAGCTGCTTTATCTGTGTATTAACAACAGAGCAAATCACTACATGTAACGTGTCACACGTATCATTTCAGTCTGCTGTCTCATTGTCTTGACTTTACCACCTGCAGCTTTACTGTTTGTTCTACCTGTCCACCAGGAGACAGACTCAGTCAGAGAGCAGCTGTGAACACAGTGCAGTTACAGAGGAGCTGGTGGACCAACACATGTGGAGATGAGCAGCTGTCTGATCACATGTTCAACATATCAGCTTTATATGTTCACAGCTTGTTTCTGCTCAGAGACCTAAAACAAGTCGATGTAGGTTCCAGAGGAAGAGTCCTCAGTGACACTGTCCACTGGGATAGTCTTTCCTTGAGGAATCATCTCCACAGGAACCACAGAGGAAAGAGAGGTGTGGAGAGGGAACTTGAGAGGGAGGAGGTGAGAGAGAGGAGGAGAGTGAGGGAATGTGAGAGAGAGGAGGTGAGAGAGAGGAGGAAAGAGAGGGAACGTGAGAGGGAGGAGGTGAGAGAGAGGAGGAGAGAGAGGGAATGTGAGAGAGAGGAGGTGAGAGAGAGGAGGAAAGAGAGGGAACGTGAGAGGGAGGAGGAGAGATAGGGAATGTGAGAGAGAGGAGGTGAGAGAGAGTAGGAGAGAGAGGGAATGTGAGAGAGAGGAGGAAAGAGAGGGAACGTGAGAGGGAGGAGGTGAGAGAGAGGAGGAAAGAGAGGGAACGTGAGAGGGAGGAGGTGAGAGAGAGGAGGAGAGAGAGGGAATGTGAGAGAGAGGAGGTGAGAGAGAGTAGGAAAGAGAGGGAACGTGAGAGGGAGGAGGTGAGAGAGGCACGGTGAAAGAGGGAAGGTGAAGGTGAGAGAGAGGAGGTGAGAGAGAGTAGGAGAGAGAGGGATTGTGAGATAGAGGAGGAGAGAGAGGCACGGTGAAAGAGGGAAGGTGAAGGTGAGAGAGAGGAGGTGAGAGAGAGTAGGAGAGAGAGGGATTGTGAGATAGAGGAGGAGAGAGAGGCACGGTGAAAGAGGGAAGGTGAAGGTGAGAGAGAGGAGGTGAGAGAGAGTAGGAGAGAGAGGGATTGTGAGATAGAGGAGGAGAGAGAGGCACGGTGAAAGAGGGAAGGTGAAGGTGAGAGAGAGGAGGAGGAGAGAGAGGAGGAAAGAGAGAGACGGAGAGAGGCGGGGATCACACCTGTTCACATTGACAGTGATGATGCTCTTCACAGGTGAGGTCTTGGGACCAGGAGCTGGACGAAACAGAGGCTCTTTGACGGTGGGTTTGGGACGGCGAATGATGAAGGGATCAGCGGAGTGAGAGGGATAAGAGTCAAAGGTTCCTGCTTTCATCCCTCCAGCCTAACAGAGCAGAGACACATTACAGCAGCTCATCACTCATGCAGCATCATCTCCAGCTAACACAGCCCACACACAGACACACACCCGTTTGTTGGGGGAGGGGGGCTTGAAGGGAACAGCAGAGACTCTCTGGGCTGGCAGGACCGGTCTATGTGCTGGGGACAGCGGCTTGTCACTGTGGTATGGGTTCACCTGGAAATAATCTCTGGGGTGAAGGTTCAGCTTGAAGGGACCGTCTCTGAACCTGGAGCGGTGGATTGCTGCCTCCCGCTGAAACACACACACACACACACACACACACACATAAACATTTACTTTTCATTAATTAAATGGAATCACCACAATCAGACATCAGAAATGAATCCATGTGAACGTTCCACATAGAGTTGTGTGACCAATAGAAAGTCAAAATACGTCTTCTGAATCTACTGTGTTTATTTATTTATTCATTTAAAATAAAATAAAATAAATACAAACTAGAATCACCTCCTGGTGGCTGTCTGCCTCCTCCACTCAGACTAGTTTCAGGTTACATCTCTGTTTATCCAGAGTCATAGAAAATATCAACCATTTGTATGAATCTTTGTGATAATTGCTGTGTCTTGCAAGTCTTGAGTTATGGATAAAAAGTGTTTTGTCAGGTCAGAAATTCAAATTCAAAGAAATTCAATCAAGTCATTACTGAAATATTGTGTCCATGAGAATGACACAGAAGGACGTACCATTGCAGTATGGTTCTGACTGTCGCCAGCATGGAGGAATAACAATTCAGGTGTTGAAGGAAGCACACAGGCGTTAAACTGTGCTACCTGAGTCAGAGCACAGCATCAGGTTCTGGGTTTGAGCCATGATGTAAGCCATGACTGCTGATTGGTAATTTTGTTAAGACATAACATCTCATTCTTTTACTGACTCTAGTCATCTGGATCCATCCTGTTTAATGTCTAGTGAGAACAGTAAAAGAAAAAAAGGAACGTATTATCCAGCTTATGTTCAGTAATGCATGGAATAAATGTTGACATCTGTGTGTCAGTGAGACTCTGCAAAGGCTGTGGAGCAGCTTCCTGTCTGCTCGACCTGTCGGCCTGTCAGTGTGTGCTGTGGGAATCAGTGTAGAAGTAAACAACTGTCCCTATATGAGGATCAGTGTTGACTTGTTGTCTGATGGTCTGACTGCTCCATGTTTGTCTCTGACCATCTGATCTCTATGACCAGACTCAGTTAGGACATTTCCTTGATTCCTTGACCTGCAGACATGATGGTGTGGAGTTACCTTCAGAGCCTCTCTGGCTCTGTCGTAGGGCTCAGAGACGTACAGCTGCAGTCTGGACAATGTGATATTGGGATAGCTGCAGAGGAGAACAGCTGTTACTGTCATCAGTCAGTCAGAACATCCTCATGATCAATAAAGCATCCATACATCTAGGTTCATTCAAATAAAGTCCCTGTCCACTGATCTCTTTAAAGTGTAACTGTGTTCTTGCCATGAACCTGTAACCACTTCCTTTCTTGGGCGGTGAGGAGATGATGTTGCGTCCAGGCGAGCGATGAGGTTTCCAGGTGACAGTCAGAGGACTCATGGCTTCGACAGGTCCTGACAGAGTCCCATAGTAACTGCCTGACCCACAGCTGAAGGCAAACAGATAATATATATGTAATGTAGTGAGATAAAGTAGGAGATACAGCAGATAAATAACTGTCGCTGTGTGTGTGGACATGTGTGCACACATTGGGTCATGGTTGAAGATGTGAAAGGAAAGTTTGTACGGATCTTCAGTCAGAGTAGAAGAGACAGAGCTTCAGCTCAGGTACATTTAGATTCTGACTGAGTGGATCAGCTTCAAGTTTTCATGTTAGACCTGGACCTGGTTGTGGCCTAGAACACACACTCTCCACTGAACATAATGACACCATGACTGATCCCCTACTGCCACCTTATCTATCAAGACAGCAGATGCAGGAACCTGTGTGTGTGTGTGTGTGTGTGTGTGTGTGTGTGTGTGTGTGTGTGTGTTCTCACAGCTTCTTGACACCGTTACTGGGCAGGAAGGCCTTGCCCAGGTTCTTCTTTGCCTGCTGGATGCGGTTCTGCTGGGCAAGTCTCAGCGGGTCACTCAGAGCTTCACGTTCAAAAACCCGTTTGAAGGACTTGTCGAAGAAGCCGCTCTGCAGAGCACAGCGCTGTGTGGCCACACCCGCCTGCATCTGCCGGCTGCGATAGGCCGACTCATTGAATGGACCTGGATTAGGGATCACATTCACACATGATCATGTTGTGTAACTCTGAAGGAACATGAACATGCCTGTCATTAACATAAATTACAGCCAACAATGAAGTCTCTTTCCTCTGTACCTTTGAAATCATTTAAAAGGGACAGAAGTGGACATGATGATCGTGTCATCCTCTACAGGAAACTGTTGGTATTCTTTACACATCATCAGATATCAGCTCAAACTGATATCTGCACTCACAGGCTTTTATTGTGAAGGATCCAGGAAGAGAAATAAATAGACTTTATTCTCACGGGAGGAGGGTGGAGTGTACTTGTCTCCTGAAGAGATGTAGCTCATCTCTTTGAACACACCCAGGCGCTCCATATCACTCTTTTCCTCAGCTGATGGCATCTTTACACTGTGGAAACAAACACACACACACACACACACACACACACACACACACACACGTACCATGTATTACTGATGTAACACTTGAGACACTGCTTGGCACTGTTAAACGAGATCAGGTGTAAAGCCAGTATCATCATCCAGCCTCGTGTTGGTGTAACTCTGCTCTGTGTCACTGTGTCAGTCATTGTGGTAGAAAGTACAACTCTTCCTTCCTCACTGGCTCAATCAGTCTGTCTCTTGCTCCCTGACCAAGTCGGCCTCAGGGATGAGTAAGATTACGAGAAAATATCATGGACCTGAGTGAAGCATCAACGTCTGGACCTGAAAAATTAAGAATCAACAATGAAGAACCAAAACCTGCAGTTCCTCTAATGAACACTAGAGTCCTGCTCCAACAGTGAGCCAATCTCCATAGACTCCCATGTTAAAATGTTCAAATTTACAGCAGAAATAAACATGTTTACAGCCTGGTACAAAAACAGTTTTGGTCTCTGTAGCTAATTTCCTTCTTCATGACAACTGTTATGTAGAATTGAGGGCATGGCCTCTTTGAGTGACAGGTGGGTGAGCTCATGCTTGTCAAAAACTGGCATGCACCAGAGTCTCAGCTCCAAAACACCCTACCTCTTTGACCATTGAGTCAGACACTGCCAAGATGGCGACGGTGGAGCAGCTCACTCAGCTTCAGAAACCTGTGGGTGATGTCATAGAGGCTACCCCCATCTTTATTTACAGTTTCTGATCAGAGCAGGTCAGGTCAGAAAGTGACAAAGCAACTAACTTATAAATAACATGTAGAAACATCTATACTATAGTAACCTACGACCGCCGACCAAATCATGTAATGGTACAACCAACTGAGAAAGATGGTAGCTGCCCCCCCAGACTGTGGCGCTGGTTAGCGGCTCATTCTGTTAGCTACTGTGGGGTCAGGTGAATGAGAGGCACTGACAAAACTCTCTCTAAGGTTAGTCCAGAGCTGATAGATGTTTCAAGATTGCATCAGACAAGATTCACCTGCTGTGACGTCACAGACTGTCCTGACTGAGTCCCGGTTACTGTGTAAGTAACTAGTTAGTCAGTGTCTAATCCTAAATACCAGTTTAACAAGGACATGATGTAAAACACATTATAAACACATAGACTGAACACACACTCTGTTCATACAGTTATAAATATACTGTAGCCTACCTGTGGTGGACTGGAGCAGTGAATCTATCTATCTATCTATCTATCTATCTATCTATCTATCTATCTATCTATCTATCTATCTATCTATCTATCTATCTATCTATGTTTCAACTCTTCACATTCTCTGTTTGTGTATACAGGTTACCCCAGTTACAATGGTTACCCTGGAGAAGGGGAAGTAAAGTTCACCAGTGTTAGATCCTTTCCTGGAAATGAGAGAATTGCCTTCAAAATAAAAGCATGCCATTCGTTTTACAGGTTTCATGGTGTACTGCACAAACTGAGTGATGTTTCTTGTGATGTTTTTTGAATGAGGACAGTAAGGAAGACCTCCTGTGATGAAGCTTTTTACTGGGTTTTTCCATTAGTGAGAAAAGAGAGAAAAGAGGCATTCCATTAGTGCTGATATAGAGTATAACAGCACTGGTACCTTTAACTAGCGCACACCTGAGGCAACATGTAGACAAAGTAGCAAGCTAGTGTGCACTGTGCAGGTCGGGAAAATGTTTATGTGTTGCTTAGCACCAGTCCAGTACCAGTTTATTGTTTATTTATTATCAACTGTTATTATTATTTTATTATTATCAACAATGAGCTAATGGACATGTGAATTTCCCCTAGGGGATAGATAAAGTATCTATCAATCTATCTATCTATCTATCTATCTATCTATCTAATGAAGACTGGTAATCTAGCAAATATACAAAGTGGAAACAGCAGCTCTTGTTGTGTGGTTGCCTAGACAACAGGTTATGTCAATGTCTCTGAAGTCAGTTTGCAGGCTTTCCTCTAACAGACAGGTTGTCAGTCTGTGTGTCCTCATGTGACAGAGTGCAGAACTTAACTTTTAGTTTTACTAATTAACTTTAGAAGTTGGCTGTTGGTCACTTGACAAAAATCTTCAGAAACTAGAATCACCTCCTGGTGGTTGTCTGCCTCCTCCACTTAGACTGGTTTCAGGTTACATTTCTGTTTATCCAGACTCATAGAAAATATTAACCATTTGTGAGAAATGCCATAATTATTGTGTGAAGTCTTGAGTAATGGCTGTGAGGTCACACTTATCTTGACCTTTGACCTTCGATCAACGAAATCTAATCAGTTTGTCCTTCAGTCCAAGTGAATGTTTGTGCCAAATTTGAAGAAATTCCATCAAGGTGTTACCAAGATATGGTGTCCACTAGAACGGGATGGAGAGACGTTGCTCTGAATGTTGCCTGCACAGGGGAATAAAACTCCTCAGACTGAACTGTGGTGAAATGTGGTGAAGTTGTCAAATATTCTGGGTTGTGATTCATTTGTGTGTGTGAGTGTGTATGAAAAATACACTCTGATGAGTAGTTCTTTTGATGATATCTGTTCTGAGGGAAATAAGAGTAAATATTAGCGTAGAGATCAGATTTTATTTTACTGAACTCGTCATCTCGGGAGATTTTGGTTGTTTCCTTGCGTCCATTTAGTTCAGCTGGTCATAAATCATTCTGATGTTTTGAAATAGTTGGGTTCATGTGATAGTTCCACTGTGTGAGAGCAGGAGGGACAAGTCTTTGGTCCTTACTGTGACCTCTTTAAAGCACGTCCACTACAATTACTTGGAACAAATACAACACACTGTGGATCAACAGTAACGTTTGCGTGACAATTTTCATCAACTGGCATAAAAAGACACTAGTACAGAAGCCAACAGACAGACAGAGGAGGTGAACACACTGCAGCAGGAATGGTCCCTGTGAGTCTCACACTATTAAAGTTTATTATATTTGATGATTTATACTAATAATCAATGTGTAAGCATCTAATTTGACCTTTTTTCTAAAGTGTTGAACAGTTTCATCTACTACAGCGTTCCTCTATGTTTGTATGAAGTAAAATATGAAAAACTGCCTCTGAAATGAAGGAGAATTATAAAGTAACATAAAATAGAAATGAGTTGCTGATGTGTTCAGAGGGGGGGTCATCCTGTTTGACTCTGGTTCTGGTTCTGGTTCCAGATCTTCTTCACAGTGAGTTTTTTCTGTACAGTCACTGGTTCCTTTGTAAAAGTGTTTGTGTGTGTTGTCTCTTTATTCTGACCAGTGTACAGCTCCAGTCTGTGTCTGCAGGCTCCATCGCCTCTAACTGAGTTGACCCTGACACCAGTTCTCCAGTAGAACCAGCGTTCCTCTAAGAAATGGTTGTAGATCTTCAGTGATGCTGTCTGTGTCCACAAGGTGGCAGTGCAGCTTTAGAAATGATGGGGGCGGATGATAAAGGTCTTTGGTGTAAAAATCTCAGTTGCTGTCAGATTTTCAGTGAACACTGAATAAACTTCACTGAAACTCTTACACATGTTCAGACCTTCAATAATTTTCAGCTGAATTTGAGCCTGTTTCCCACTAAATGAAGCTTCAGACTGTTTGAATGTGAAGAGATGAAGGGAAGGAATAAAGAGAAGCATAAAGAGACAGAGGTGAAGTACGATGGAGGAGAAATGAAGAGACATGGAGACAGAATGATCTACAGGGACATGAGGACACAGAGACAAAAAAGACAGACAGAGACACTGAGTGAAATGGCGGTTGACTCTTTTAGCCAAATGTCCATAGAGAATGAGAGAGGGCAGCTCAACAGCAGCTGGGTCACACACACACACACACACTTATGTTTTTCTAGCTGTGTGTTGAGCTCTGACCATCATATGATCATACTGTGCATATGTATATGTTCATATATATATATATATATATGTAAATATAGTGCATCCGGAAATCATTCACACCCTTTCACTTTCCCCACATTTTGTTTTGTTACAGCCTTTTTCCAAAATGGATTAAATTCCTTTTTTTTCTCATCAATCTACACACAATATCCCATAATGACTAAGTGAAAAAGGTTTTTTAGAGTTTTTTGCAAATTTATTGAAAATAAAAAAATGAAATATCGCACGTACATAAGTATTCACACCCTTTGCTCAGTACTTTGTTGAGGCACCCTTGGCAGCGATTACAGCCTCAAGTCTTCTTGGATATGAAGCTACAAGCTTGGCACATCTGTATTTGGGGTATTTCTCCCATTCTTCTCTGCAGATCCTCTCAAGCTCTGTCAGGTTAGATGGAGAGCGTCAGCACAACTATTTTCAGCTCTTTGCAGAGATGTTCAGTCGGGTTCATGTCTGGGTTCTGTCCCGGCCACTCAAGGACATTCACAGACTTGTCCTGAAGCCACTCTTTCGTTGTCTTGGCTGTGTGCTTAGGGTCGTTGTCCTGTTGGAAAATAAACCTTCGCCCCAGTCTGAGGGCCTGAGCGCTCTGGAACAGGTTTTCATCACAGATCTCTCTGTACTTTGCTCCGTTCATCTTTCCCTCGATCCTGACTAGTCTCCCAGTTCCTGCCGCTGAAAAACATCCCCACAGCATGATGCTGCCACCACCACCATGCTTCACCGTAGGGATGGTATTAGCCAGGTGATGAGAGGTGCCTGGTTTCCTCCAGACGTGACACTTGACATTCAGGCCAAAGAGTTCAATTTTGGTTTCATCAGACCAGAGAATCTTGTTTCTCATGGTCTGAGAGTCCTTTAGGTGCCTTCTGGCAAACTCCAAGTGGGCTGTCATGTCCATTTTACTGAGTAGAGGCTTCCATCTGCAGTGCTGCAGAGATGGTTGTCCTTCTGGAAGTTTCTCCCATCTCCACAGAGGAATGCTGGAGCTCTGTCAGAGTGATCGGGTTCTCCCTGACCAAGGCCCTTCTCCCCCGATTGCTCAGTTTGGCTGGGCGGCCAGCTCTTGGAAGAGTCCAGGTGGTTCCAAACTTCTTCCATTTACGAATGATGGAGACCACTGTGCTCTTAGGGACCTTCAATGCTGCAGAAATGTTTTTGTACCCTTCCCCAGATCTGTGCCTCAATACAATCCTGTCTCGGAGGTTTACAGACAATTCCTCTGACTTCATGGCTTGGTTTCTGCTCTGACATGCACTGTCTACAGTGGAACCTTATATAGACAGGTGTGTGCCTTTCCAAATCACGTCCAATCAATTGAATTTACGACAGGTAGACTCCAATCAAGTTGTAGAAACATCTCAAGGAAGATCCGTGGAAACAGGATGCACCTAAGCTCACTTTTGAGTGTCATAGCAAAGGGTGTGAATACTTCTGTACATGCAATATTTCAGTTTTTTATTTTTAATAAATTTGCAAGAATTTCTAAAAACCTTTTTCACTTTGTCATTATGGGGTATTATGTGTAGATTGATGAGAAAAAAAGGAATTTAGTCCATTTTGGAATAAGGCTGTAACATAACAAAATGTGGGGAAAGTGAAGGGGAGTGAATACTTTCTGTGTGTGTGTGTGTGTGTGTGTGTGTGTGTGTCTGTGTGTGTGTGTGTGTGTGTGTGTGTATATGTCATAATCATAACAAACATTATCTCAAGGTTCTTTACAGGGTTAGGTGTGTTAGGTGTAGACTTGACATTATTTTATATTCATTTTTCAGTTCCAGTTAAATTCAGTTCTTTAGATTCATTTGAACTAATAATGATCTCTGTATCTTTTTAAACTGTGTTTGTGTGGACTGTAAACTGGGCATGAGCTAGGATCAACAACAACAACTGGTTTCATTCACAGAGTACAGAGTACACCTGTACTGATACATCATTACTGATAACACTTTATTTTAACATCAATAAGAAACATTATGAACAATAAATGGTTTATTAATGACTATAACTCATCATATGAATCATCATCAGTAACTGGTGTATAAACAGATGATGAATAATCTACAACAACAGCTGTAATCACATCAAATATGCCCCTTTATTTTGAAGTATTTATTATGTTTAATAATCAAGTATTTATTTATTTGTAAACTCTCTATGAAAGCTGAGTAAACCCTACTGATGAGATTAGATGTGGCTGAAAGCCTTGGGAGAAATCCAGTAAGTAGACCTTGAGTTTAAGTAATGATTCACAGACCACGAGACGGATCAAAAACTTGAAGAGAGAAGTAGTGAAGACAGACAGATGTGAACATCTACTGTGGACACCAGTCTCACAGGAGGACGAGACAGAGTCACAGTCCAGTCCTGCAGTCCAGAGTCAAACCTGTGTCTTTGGTCTGAGGACCTGGTTCACCAGCACAGACTGAACACTGCAGAACCAACTGAGTCTGACACTGAACATGGTGTAAAACACCACTGTGACACTGGTAACACATACTGAGGGAGAGAGACTATAGCAGAGATACAGAGAGAGAGAGAGAGAGAGAGAGAGAGAGAGAGAGACTATAGCAGAGACAAAGAGAGAGAGAAACAAATGAAAAGACTGAGCTCTCAGTTCAGTACAACACACTTTTTAAAAAGTTTTACTGAAGTCACCAATCGTTAATTGATCTGACCACATCAACAGTCTCCTCTCATCCGGCTCTACAGCGCCCTCTTGTGATGAATCCTCTCCTCAGCTCAGCAGAGAGCATCAGTTTGGCCTCCATCACTTCATGAGTCAAACATTCATCAGATCTTATTTAGAGGAACTTTCTGCAGATACAATGAACTGAGGCTCATTTACATCTTTCATCTTAACAGATACAAAACTGATCTGTGACAGACTCAGTGAATAACTAAATGTCTCAAACTGGACTGTACAGGATCATCCTGACATGTGACTCAGTAAATGTACAGAGACAGTTAGAAGTGAAATCCTCTACATACTCTACATTCCTGCTCAGGCTTCAGTACAGTGACATAACATCACATGAGAGCTGGACACACCCCTTCCTCACTGGTCTCTGCTTCTCGTGTAGAAACTGGACAAACAGCACTAACGCTGGGTAGTTCCTCAGTTCTTCATGTCATGGATCCACTAGATGTTGAAACTTTCCTCTGAGACTCTGCTCAATGTTGACATGATGCATCACATTCATGCTGCCAGTCTCCTGTTCTACCATGTCTCAAAGGTGTTCTACTAGATTCAGATCTGAAGTTCACTGAACTCACAGTTGATGAAACCAGTTTGTGACATGGAGCATTATCCTGCTGGAAGTCACCATTAGAAGATAGTGAACAGTGGCCATGAAGGGATGAACACCGTCAGCAACAATACTCAAGATAGACTGAAACATTCAGAACAGGATTGATTGGTATTAAGAAGAAAACATTCCCCCACACCATCACACCACCACCACCAGCCTGGACTGTTGACACAAGGCGGGTTAGCGCCATAGATTCAGACTCTGACTCTACCATCTGCTGCATCAGCACAAATCCAGATCCATCAGACCAGGTCTTCAACTGTCCAGTGTTGGTGAGTCTGTGTCCACTGCAGTCTCAGGTTTCTGGTTTTGGTGACAGGAAGCGGAACCTGATGTGGTCTTCTGCTGTTGTAGGTTGGATGTGTTGTTCACTCTGAAGCTTTTGTGCTCTGCACAGTTGTAAGAGTGGTTATCTGAGTGACCGTAGCCTTTTTGTCAGTTCCAACCAGTCTGTCCATTCTCCTCACAAACCCAGTATCTGTTGGAGGACTGACTATTAAAAGTTACTCAGAGTTCAATCAGCAGTTTGAATCCCATGAACAGAGACAGCAGCCTCTGATTCTCCTCCTCTCTCTTTGAAACGTTATTGACAAGCAGTGCACTGTAGCAAATCCATGCCATTACCAGTCCAAGAGGAAAATCATTGAAGAATTCAGTGTGAATTGATTGTACTTTGGCACCAATCTCACTCAGTCTAAATGTGATTAAGACGCAGCCACAATCACAATGAAAACAGTTCTGGTTCACAGTCACATTGTGGACTGTTCTTTGAGAGACTGTCTATGAGTGAAGACAAATAATACACAGAGTGATGATGTCTTTCATTTATAGTGCACTGTTCAATAGGAGGAAAGACGCCACAATATACAATAAATACTATCTGATCCAATCTGTGTATTCAGTCATCACTGGTACTGCCCCTTTAACACACACATACTGACACATACACTCTGTCCTTGAACACAATGGGCCTCATTCACCAATATCTTCTTAAGCATTTTCTAAAATTCTTTCTTAAGTTGTTCTTAAGAAAGTCCTTAAGAAAACTCTGTCAGATTCATGAACGTGTTCTTAAGCTGCAGAATTGTGCGCACCTGTGTTCTTAGATTGATGAATGCCAATCTCCTCATAAATTGAAAGTGTGTGCCAGTTGGCTCTAATTTTCATAGGTAAACCCGAAAATAAAGGGGACATATTATGCAAAATGCACTTTTCCATGGTTTTCTATCAGTAGTATGTGTCCCTGGATTGTCTACGGACCACCCAAACATGAGAAAAGTCCATCCTCTCCGTCTTTTGCTTTCTCCACCTTTCAAGAAATGTGTGCTCAAACGGGCGAATTAGAGATTTTCCCCTGATGTCGTCAAGAAGGGCGATGCCCCTCCCCCCGGGTGGGTGACGCTCCCCGAGCTAGGTGTGTGTTCCTCCCACTGAGTCCGTCTTGCAGAAGCTATCGTTACTTCCCTCGCGAACACTGGCTTTCGGTAGAACAATGTCGAAGGTACAAGCGAAACACAGTAGTTGCTTTGTTGTTGGCTGCACAAACCAACACAGAAGTCTTTTTTTAACCCTCTACGCCCGAGGATCTGAAGACCCAGTGGATTAATTTTATTTTTGATGGAAATGTTCCCGCTCCAACTCCGAAAGTGTTGTACTGTGCTAACCATTTCACCTCGGACTTCTTTCTCAACGAGGGCCAGTACAATTCAGGATTTGCTACAAGTCTCAAGATAAAGCTTGGATCAGTACCGACTGTCCGTGACCCAACTTTGAACTTCGGAGCTGTAAGTTTTACCATTTTATGTTGCTTTACTGTTTGTTCACGAGAGCCTGTTGCGTGTGTTGTTAGCATGGCAGCTAATGTGGCTAACGTTTAGCGTCGTCGAC
>NW_019525131.1:769514-770993 GCF_002814215.2 Seriola lalandi dorsalis | reverse complement strand
TGAGAGTCATGCCTTATGATGGCCGTTTTAACGTTTATATCATGTTTACAGATACAGTGCCTGTAGGAAATATCTAGATAAGCGCAGAGTTAAGGGGATATGTCCAAGGGGATAGTCTATAATACACATTTTTTGCATTTTGCACATATAGTGAGCTATTTGCAGTATTTACAAGCTATTGACAACCCAATTTACACATAATTGAGTTAATTTGTTGTTATCATTTTTGCACTGCTTGCAGCTGTTGCCATAACTACACATTTGAGGAGATGTTGGTGTAACCTCTGTTTCCTCTGTTCAGGCCAGCACATCAAGTGCATCTATACAACTTCCTGCAACAAGGCCATGCCAGACTGACCCACTGCAGGCACACAGTTATCCTTGAAGACTCTTCAGCCTCACATCAGAAGTACAGGTCTGTAGCCATCTGAAGTGCATCTACTTTTGATAAACCTAACAGTCATTTATCTTGGAATGCTGTGCAGGTAAATGAAGCTTTGGTTACTTAGAACTTGTGAGAGTGTGTAGGCTAAGGTTTCTGTCAATATTAACATCTTTGATTTTCTCTTTACTGTACCTCCAGACTCTACCTGGCTGCCATGTACTACAATGAAAATGCTGATCGACCACAAGCCCAAACAAAAGAAGGTGAACCACTGTTCAAGGTCCATTTTCCAAAGGTGTGTTATATTATTTTATTTTTCAACCAAAAAATGTTTTGTAAACATTGTATTAAGTATTGCAGGTATAATGTTATGACAGTTCCATCAACAACAAAATACAGTAAAGAAAATGTCAGGAGGTAGTTAGAAACAGACTTTCAGTCATTGTTTTGTAAAAAACAACAAAAAAAAGTGAAAAGTGTAAACAAAATCTTACAGGGAATGTGGTGGACCTCATATTTGAAAAAATCTTTGTTGACCTAGGACCATACACAGAAGCTGCTTTGGCCATCCCCATCCCAGAGGACCTCACTGCACAGTTCGAGTGGCCTGAGAAGGAGGAGGTCATATCCAGCTATGTGTCCCGGTTCTATCATGGGGCAGTCTAAAACCCACGTACTGGCATGTGGCGTCACGAAACTCGGCATGGATGCGCAGGACCAGGCTGGAATGACGACGATTCTGCGACCAAGGAAGCCCCAGCACCAGCTCACAAAGCTCCTATAGGCTAGATACCTGTACTGACTAAAACAACTGGACAGGGCATTTAGTCTTGCAAACAAATATCTATTTTGTGTCTCACAATTTTTTTTTTTATGGATCCAGTGAATCCTACAGTTTTTTTATTATCACTGATTATAAGTGCCTCATTTGATGTAAATAAATGCTTGATTGTTACTAAAGAAATGACTCCTCTGAATTCATATTATATGCACACTATCTGCTGATAGAAGAACTTTACAAATCAAAGAGCAGCTAAACTAATTTATTTGAGGGTGTGTTACTCCATTTGTGGTGTGTTATTACCATTGTAAAA
>NW_019525131.1:768981-769464 GCF_002814215.2 Seriola lalandi dorsalis | reverse complement strand
GAAAGACAGAGACTCTGCTCTGTTTTACATCAGTCAGAGGCTGAGCTGTAGCTCACACTAAAACACTTCATCAGGTGTACAAAAAAAGCTTATACAAAAAATAACACTCAAGGAAATAATACAATGTTAAAATTTATCTCACACACACAAAGTGTTGTGCATGAATGCTTTCAATGAACGGCATTCATTGAACACGTCCATATTTTTTGTGAACGCGGAACCGTGAACATCATCTTGTGCGCGTTTTACGACAGTTTTACGACAGTTTTACGGCAGTTTTACTGCACGCCACATGACGTCTCCATAGACACGGCCCAGCTTGGCAGGTGTTAGTGGTACAGGTGGTACAGATGCATCTACTACTGCTGAAGCCAGTTGGTTTGAGCATTTGAAGCAGTTTTATGAACAAACAAGTGAAGACTCAGACAGATTATATTTATATACGGATTTTAAATGTAACTCATGTCTGTGATTCTTCAGTGG
>NW_019525131.1:768192-768931 GCF_002814215.2 Seriola lalandi dorsalis | reverse complement strand
AGAAATCCATCAGAGAGATAGCAGAAATGTTAGGAGTGGCCAAATCAACAGTTTGGTACATTCTGAGAAAAAAAGATTGCACTGGTGAGCTTGGGAACTCAAAAAGGCCTGGACATCCACGGAAGACAACAGTGGTGGATGATCGCAGAATCCTTTCCATGGTGAAGAAAAACCCCTTCACAACATCCACTCAAGTGAAGAACACTCTCCAGGAAGTAAGTGTATCAGTATCTAAGTCTACCATACAGAGAAGACTTCATGAGAGTAAATACAAAGGATTCACCACAAGGTGCAAACCATTAATCAGCCTCAAAAATAGAAAGGCCAGAATTGACTTTGCCAAAAAACACCTGGAGAAGCCAGCCCAGTTCTGGAACTGCATTCTTTGGACAGATGCGATTAAGATCAACCTGTACCAGAATGATGGGAAAAAGAAAGTTTGGAGAAGAATTGGAACAGCTCATGTTCCAAAGCAAACCACATCTTCTGTAAAACATGGTGGAGGCAGTGTGATGGCATGGGCATGCATGGCTTCCAATGGCACTGGGTCACTTGTGTTTATTGATGATGTGACAAAAGACAGAAGCAATTGGATGAATCCTGAAGTGTATAGGAATATACTTTCTGCCTAGATTCAGCCAAATGCAGCAAAGTTGATTGGACGGTGCTTCACAGTACAGATGGACAATGATCCAAAACATACTGCAAAAGCAACCCAGGAGTTTTTTAAAGCAAAGAA
>NW_019525131.1:767836-768142 GCF_002814215.2 Seriola lalandi dorsalis | reverse complement strand
CTATTAAAATATCTGACTAGTACTGACATTGAACACCTGTAGCAGTCCACATACAACAAACATTTTCAGACTGTAAAAGTACATCTAAGGAGGCATGACAGATAACTACATTACACAATTCACAATAGTGCTTATTTACCAAAAGAGCTCCCAGTAATGACGAGACGGTAACAGTTAGCATTAGCTACCTAGCTACATGTTAGTAACTGTGTGCCAGCTCTCATCAACAAACTGAAAATGTAATGTCAAAATACACAAAATTGGTTACCAACCATTCAGAAACGTCCTGCTGCAGTTGTAGAGTTT
>NW_019525131.1:752462-767786 GCF_002814215.2 Seriola lalandi dorsalis | reverse complement strand
AAGACATGTTTTGGGGACCTCTGAGACTTATTCAAACTTGTTGAAAAGGAGCATAATATGTCCCCTTTAAAGGTCATGAGACTGAAAGGTTTTGTGCAAACCAGTGGCGATTGCTCTAAGACTGCAAGGGAAGCTCAGCTTCCCCTAAAATGTCAACAAAATAAGTGGTCAAATATGTTCTGTTGTGTGTACATTTCATTGACTAAATATTCATCTTTTGTTCAGAATCAGCTACTTATCACAGGTAACCGACACGACTTCTTCTCATTCATCCCCGCAGCGCCACAGAGCTTTACACTGTGTAGACGCCGAGCGTCTCCTGACTTCAATGGGGAAGCAAAGAGTGGGTTGTTCCACTGCAGCGAAACTAGACGGTCATTGGATAAATGCTGGGCTTTGTCCCGCCCATCAGACGCTCAGCGTCTCTGGGGGTCTATGGGACAGTGGGCTGGCCCGGACGCTCGGCTTCTGCATGATGATTGGATGATCTGTCTGAGGCTGAGTCCCTTTATGATTGACAGCGAAATGAGCGAATCAGCGATCTTGAAGTATTAGCATCCACCGGAGCATTTTTCAAGTTTTTCATTCCGTTGTTCGGAGTTGATCTGGAGACGTTACTGATCCTGAGCGACTTTGTCTTTGTTAAAAACGACTAGCGTTGTGTTTGCCGACTCTCTTCTGTCACTCTGCGAATTTACATATGAATAAACAGACACATTTTATGATGTAGGCCGAAAATGAGCTTCCCCTCCTTATAAGACCAGCAGCCGCCACTGGTGCAAACACAGAAAGAAGTCACAAAGAGATACTGTAAGGGAAAGTTGAGAAAATGACAAAACGAAAAAACTAAAGACGGAGCACCGGAATCAAAATGCAAAAGGGACTTTAGTAGTTCTGAAATGGAGGTACTGCTGCAGGAAATGAGCCGCAAACGAGCAGTTAAATGTTAATGTAGCGTTCATTTATTTTAAAACCTGGCCCATTGGGCCTCATTCACCAACCACTCTTAATAAGAAATTCCTTCTTAAAACCCACTTTTACAAAGATTCTGACATTCACCAATGTTTTCTTATTTGGGATTTGTTGTTAGGTGAGAACACAGACTACGCACACTCAAGAGCACTCTTACACACATTTGAGTGCTGACATGTTTGAACAAAATAAGTTATTTACAAAGCATTATGGTCTTTTGAAATAAATGAATGCTACATTAACACTTAACCGCTCGTTTGCGTTTTGATTCCAGTGCTCCATCTTTAGATTTTCATATCTCTTTGTGACTTCTGTCTGTGTCTGCACACGACCCTTCAGTCTCATGCCCTTTTAATGTCATTTTCGGGCATTTACCTATGCTAATTGGGGCTAATCAGCCTGTTAAGCTTACTTTCAATTGTGTACCACCGTTTGGTAAGTATTTGCTCCTGTTGAGCTGAATAAGTTAACAGGTGTTTATTTGAATGCTATGGAGGAGGGCAGGGCTCCCGCCGCCGCTCCTTATGTATGATAATCTTTAGTTTGTGTTTGTTGAAGTTCAGCAGTAGCGCATTCACTCCGGCTGATTTTATTTTTGATAGTTAAAGTCAAAGTTTTGTTTGTACGGCAGTGTTCCCGCTGCTGGTGCAATAAGCATTGGTAATTTGTGTTTGTTTACAGCTAGATAGTAGCTTTGCTCAGTCCAATATTTATTTTGGCTGTTAATTTTTGTTTGTGAAGGCAGTGCTCTCGGTGCCCTTCCCAGCGTGTGATTAGCTGTGGTAGTTCGTGTTTTTTACAGTTAATTGCAAGATAAAGTAACGCTGGTCCTTGGTTTTGGTTGTTTATATATATTATGTGGTGAACATATGTTGGTGAGGGCTGTGTCTTCGCTCCCCGCTCCCATCTCACTCTGGGTTTGTGCCTACTGTCAGTAACAGTGCTCTGGCTGGAGTTGACCTTTCTCTCTCTTGACCTGAGTGTTGTAACAACCCGTTTGGTGACAGCAGTGCTCTCGCTCCCCACTCCCAACATGAGGTAGGGTGTATCTTGTTTCTGCTCGTACCACAGTTGGCAGCGATGGTAGCATCGGATATTCTCATGAACAGTATCCTGGGTGTGTCATATGTTTTGGAGCTGGGCTGTCGTTCCTTGGACCAGGGCTCCATGGATGGCACTGGGGTCAGCTCTATGAAGGGCATCGTCCGCATTGGCCCTAGCTTGTCTGCAGCTGAACATGCCATCTGAACCAGCGCCTGTTAGTGCTTTTTTTCGACACAGGCCAGCCACTGCTGCCTTTACTGTTCCCTCTCAGAGGAGTATTTGAGGAAGCTGCATGCATGCTATAATTGTGTCCCTTACAGTGCCCCCTGATGAGGCTCTGAGACCGGATGCCAGGTGTCCTCAACCCCAGTGCCGGTTCCCATCCATCGACTTGAAGGATGCTTACTTTCGTGTCCCCATTACGCCTCAACACAGGCAGTTTTTATATTTTGCCTTCCAAGGCCATTGTTTTCAGTTCCGTGTGCTTCCGTTCAGTCTCTCCCTCTCCCCACGGGTTTTCACAATGTGCGTGCCGGCGGCTCTCTGGGTCTCACGGTCAATTTTGAGAAGAGCTCACTGACTCCCTCTCAAGGCATAATTTTAATAGGTGTGGCTCTGAACACCATCACTATGAGGGCCTGTCCATCCCCTCAGCATGTGGATGATATTCTGCGGCTCCTTGCCTTCCTCCAAAAGGGCGGGGCGTCACCACATGTCCAGTTCCTGCACCTATTGGGCAAACTGACGGCGGCGTCGACCGTTGTTCCCTTGGGCTTATTGTCTCTGCGCCTTCTGCAAAGATGGCTAAATAGCTTCCACTTGGACATGTGGCACAAATACAGGAAACTCACAGTGTCACAGCAGTGCCTCCTCGCTTTGGCCCCAAGGAGGGAGAGATCTTATATGGAGAGGATTATCTCCATGGGTTCCATACCATCTCGCAGAAAAACTGTCACAATGGATGCCAACCTCTCAGGTTGGGGCAGAGTGTGGCAGAACATGATGGCACAGGGGCAATGGTCTGCACGGGAGTGTGCAGAGCATATCGATTTGCTAGAGCTACAGGCTGTGCATATGGCTCTCAAACACTTCCTGCCATACCTGAAGGGGAAGCATATACTTGTTTGGTTGGGTGACACCTCGACCGTGTATCACATCGACCACCAGGGGGCCCCACGGCTGGCCAGCTTGCAGGAGATGTATTTGCTACCAGGCTGCAGACTTCCTCTCCCGTCACAAGCTCCCAGAATGCCATCTGGGGTCTTTAAGGCAGGGCCGAGGTGGATCTCTTCACCTCAGAGGCATTGACCCACTGCCCCTTCTGGTTCTCCTTGATGGCGAAGACCAATACTTTAGGTCAGGATGTGCTGGTGCATGCCTGGCCATGGAGCCTACTTTATGCCTTTTCACCAGTTCCTCTTACATTCCTCACACTTGAGAGAGTTTGCCAAGAAGGCCACAGACTTGCTGGTGGCCCCCTTCTGGCCAGCATGGATGTGGTTCCCTCTGCCGCGCAGGCTTTGCTGGCCGTGGCGCCTCCCCTATGGGACAAATCTCCTATCCTTTTTAGGGGGTCAGATTGCCATCCCAATCCTTGTCACCTCCAACTGTGTGTTTGGGCCCTGGAGGGCCCGAGCCGTTACTGAACACCTGCATGAAGGCAGTCAGAAAGACTATTGATAGCGCCAGAGCACCTCCAGCACGTTTACAGTATGGTAACAAGTGGAAACTCTTTTCATGCTGGTGCGTAATTCGAGGCAAAGACCAAGTGCACTGCATTTTTCTGCTGTCCCTCCTAGATGAGGGTTGTTGTCCCTCTACATTGAGGGTATATGTGGCTGCTGTTTCATGTTGGGACACTCGGGTCAACAATGATACAGTGGGGAGCGCCAGTCTGAAGTTCCTTTACTTAAGAGGGGCTCGGATGATGTCCCCCCAAGTGCTCCGAGAGCTCCAGTCTGGAACCTGCCTTGGTGTTGGATGCTCTCCTCCCTTTGAGCCCTTGGCACAGACGGAGCTGAGGTGGGTGTCTGTTAAGACGGCGTTCCTTCTGGCCATTTCTTCAGCCAAGCGTGTTAGTGAACTGCATGCCCTGTCAGTGAGTGACTCATGTCTGAGGTGGAACCCAGATGGCTCGGGTGTCACTTTGTGGACAAATACGGCATTTATCCCTAAGGTGCTGTCATGCTTATACCTCAACCAGCCTTTTTAGTTGGCACAGTTTGGCACAGTAAGGTATGTGCTCGGGATTCCTTGTGACATTGTTGGTACTAGTCATCCAGTGCTTAAAGCACCGCCTCTGGTGATCAGGAAGGATGAAATAGAATGAAAGTTACAAATGTAACTACGGTTCTATGAATCATTGCAGTCTGGCTAACTCCTGCTCCTCGAATCCTGTCCGCTCTCTGGTTGACACAAGCTCCTGGTTTCCAGTTCACTGCCACCTACTCCTGATCCCCTGTTGTTGGTATGGCCGCCTCCTGCTTCTGTTCCCCAGTCAACAACCTGGTCAACTCCTGGTCCAACCTCCAGAGAGACCCGGTCTTCAACTGACAATTTATGGACAATTTATGTTTGAGCTTTTGTATTATGTTTGGACTTTATTAGTTTGGTCTGTCATTTCCTATTTTATTTTGTAGTTACTTTCCTTGTGTGTCTCATGATGTTTTTACTTCCTGTCTTTGTCCTGTTTCCCTCTGGTTTGATTGTCTTGAGTGTTTTTGGTTCAGTAAAGTCATTTAACTCCACCTTCCAGCATTTGTGTTTTGTCTGCGTTTGGGTCCAGCTAACATAACGTTGAATTCACCTGTGTTGCACACCAGTGCTCACCAGAGAGTAGGCTTATTTATGTGAGACCAATTAGGGTGAAACACTATGAAAGTGTGCACATGCACATCAAATTAACCACATTAAACTGACTTCTAGAATAAAAAAAATTTCTAGTCACCTTTATTTGATGCACTTAATTTCTCTGTCTGCTACTGAAAGCTACTATACTTAGCTCTAACTTGGAAACATCGGTTGCTATTCCCCGGGTAGAGGGATGGTCCTTCCGTGACCCATATTACGCATTAGTGAGTCCAAGTTGACATTAAGCTGTCTACTGATTCGGCACTTCTTCTCTCGTCTTCCCAGCTGTCCTCCTGCCCTTCGTGACAGACAACGATTCGTCCACACAGGTCCAAGGCCAGGCTGACACTTGGACACAGTGACTCTGTGTGTCTCTTCAGCAGTACCGGGAAATTTGGACTTATTTATTGGGGACTTGGGGAGGGCCAAAGGGCAGGTATATTGTTAGACATTTTCTGGTATTAGACCAACGGATCTTCGGCATGTTGTGTAAAGTGTGATTTATGACTGTTTGGATTGTGTGCATGCATTGGTTCTGCTGGGAACCCCTAGTTTTTTCAAATTAAGCTTGAAATGAGTGTTTCCTATTTATTGGTTGCAGTGATATTTATGCTTTTGTTAGTGGTCTATCTATGGTAAATGTTTTTCATCACTGTCCCCCAAGCCGAGAACCCCATTAGAAAATAGCCATCTTTCCCTATACTGCCTTAACTGTTGGTGAGCCTTACATGCTTAGTGTACATTTTTATCTCCTGTAATAAAGTGTTGTATTCATAATTGCGTCTGTGGTCTATTGGGGATTGAAAAGAACCTACCTTGTCCATTGACAGTTGTTTTCTTCAACCCTCTGATACGACCCATAGGTCTGTCTCCTGAAATAGGAACTTTAAGCAGCGATGGTTGAAGGGATGACTACGCCATGATGACATGAAGTAGATTCTACTGTATGTCGACGCTTCCTACTGTTGCTACTCAACTGTCTACTACAGGAGAAAGACTAGTTTGCTGTACCCTGTGATAAATTAGAGTTAGCCTGTAATTTCGTTTATATTTACTTACACCATTAGTAGTTTTATGGATTATTAGTATATTTGAAAGATACACAGATTTTTCCAGACACATGCAAACAGACAAAACACTAAACACAAATTCAGAAAACATCTTCATCAATTTGACAACACATGAGCTGCAAAAGTCACAATTGGGCATTGAACAACAAGTGTGTCCAGCCAGGTTTATCTTTTTTTTCTTTAAGTTATTTTTTGTCTGAATTCTGATAGCAAGAGAGAGGATGATATTCAGCAAATGCCCATCAGTTGGACTCGATCCCATGCCACTCCAGTTAGGACTATGCCTTCATGGTACGAGCTCTACCAGGTGAGCTATCAGAGCCACCGTTGGAAGCAGTTGCTAAAGTTTTTATTTTCATAAGAAAACATTACTTGGCATTTTAGATATATTTTCTAGATTTTTTTCAGTTCTGTGTAAGACAAAGTTACAGCTTCATAAACAATTGTATTGTACATTATAAACTACATTAACACTGGAAACATGTATATAAGAATGTAATAAATGGATGAAGTAAATACTGTAGTGTGTAATTTACAAGGGAACAAGGAAGAGCATAGCTGAACAATGTTATGGTCACAAGTGTTACATTAAAAAATACTATATAATCATATAAGACACTGTGTCTTTGTTTAGGAAGAGAGTATCTTCATGTGTGGACACTGCAGGTGGAGGTTGTGCAGGGCCTCCATCATTGCTGCAAGAGGTTGTAGGTGTCCCCAAAGATCCAGACCATGGCTGGATGGAAAAAACAGAAATATATCATATTGTAGAATATAGAGAAAAGACAAAAGAAACAGCACTCTAATTAGATGGTGGGGGGTTTCAGGGTTCTTCCCCAGAAAAAAATATTGTGATTTAAAAGAGATTTCTTGCACTTTTACACTACCTAACCTATTGGATTAAGTTAACTAATAGCCGCCTGTCTAGATTAGTTAGACTGAGGTGCTGTGAAAACCAAGAAAGCACCAAGAATAGTTTATACCTGGACCAGGACAGGAGGTGACTATTAGAAGAATTTCTGTTTTTACTAGACCATCTTCAAGCTCAAATAAGACAAATAAATTATATAAATGAAATAGTCTTACAACACATCACTGTTTGATCTAGATGATTAAAGGTGTAATGTTTAAGATCTGACCAAAATTCCAGTCCAGTCCTCCCCAGTGATGGACCAGCACCTGCCTTTTCTTCTGCGTCTGGCCTCATCAATCAACAAACACATTACAGTAACACCTTGGAGTATTATCCCTGCACAGAACACATATTGTCTGTACTGTGATCTTTTGCACATCCTGCTCAGCAGGAGTTTTGTCAACACTTTTGTACAGTTTTTTTCATAGTTTTATTTTTTTAATATGTGTATCTATATATTCATCTTTTTGACTGTTGCAGTATTTATTTTTTTTATTTTTTATTCCTGTTAATATGTTTATAGGATACAAGCCAAATATTTTGTAAGTAAAAACCTACCTTAAACCTTATTTCTGATTCTGCATTTGTGATGATGTCATCATCCCTTCCTCATGCTGCTATAGCCTGACACCCATGTGTCATGCACTGTCCCCTTACCTTCATATTTATATAGGTAAATAAACACATACTGCTTGTACTACAAGTACTCATAATTTGTTTCAGTGCTATCAACAGTTTAACTATCAAGAATAAATGCACATATTAATAATAAATTATAAGGAACATGGAGAAAACAACGACATGATTAACTGGACAGGGGTGAAGAGGTGAAATGCTGCCACCCATGGAGGTGGAGCAAGTAGCACGATCTTACACATTATACCTTTAAACCTAGTTAAACAATGCTATTCTCAACACTCACAGGGTCATCTACAAAGTCTAACAACTGTGACAAAGTACAAAATGAATGAAATGGCCCATAACAACTAATGTCACCTGTTTATTTTACTCACAGGTTCTAGTAGCAGCTAAACATCACTAGCTGCTGTAGTTGTAATGTTATACAGGAATCAATGAGCATAACTTCAAAAGCAGATCATTTAACCTACATTATCTCAGATCAAGGACTATTGCAATGCAGACAAACTGTGCTCTGATGTTCCGACTTTATGGTGTGTGCACGGAAAACCTGTTTAACATATATAATTATATTTCTTCATGGAGGAGGCTCTGCTTCCTCGTTGTTTAATCATGTTCATAAAAAATGTAAGATTGTATTACTATTAAACAATATTGAGGCACAATTACATTCATGATTTTGTAAAGGCATACTAACCAAAAAACCTGTTCATTCATGAGAAACAGAGGCACAAAGCGTCACTGTAACCATAGTAACTCACTTACACACCTGCCTGCATGCGCAGGGCGTGAGAGGAGCAGCAGCATGGAAATAAATTAGCCCATATAAAATAAATGACAATAAAAGATATCTCACTTTGCCCCAATGGTCTGAATAAGTTGTTGCTGCTCGATCTTGGCTGTCAGTGTTTTATCGCACAGCAACATTATCAGTTATGAATTAGTTTTTCACTCTCCACTTTCGAACTGTATTTTTGTTTCTCTAATTGAAATGTCCAGATACCACAAGGGAGGGGAGAGCATATCTAGTTCACCAAGGAAAAAGAAGCTCAGTAAATACTCACACGATGTTATCTAACTCAGAGATGAACTTTTGAAAACTTACCACGGAAGCAAAAGGATTGGAGTGAATGTCAGATGGTGATATTAGCGCTGTAAGAGCCTATGTGTCTGAAACATCTGATGATACGTGATAATTGATAGCAGTAATTAGCTCGTTATCATTGGTTAGGTGTAGAAATCACCTCAAACATCTCTCTTTGTAGTCTACAGAATTACTCATCAAGACCCATATGCTGTTATGGGTCCTGGAGGATTTAAGAATACAACTGTGATATGATGATATGATTTTGAGGGAGACAGAGCTCAGCTACAGCTGGGTGTGCGATTTGGGCGTAAGAAGGTGGAGGTCAGCTCCAGAGTGCTCTGGCCCAGTTTAACCCGTCTGCTGGTGCTCAGCCTTCCCAATTTCAGGTTCTGGGCGATATGTAGTGACCCCAGTGGTGTAGTCTACGTGATACGCAGGCATACGCTGTATACCCACTAAAAAAGCTCCAGAATTTCTATATAATCTCTTTAAAATGCCCAAGCATACGTAACAACATAGTTCTGTGACAGAACTTGCACTTCAGCAGTGTTTTTGTATAAAAATGGCTGAGATCTGACAGTAAACTCAACAAAAGTCTGGAGCAGTGTCCCGCCCACAGCACCATCTGATTGGTTAAACGTCATGAGTAATAGCCTATCACACTGAAAGCTGCTGTGTACACAGACGGTCACCGACTAGATCCGCTCTGGTTAACAAGCGCAGCTGTGTGTCTGAGGTGAGACAGCAGCCATGAAGATGTAAACATCACAATCCTCTACACTGAAGTTACAACAACACCACACTCTGATGAACACCTTCATCTGCTGATCCAAGACACACCGAGCAAGAGAGAGAGAAGCCAGTGCTCTGCTAGGCTACAACAACTAGCAGATCTGGACAACAAGTAAACAGTGTTAGTGCAAGTCTCTAAAAGGAGCAGAGAGCTCTGGGTGCTGGAGCAGAACTAGTGTAAGTTTAAATGTACAGCAGGTCGTTAGACACTGTGATGAAGAAAACAGCAACATTAACTGTGTTCAGACAGAGCAACAATAAACTCCACCAGTAACAGAAACTGACTGGAGATGAGACACCACACTGACGTCAACACGTCAACATGTGAACGGCGTCACTAGTATTAGTGAAAAGACATCAGTAGAAGTAAATCACTGTGTAAAAATGTTCTCAGAACAAAGTAAGTCAGTTAAAATGTTTCTGAGTAAACGTGTTACATTTTGAAAAGTGGAAGGAGAGAGTGAAAACATCTTATATAGTGATAATTATAATATAAGATAAAACTATTAAATTAGGAGCATCTTTAGGCTGCCAGGTGAGTCAGTTCACAGGTGACAACAGCACCAAAATCAACCAATTAATTCCAGTCAGGCACTTTGCAGTCTGTGCATACAACTAATAATTAGTAATATACACTTAGTTGTCAGTTTATTAGTAACATGTAGCTAAAACTGAAGTAGTCTAATACAACAGTCCTGCAGTAAATCCTCCTGCATGAAGGTTATAATGTTCAGGTTGTAATGCAATACAGCTGTTGAGCTGTATTGCATTATACAGAGAGGAGTTTCTGTTATTTAGCCTACTTTCATTGATATAAATGGGGTGGACTAAATAATAGAAACACCTGGACAGTGAGTGTCCTTATACAGCAGTAGTTTTTATGTGTTGGATTATTGGTTCCAAATACTGTTTATCGGTCTCCTTTAGTACTGACTTTTTTTCAATTTGCTTTCCCACTTCAAGCACTGCTGACAACAGTTTATGTGTTCTAGGCAACACATTCAAGAAGACAGGGTTTGAGAAAGGAGGAAGAAGAAACATATGAAAGACTAAGAAAAGTTGAAAGAAAATCAGGCAAAGGAAAAGAAAATAGTTGAAAAGTACAAAAAGAGGTACCAGAGAATGAAAAGAGAAGCACCACCAGTGTCTCCTCACTCAACAGTCTTGGAATTGGTAAGAAACCAAAAAGTTAGGTCACCCCTTAAGAGAGCCCTACTATTTCACAAGTCCCTGGTCAAGAAGATCCGAAGAAAATACAGAAACACAAAAATTGAGAGAACGACAACTGATTGGAAGTATAAGCCCAAACTTCAGAGGGTGGATCTGTGTGCAACTGTGAAGAGAAAAGAAAGCTGTGCAGATATGGAGATCAAGAGGAAAGTGAAGTCCTTTTTTCTCTGTGATGATGTTAGCTATACGACATGCAAACAAACAATAACACCACAAAAGAAGAAGATGCAAAAAAGCATTACTCACAGACACACTGAAAAATCTACACAGAAAATGTTAGTCTGAGCAGCATGGTCAGCTGTCATACGTCACATTTTGCCAGTTTACGCCCTTTTGGGTTGTTCCACTCACAGATACTGACCATGACAAACAACTCATGGCCAATGTCCTCCACAGTCGTGGTATACTGTCTACCAAAATAGCACCCCTATGGTGACAGACCTCGCATACTGGACCTTTGTTGCCATGGTTACTATAATAATGGTCATTGCTTGGTTAGGTTTAAGAAAAGATGGTGACTGGGTTAAAGTTAGTACCTTCTCGGCATTAGACAGTCTTTGTTGTCATGGTTACAATAATAATGTGGTTAACTTTGTGGAACAATCATGGATAATAGAAACAACATAAACTGCTGGTCTCACATGGGAACCTCCTCCTGATGTGGACTTTGTCTCTTTTCACACTTTGTCACTGCACTTTTCCCTTTGCTCCTGTCATCATTATTACGACCACTAGATGTTGCCCAGCAACAAAACCTAACTATGGGTCATAATAGGCTGCTGCACAGATGACCTGTGGGCTCGTTTCCTATAGGTGGAGAGTCCGTCCTGTATCTGTGTCCCAGAAGAGATAAACTCCAAAACAGAACCTTTATAGCATTTTACTGGCTCCATGTAAACAAACCAGCTACAAGCTTCCTTCACTGAGGACCGGATAGACGTAGTCCACCACATACTGTATATACAATGGAGAAACGTACATATTCATTCAGAGTACACCAAGTTAAATGTACCAATATATGGTCATGGTTGATTGGTTGTATTAGAACTTCAGTGAGACATACTTGGGTTTCCTCCATGTTGTTTTGTGTTGTACATAGTTCTGGCCTTTGGGACCAGAAGTGGAAGAATGTGAAATATGGACAATGAAGAGTAAAACCTGAGAAAATGTTTATATTATGTTTTCTTATGTTTACAGTAAAAAGTATTATTATTTTTGTTGACATAGTTATCTATATGTTTCTTATCAAATGATAGCATGGACGCCTTGATGAATGTATTGAAATTGACTTGAGCGTGGATGGGTGGATGTGTTTTTTCTCAGCCTGTGGTTCGTCTGTTTCTTTCTCTTTAATTTAGTTGATGTGTAAATGTCAAAACAGGTTTGAAGTCAAACATTTGTAATTGTCTTCTGTAAATCCTCTGGCTGCCAATAAAAAACAAACAAAAACAAAACAAACAAATAAAAATAATCATTCAGGGACTATTATAACATTCCCTTTTATAATTTATAGAACTACTGTACATCAGTCATCTTCCATCCATCATAATAGTGCCTGACAATGGACAAGGAAGTCCAAAAAGTGAACTGTCCTTGAAGGAAGTCAAGACAGTTTGTTCATACAGGCCAAACATTGACATTGGCCAAAGACGGAACATGCTGGAACTTTCTGCTGACTTGTCTCTGTCCGTCTCTGCTGGTGTGTAGGACTATAATGGGACAGTTGTGCCCACGGACACATATGAGAAATCTGTTTGGAGAAAAATGCTATTGGATCTGTCAAGGTAACACTGAGTGTGATTTTGGGGGGTTCTGTCCCAAACTCCTGCCAAGGTGCAAATTATGAAACTATTTACAAAAATAAAGATACTGAATAACAAAAAGAATGTAATCTTTATGTAAGAGTTTTAAATAATGCACAAATAACTCTACTGGAACACAACTGGTATTCACTTCATGTTACCTGGTCTATAACCAAAACCAGACTGACTCCACTAGGACCAGGGCAACCCATAGCCCCTCCCACCAGGCTTAATAGTTACAAAAAAAAAAAAAAAAACACACACACATTTGCAGTTGCATGAGGAACAAAGATGTCATGGACCAGCTCATGGACATGACGCCAAACCACATACCACAGCGGAGAGTTGTGACAGTTGTGTCATTACTTGTGATGGCTGAATATCCCATCCATACAAACAAAAAGGAAGGTGTTGATGTTCAGTGGGATGAAATGGAAGCTCAGTTTATCAATCCAACAAGTCTCTTCCTGCCAGCTCTACTGGACAGACTGGCATGATCACGAGATTTACGTGACTCTGCATGTTCTTGGTCGACCCGACACAACAATCCATTTTTTTCTAAACACATAAACTAGCATTGGCGCTTCGCTTATTTTGCACATGCAGAGAATTTTCCGGATGGACAGGGGACTGTGTCCGTGAGAAGGAGAGCGAGTGGAGCGAAACGCCAAAGAGAATTTCGTGCTGGCATCTTAAAACAATTTTGTGACATTTAATACTCAATTAGTTCTCGATATTGTCATTTTATACATCTCACATGGACCAAGCCGCAATACATTGAGTATATTCAATATATCACTCCCCCCTTAATAGCTTTCCTGTGTTGGCTAGCAGCTTCATCCACAACAATATTTTCTGCGTGCATAAAGGATCTGTGTACATCTGTTGTAAACTATGTCTCACAAAGTTTCTCTTCCAATCACCATCTTGTGAAGTGATCTTCAAATGTTTCATCAGGCTCCTGTACAGCTATAGACCACAGTCGTATCAGTTGATGGTTTCTATTTACCAGTAATATTTTGTTATAGTTATAGTTTGATTTGTTACAGACCTGTGTCTGTTTGAGTTTTGGTCAACGCAGTTGGTAGTTGTTGTCTGCTCTTGTGGTTTCACTACACCTCTGGACATGATCCAGTTCAGATGTTGTAGGTTTGCACTGTGCCACCGGTCTCATCAGCAAACACCTCTCCATTCTGCTCATGGTCTGGAGGGCCATCGATGATTTCAAAGGATCCTTCTTCTTCCAGGACCCAGACACAATGTGTGTGTTTCTGTTCCCATCAGGACATTCAATCATGGGGGCCATCATGAGGATGGAGACCCTCTGTGGTGGGACTAGGATGCATCCGTTTTGCTGTGTTTTACATGCCACAGGAGGACGACGTCCCACTATTCATGAGTCTTCGTCAGTCTTCATAGATAATCGTGCTTCTTGAATGTGCTTCATGTAGTCAATGGTTGATAAGGTAGAAGAAGTGGTGAGGAACATGACTGCAGTAGGGGTGGGGACATGGTTGTGAATAGCTTGTGAACACAAACACAGACACAGCACCCTCTCATGCTCCGTTTGGTTCACAAAAAGTGAAGTTTTGTAGGTGCAGGGTCCTCTGTGCAAGATCTGTAGTAAGTTGGAGACAAAAGTGCAGGAGAAAACAGGATTCTACTCTATCTCTGGACTAGTTGAATCTCTGGTTTGATTGCAGAAACCAATGTTACTTAAAGTAAAGAGCAAACAAACAACAATCATTCTGTTCAGTGCTTCATCTCCACTTTAAGGGACAGACACTGCTGTGAGATATAAAGAGAGATACTGAACTAACTGATGTCTAGTTTGAGCTTGCCTTGTGATTCCTGACAGCACTGTGCAGTAGTGCTCCCCAACACCTGGAAACACACTGATGTGTAAAATCAGTGGATAAGTTGTCGGAACATTGCCTTTAGGCCGCCACGTCACATTCACACACCCCTAGGCGGATGTATGGCTGATTTTAAAAAACAATACGATGCGTACTCAGAGGTCAGAACGTCTGAACCAAGTATCATTCACCAGCCTGCCAGTCCCTGGTCTAAACAGTCCACAGATGCTTAGGCTGCGTCCTTACAAACCAGAACTAACTTCAAAAGAACATTCTGCGCCCAGGGAGCTACTGCCTCGACTGGATCGTACAACATGAGGTAACGCCGTGATTTCCCGGAACACAGTACAAAGCTGCTACATTGCACAGAGGATTACTCTGCTCATTTTGGAGAAACAAAGAAGGCTGACTAAGTGAAAAACTTACATTGACTCTGACTGTGAAAGACTAAGACACTGACTCTGGGGTAGGGTTGAACGGTTTGTTGACCATCTGGTGGAAGTCTGCATGGTCACTATTTGTATGATACTGTGGGGAACATAGCATATTGCTATGATTCCTGCTTTTGTGTGTACAATAGTTAAAGAATTAATATGTGTATCAGTTTATGTGTTGTGCATTGGCTGTTTTACTGTCTTAGTATAATTTGTCAAACTGGTACTCCGGCTCAACAATCAGCAACTGCTACAAAGTATAGGATGGATTATCGATGGAAAATATGATATATCAGCCAATTAAATTTTTACATTTTTCAATTTAAAAAAATACGAAATACCTGTCTTTGATGGCTTGAATATAGTTCCAAACACTTGTTACAATGATATAAATTGAAGGGAGAACATTTTACTATTCTCAAATGCTTTTATTATCAGAAAGTGTGTAGAACAAGCAGTTGCAATCATTTCCATGATCAATTTGTCCATTTCCTTTGTTCTTGAGTCATTGGGGGTCCACTTTGTGGTCCTATCAAAGGCTTGCATGAGTGTGGGCTGAGTCTGTGACTGTGACACTTTCTTTGATTGTGCCATCTTACCCTGTGCTTCCTCATAAACATCATCATGTTTAGCTT
>NW_019525131.1:743489-752442 GCF_002814215.2 Seriola lalandi dorsalis | reverse complement strand
TGCACAAATATTACAGACTGCTTCACCAGTGACATTCTTGGTGAAGTAGTCCCACACCATACTACGACCTTCTTTTGCCATCTGTAAAAAAAACAGTAAGACATAATATGCATTAGTTAAAAAATAACGTTACAAATCTGTCTAGGTATGTGCACCATTTTTAAACTCAGACATTAAGCATTTGTCTTACTTGTGTTCACATAAATATGGCGTGTACACTCCTGGCTAACGTTAGCGGCTAACGTTAGCGGCTAACGTTAGCGGCTAATCTTTCCCCTCTCTGTCAGCGAGAGCTCTGAGTCCTCCGTGCGGACACAGACATAGGTGGAGAGTTGTGTACACACCCCGCATGACAATAACAAGGCAACGCCGCACTCACAGGGGAACAGCCCCGGTGATTCATAACAAAAACTATTGAATGAAAATATGAACGAGTTTCATGTGTTTCATCTGTGTTTCAGATAATGTGTTATTTAGAAGCTGCATTGTCAGTGCCCTGATCACTGCCATTATATGGATATATCCATATAATATAATTTGCTCTGGTCTTATCTAGTCTGGTAGCATGCAGCTGACTGAGTGAGCGTAATATTACTCTGAGCTACTGTAACGTTACCGTTACGTTCATTGTGCCGTTACTGACTCGGTTAAAGTGTTTAGCAAGGTAATATTTAAGCTATGTTATCCTTACTTTAGCTTGCTAACATATCAGTGAAGCGTGACAGACACAACGAGGCACGTCGTGGGAAACTTACTGAGTTATTGTTTATTTTACAAACTAGTTATAAACTAATGACTTACCATTGAGGCAAACCGCTCGGTTTAGGCCTGGCTAATGTGCTGTCGGCTCTTCAGTCTTCACTATTTCACTCTGCTGCGGTTTGACTGTGAAGCGACATGAAAGCAGTCGGAGCGTCCTCTACTGGATACGTAACACAAGGACATCATTTCTAAGAAAAATACCATATTACCTGCATTTTATTAGTGAAAAATAAGTGTAAACATTGGCGTCAATCGGCCAACTTTTGGCCGATTACCGATTATTCTCTAATGGCTATAATTGGCCGATTAATCGGTCGGGCTCTAATAACCATGACAATCGAGGTCCTGTATGCCTACGGGTGCTGTTTCAGGAGGGTTGAAATAAAATGACCTGTATGTTGTTCATGTTGTTTTGTTATTATGGGGTGCTGTTGATACAGTGATACAGGAAACAATGATTATTGATTGTTATATAAATAAATTCACCAAGAAATCTTCTATACATCACAGCAAAATGTGAAATACATCTTTTTGGTAGATATAATAAACAGAGACCTGAAGGACAGGAGGTCACATGACTGATACTCAAACTCACAGTGGTAACGAGATGTATCTTATCCAGCAGAATCACTCTTATGTTATTTTGACCACCTCCTTCTTTCCCCATTCATTTACCAGACCTCCATCTCTGAAGACATTAAAGAGTGTGAGGTGATGAGGAGAGAGAGCAGCTCCTTCCACTGCTCTTCACCATCATTTTACTCCTCAATAAATCAGAGACCCCCCCATCCCCCCACCCTCACCCTGCTCTCTCCACACGCTGTAGTAAAACTGAGGCAAACACTTCATTTTTTATGATTCATACTGTATGTTAGAGGTGATCTGCTGTGATGTTCATGTTCACATGTTCCATAGCAACAGAGGACAGATCAGATTTACAGCTTAATGAAGGTAATGAAATATCAGAAACTCCTCTAGCTGTTATGGATTTTAGCCTAAAAAGCACAATAGCATACATGATTTCATTATCACATTTTTACATTATCACATTATCACATTATTACATTATTACATCACTGGACAGTTAGCACATCATAACAAACCAAGTTTTTCAATAATTCTTCTGTTCTTACAGTCATTAATCCAGCAGCTTGTTTACTGGTGAACAGTTCAGTTCTCATCCACCTCATGTCTGGAGCTGGGTCAGATGTAGAAGTATGTGCAGAAACAAGACATATGCTGTTTCCAACATAAACAGGTATTAATAAAAGAAGAGCATGTGGTGGAAATGTGTGCACACACATACTATAATAATGAATACACATGGTTTCTACAGCCAGCCACAGAATGATCAGGTGAGGTGACAGAATCTAGATAACTATCATTAGTTTAGGCTGTTTTCCTGTTTCACTGATTATCTGATTTTATTGATGTCAGGAGGAATAGAGGCCAGGAATACAAAATACAAAAGTCAGGAACTAAGATGGAGCTAGAGGAAACACTTAGAACACAGGTTTTATGAATAGAACCATGCATATGCATGTCTTTAGAAATCTGATGCAAAAAATGTGTTGACAGAACTTTACAGAACTTTACAGTATAGGCTCAGATCAGTCATTCAACATTCCCTCTCCTTCCTGCTTGATTAGCTATGGAGTCTTTTTCCTGTAGACCTGGCAGCTCTTGTACACTCCCCCATCAACTGCCCCTTCTCCCCTTATGTAAAAAATATAATTGTTAAAACCTCCTTAAGGATTTGGAACCAGTTTAAGCATCAGTTTGATTTACAAACTTTTTCAACTTCTGCTCCACTAACTGCAAACCCTCCTTTTCTATAAGATGGTGCAATTACCTTGAAAAAAATCTGGCATACTGTACATTGGACGGTTCTTCCAAGAAAGTAAAAAAAAAATGTGGGGGACTTTCATTGCCTATGCAGAGAAAATTTCCTTCCCACTTATTCCTGAATAAGATCTGGCTTTCTTTTACTTGCTTCTTATCTGTATTTAATTACTTTAAATGATCTATAAATGAGATTTTAAACAATAATACAGCAGCAAACAGCTGTTTTCTATGTAAAGATATAGGGGAGTAATGACGGTCTGAGCAGAGAAGAAGAAGCCCTCTGTGTGTGTTGTAAGTTTTTTTGGTCATTGTTTTGGTAGCCGGTCTGGCAGTGAGTGCATGTTAGTGCATTTGAGTCCCTCTTGTTAAAGTATATTCATCTAAACAGGCCTCAGACAAAGAAAGAGCTGAGACCAGAGCACAGGTGGACTGGACTGAGGACTACCAGCTCAAATCCTGGTCAGCTGGTGGACTGTCAAAACATCCATAAAGTTTCTTACTTACTTACATTTTGTATGTTGTAGTTTTGTCAACTGTATTACTGTAATGTCACACTGCGACTCACAATTGCTTTAACATCATTGTCAGTTTGTGTATAAAACATCAATAAACAAAGTTTATAAAAAAAAAAGAATGTGTAGACATATTTCTGTCTTTGTGCTGAACACAGTCTTAATGGTTCGTCACACAGTCAAGACCTGATCAGCCAACACATTTCAAACTTGCTATGTGGAGTTTTAGTGGAGTGTTAAGGTGCAGTGACTGTGTGCAGCTCCTGCAACCTGTCAGGTGGTCAGGTAGGGATCATTGTACCCGTACACACACCTGAACAGACAGTAGCAAGTTTTAGGTCTTTGCAAGTGTTTGGCTCAAAGGAAAAAACAGTGTATCAGGCGCTAGGCAACCAGGACTAATGTAGCTAATGTGAACTGTGGTGCAGGATGTGATCAACCCTCAAACACTGTCATTACATCCATTCAGTTTGGCTGTTCTGTGCAGTGAACATTCAGACCTTCACTCACAGTAAAACCACTGTTGGCTGATGATGGTAAAGTGATCTGAAGCTCAGTGGGTCTAGAGTTAGACTGTAGCGCACAGAAGTCATTAATTAGCTTAACTAATGAAGCTCCTCTACACTGGAGACAGTAACACTGAGGATAAAGCAGCTACAGGGTGAACTGTAAATCTCCACAGGATGGTTGATGATAATGAGTTGTTGACCTCATGCAGATGATGTTGTCACCATCCACTGGTTCATTTATGATCCTCTGACCTTCACCGTTTCTTTGTCACCTGCTGCTGTTCCCTCTCAGGACAGTATGATGTCATGTCTCAGTGCCTCCCCCATCCCACGGGACCAGGACCAATCAGCCAAAGTGCTGCCCCCCCCCTGAACCTCTTAACTCTCGACCCCTCCCTCAACTCCTGACCTGTCACCTCACCATATTTGCACAGCGACACCTAACAGTGACACCCAAAGTGTGTGTGTATATGTGTGTGGAGACAGACTTTACTACAATGTAGATTGGACACAGTATCTTTGCTGCTGGACTGAATCAATCTGAGTTTGAGCATGTGAGGGATGATCTTTTACTCACATTCAGAGGTCAAAGGTCACACTCATAGCTTCTCCATACAGCACACACACACAGACACACACACACACACACACACACACACACACACACACACAGACACACAGACACACACACACACACACACACACACACACACACACAAACACACGGATGGCAGCTTCAACTGGCAAAGTCTCTCCATCACATTTAAAGGTCTATTAATCAAACTAAGCTACATGGTCCACAGGGCAGGCATTACACACACACACACGCACGAACGCACGCACGCACACACGCACCACACACACACACAATATAATAAAATAATGCACTTATGTGTTAAAAGCTACATTTTAATTCTCCTTAAGAATTTACCTTAAAAGAAAAAGAGCCTGGGGGTGACAGGAAGCTTGACTGAAGAGCTGAGTAATAGAGGGCTTCAGGTTAACACCAGCTGATGACATGTTAAATAACAACAGGCAGATACTGAATCATCAGACCACAGTCGAGGTTAGAAAAAGACAGTCGTGGCTTCTTCAGGTTTCATAACATCTCTCACCACCTACTGTCTGTCCTGAAACAAACATTTTGACAGTCAATGTGACCCTACAAGGATAAGTGGTATGGATAATGAATGGATGGATGTTTCTCAAACCGTGTGTGAGTGACCACAGAGCCTGGTAGTGACTACTGTGTGTGTTGTTTTCAATTAAATCAACTTGTGTAAATTCAATTCATTTTCTTGAATTGGTTGTTTTACAGTGTTGTTGGACTTGCAGCAATGTAACCTCTTTACTCACATGGCTTCATCAGTTTACAGTTTATGTACTGTTTATGATTTATGTCAGAAATGATCAGCGTGACATTTGAAAGGAAATGTGGATGAATCATATGGTTAATCTGCTCTGGGACTGAGCTAAATTTCTAACTAAAAGAGAATCTACTGAAACCTCCGACACAATAGGAAAGTTGTGTGTGTGTGTGTGTGTGTGTGTGTGTGTGAGCAACAGTGATACAGTGGTGAGACCACAAACCACAACAGTTACAACAATAAGCATCAGAGCTGCCATTAGACAGACAGTGAATGTTAGTGGTGGCAGTTTTTCAGTTTTCACTTCCTGCTTCCTCTCACAGGACAGACTGAACCCTCCATGTTCCCTCCACTCGTTTGCTTAGGCTGACTTCAGTCCACATCTTACAACATGGTAAACTGTGTCTGACAAACAGCAGTGTGAGCTGTGTGTCCTGGTGTTATGGACAACAATGGCTGCAGGAATAAAAAACTGAGTCTATCTCAATCAGGACACACTTCATTCTGAGTCAACAAATAAACTTTTATTGTCATGTGAAAAACCAGGGAGGAAAAGTAAGAGATGTGAGAGTCTATGATGATTAGACCCCATCACAGTGTAATCATATAAGTGAAAGGGAGTGAGGCTGTACGAAGTCTAGACATTGGTGATGGTGATGTGAAGAAGAAGATGCTGGAGACCTGGATGTGATGTGGATTCTAAAGAGCTGGATCTGAAGCTGTAGGTGGATGGGGTGGATGAGGGTCACAGTAATACGCCCTAAAATGAAGCTGACATCAGGAGAGAGGAGAACAGGTTGATTGGCTGGTTGAGATCGTGGTGAGATCTGATTGGTTAATGAAAACACCAGAAGTCAGCTGATTGGATTGTTAACAGTAATTCCATTGAAGTGCAGCTGGTCTTGGTGTTTTGTGTGTTTGAGCTTCTTTATTAACAAACACCTTTCTGTTCATTGTCTCACTCATACATTACACATAAACTTCGGTATTAATCATATTTTATAACCCAGTTACACTGGAGGTTGTTACTAAAACACATTAAGTTAGACCACATGACCTAAACCCCTGAATTGTGGCTGCTCTGTTGAAGGATCCACTGCTCCAGAAACATTAGTGAGAATGTGCCTCTCATTGTTTTTTACAGAATAATTGACAGTAAATGTTTGTGTTGGTCTCAGAGCTGGTATCAAACAGATGCAGCCGTCTGGAAGAAGGCTTTCATGTGAGCAGAGCTGAAGCTGCCTGAGATCAGTGAAGCACAGTCAGAGGAGGATCAGGCCACACACGGGAGGTTATATGAGAAATGACTGACCTCAGTGATTCAGTTGGAGCATCAGGTCTCTACTTCTGAATAACAGGTGCAGATTTAATCACATGTAACTTATATGTGTGTGTTGAAAACGCAGTGACAGCTGAGGTGAGACATCACATGTCCAAGTGAAGGAGAGCTGCACCAAACAGCTTCATTAGCGGGAGAAACACAAACAACAGCTGTTTCAATGGGGAGTCCTGGTGAACCTTAATTGTAGCCAGTGTCAGTGATGCTGATGACACCTGCTTTTCCTGCTGTGATGTTGTAAAGATGTGTACCCTTTAGTTCAAACAGAAGAATAAAGATACATCTGAGGTTATTGATCCTCAACTTCATGCTCTATTCTAATAAACTGACAGAGCTGAGGTTTTATTTTTTAAAAGCACTTTCATTGTTTTTTTTCACATCATTCCATCTTTTTCTCTTTCCCTGCTCAGTTTATTTAATGACTGCATGATGGACTGATAAATAAAGATTATTTTAATGTTTAATGGAAATAAAGCTCCACTATTGTTCTTCTTTTATCTTTTCACTTAGTGAACGTCATTTTATTAAAGGACCATTTTAGTTGATTATAACTTTGTAACTTTGGTCTTGTTTTTATAATTTTGATCATATCAGTCATAATACTGCACACACTGAGGTTGGTCATGAGACACTAACAGTACAACAATCCATGAGTTGTACAGCTGCATCACTATTTATTATTGCTATTAATTGTTGCATTTTTTAACTTTCTGGACGTTTCTCCATCGCCACACAGGATCTCTGAAGCTCAGAGTCACCATCAGGTTCTTGGTCTATCTTCTCTCTGATGTCTCAGATTCCAGGTCCAGCTCTAGAAGATTCCTGGTTGCTCCAGACTTCTTCATGTCATAATGATGGAGACCACTGTTCTTCTCAGGAACCTTCAATGCAGCAGAACTGTTTCTGAGCCTCAACACACTCCTGTCTCTGAGCTCTGCAGCAGTTCCTTCTTCCTAAGGCAAGGTGCACACTGGATTCGTGGCGTAATTGGCAGCTATTCGTCTATTTTTCTGATGTGATCTGCATTGTCAGCTGTGAGACATTATGCTGGGAACACACTGCCTTCCGACATCAACAGGTCTTTTCTGGGAGACACGTCATGCATGAAATACAGGCCTGATATAGACAGGTGTGTGTCTTTCCACATCATGTCCAATCAGCTGAGTTTACCGCAGGTGGACTCCAGTCAAGGTGGAGAAATATCTCAGAGATGATACATAGAAATGGAGGAACCAGACCTAAACCTACAGAGTCATAGTAAAGTGTCTGAATATTTCAGTTTTTACTTTTTAATACACTTACAAATGATGTTTAACCTCCATTGATAGAGGGATAAATGTGGAGAGAGAATCCACAGACTTACTCAAAGATTGTTAAATTACGTATCAAGGTACCAGCTGCGAAATGTGATTGTTATGATGTGGGAAAGTACGATAGCCATAAAGAAAAAACTAAAAGTTCAACAGTGCAACAAGTGATCATCATCACTGTTCAGAGACTGAATAAAACAAGAGTAGTGTGTACAGCCTGTTTTCCCTGTAGATCCCTCCTCTCTGTAGCATATTGCAGATGTATTATACATGATATTCTTGTATGAGGCAGACAGCTGAGAGTAGACTGGAGTTTGCGCTGGAGCAGCTCTATTTGTTATAATCATCTCTATTTGTGGAATAGTTGTCTCCTGTTCCCAAACCCATCAGCACACAGACATTAACATACAGTTAGGCCCAGAAATATTTGGACAGTGACACAAGTTTTGTTATTTTAGCTGTTTACGAAAACATATTCAGGATACAATTATATAACCAATATTGGCTTAAAGTGCAGACTCCCAGCTGTAATTTGAGAGTATTCACATCCAAATTGGAGCAAGGGTTTAGGAATTACAGCTCTTTAATACGTAGCCACCTCTTTTTCAAGGGACCAAAAGTAATTGGACAATTGACTCAGAAGGCTGCCAAAAAAATAACAAGGCTGCATGGGCTCTTCCCTCGTTAACCTGTCATCAATTAGGCAGTTAAAAGGTCTGGAGTTGATTCCAGAGGTGGCGTTTGCATTTGGAAGCTGTTGCTGTGAACACACAACATGCGGTCAAAGGAGCTCTCAATGGAGGTGAAACATACCATCCTGAGGCTGAAAAAAAAGAAAAAAATCCATCAGAGAGATAGCAGAAATGTTAAGAGTGGCCAAATCAACAGTTTGGTACATTCTGAGAAAAAAAGAGTGCACTGGTGAGCTTGGGAACTCAAAAAGGCCTGGACGTCCAAGGAAGACAACAGTGGTGGATGATCGCAGAATCCTTTCCATGGTGAAGAAAAACCCCTTCACAACATCCACTCAAGTGAAGAACACTCTCCAGGAAGTAGGTGTATCAGTATCTAAGTCTACCATGAAGAGAAGACTTCATGAGAGTAAATACAAAGGATTCACCACAAGGTGCAAACCATTAATCAGCCTCAAAAATAGAAAGGCCAGAATTGACTTTGCCAAAAAACACCTGAAGAAGCCAGCCCAGTTCTGGAACTGCATTCTTTGGACAGATGAGACTAAGATCAACCTGCACCAGAATGATGGGAAGAAGAAAGTTTGGAGAAGAATTGGAACAGCTCATGATCCAAA
>NW_019525131.1:742695-743469 GCF_002814215.2 Seriola lalandi dorsalis | reverse complement strand
TACTGCAGGTAACACACTGGCTCTGCATAAATACCTCACACAACCCCACGTCAAATAACCCCAACTATCCCTTGAAGAAACACCATAAATAAGCTTAATGTTTTACACTTCTCTGATTTTGTTTTGATCCACAGTTCAACATTCTGGAGACTAACTCAGATGTTCTCTCCTGGAGTTAATGTCTGCAGATAAAATGCAGTCTTCTATTTTCAATAACCCCCCACCCCCCACCCCACCCTTTGTTGTTGCGTCTCGTACCAATGAGTCCAGCGTAGGCTCGGAGGCAGAGTCCTGCTGAGTCTTTCAGACAGCCACTGGCTGTCAGAGGAGAGGGCTGGCAGTTATTAAGGAAGTCAGCCAGTCTGGACCTGGCAGCGACACAGAAAACAACATCAAACAGTGGAAATGAGGATGTGTGTGTTTCATGTAAATTTAGGTTCAGTGGATGTAGAGTGTTTTTAGTGTAGTACAAGTGTTGACACATTTTCTATGTCTTTTCATCAATTTTTTCTTCTTCATACTCTGGACCCTCTGCTCCGTCAAACTAGGCTAGAAAAAAAGGCTAGAAGATGGAGATATAAACCTTTTCCACCATCAATCCTCATGGGAAATGTCAACTCCCTGGCTAACAAGTGTGATGAACTGGAGGCACTTGTGACAAACCAGTGAGCATATCGTGAGTGTAGTCTCATGTGTTTCATGGAGACCTGGTTAAACAACAACACTCCCGACCGCTGTGTGGATTTACCTGGCTTCACTATAGTTCGAGCGGAC
>NW_019525131.1:741103-742645 GCF_002814215.2 Seriola lalandi dorsalis | reverse complement strand
CAGAAAGACCCACAAACAAGCAACAACTGAAGACAGCTGCAGTAAAGGCCTGGCAAAGCATCACAAAGGAGGAAACCCAGCGTTTGGTGATGTCCATGGGTTCCAGACTTCAGGCAGTCATTGCCTGCAAAGGATTCTCAACAAAATATTGAAAAGTAACATTTTACTTAGGGTTATGTTTATTTGTCCAATTACTTTTGTATAAAAATAGCTACAATTCCTACATGTTTAATCATATATTTCTGTTCAACCCCTTGAATTAAACCTTAAAGTCTGCACTTCAATTCCGTTGTAGTTGTTTCATTTCAAATCCAATGTGGTGGCATGCAGAGCCCAAATCATGAAGATTGTGTCACTGTCCAAATATTTCTGGGCCTAACTGTACATACTAAATACAGCCATGGATTGGTCTTTACTGTCAGTGGGTAAAACTACAGTGATTGTAAATCAATTCAGTTGTGAATTCAGTCATGAAAGACTTGTTGAATTATTAGAGGAATATACATGAATCCACATTGTATTGAAGCGTCAGAGTCTTTTGTATATATTTAGTTCAGTTAAGCTCATCTGAGTAATAAATACTTTCCCCTTGCCGCTGCCCGGTTAAGTTCCCCTTTTCCTGTGTGGTTACTTAAGTTTATTATTTTCTATTCATTATTAATACTGTTCTATATATCTTGGTTCATGTGGGAATGCGCACGTTGTATTGTTGTCCTAGTAGTAATGCCGTAGTTCATCGACGCACTGCGTTCTGATTGGTGTGCGATCATGTAGGTGTATGTGTACGAGTTGGAGAAAGAAAACGAAGGAAGAAAGAGACTGCTGGGCTGAAGTAGCCATTAGTTCTGGAGTTTAGTAAACTAACGGACCTTCATACCAGAGTGAGAGACTATCTGAGGCATTCCGCCATCTGAGGATAGTTTGGCGCCGTGAAGAAGGATTTTAGAGACTGTTTTTTCTGCCTTGTGTGCGGACTGCGTCGGGCGGGAGTCGCTAGCAATCTCGGCTAGCTTCGATTCATCTACCACGTTCCCAAAACGTGGAAACCCCCTAACTCCGCAGCTGACATCCCTCCTCGTCGACAGTCACCTTTCTCCTCTCTGCAGGATTCACATGCCCCCTCTTTTCGTCATTCAACGGATTCTCCGGCACCCTCCCCCCCCCCCCTTCCTCACACTCTTCTTCCTTCATCCTCTCGGACGTCCCGCCACGTGAGCTCCGACCCCGGGCAACTTGGTACCTTTAGTTTGAGTATTATTTCAAGGACTTAACCTACCTAAATCGAGAGTTTTTATTGTTTTATCGGAGTGTGTGTAAGTCTGTTTATTTAGAGTTGCAATAAATATACACTGTTTATTTTGGTTACACCTTTGCCCTTCCCAGTCATTTTAGTGAGTGTCCACAGCATCTTTAATGTCCATAGTGGGACGCCTGCGGTAGTGGCTAGCGGCCTACCTTTGTTAGCTTAATTGTGCAGTTATGTTTAAGTGGTTTTAAGCGTGCTGCCATACATACAGTGCAGGTTTGTAGCCCTCCGTTACA
>NW_019525131.1:740189-741053 GCF_002814215.2 Seriola lalandi dorsalis | reverse complement strand
TGTGTCACTTTTATCATTCCAACCCAACAAAGGGGTGCATCACTAAAGTATCTGGGAGATGTAGATAAACCAACAAACAACAACATAGCAATAAAACCCAGACATGTAATGGCTCCATTGGCATTCTGCTCACCCCAGGTCAGTAGTTTACCTAAGGTAGACATTCTTCACATCCTAAAGCCAAAGGTGCACACATGTAAAACAATTACCACCTTACAGTACATGTCATGTCATTTATAAACTATGTCCTCAAAGTGCTGTGAATAATGTAATGTCAAGTAAAGGCAAGGTCAGCAGTATGGCACCCCAATAGCTCACCAGACCATAACAGCTTAATGCTAACTGCAGTGACACAGGTTCAAGTCTGAGTTTTTTTGACCACCCATCCCGTTTTGTTTGTCATGGCTTTGAGCCGTTCGTGACAATACAATAACCAATATAGATAACAATATAATGATCAGCATATTGATCTACAGGAAGTGTTGAGTTTGTATGAGCAGCATAATGTAATAACTTTAACAGAGAAAACGGGAGCAGATCAAAATGAGACTTCTTACCAACATATGACCGATTATACTTATCAAACAGAGAGAATTACAAATAAAGATCTGTGGCCTTCTGCAGGTGAAGTAAATAAAGACCCTACCCGCTATCTGAGGAAATACATCAAACAACCTCAGCTTTTGACTGCACAGCACACTAAGTGCTAACTATGCTAACAGCTAGCTTACAGCTAGAACACACAGTACTACATATACAATGAGAACCAGATAAGATGACATAAACTGAAAGTTCATGGAGTCATTAGTGAAACAACTGCGCGGTGGCAGAGCCCCGGGGGTCGATGAGATCCGCCCTGGGTAT
>NW_019525131.1:738745-740139 GCF_002814215.2 Seriola lalandi dorsalis | reverse complement strand
GAGTGTGTGTAAGTCTGTTTATTTAGAGTTGCAATAAATATACACTGTTTATTTTGGTTACACCTTTGCCCTTCCCAGTCATTTTAGTGAGTGTCCACAGCATCTTTAATGTCCATAGTGGGACGCCTGCGGTAGTGGCTAGCGGCCTACCTTTGTTAGCTTAATTGTGCAGTTATGTTTAAGTGGTTTTAAGCGTGCTGCCATACATACAGTGCAGGTTTGTAGCCCTCCGTTACACACATTATACCACACAGGCATACATGCTAGATCAATATATGAATTATTGGGAGAACTGATATTATCTGTGAGTAATTAAGCATGTTCATATCTTCTTTACAGTAGTCTGCAGGTAAATGGACAGACTCAAAAACTAACCAATCACAGCGCAGATCATCTGAATTCTACTGACATCCAAACACTGTAGTCATCAATCACTGATCAACTAATGTGGTGAATTAATCTTTCATTAACCCTGATGTGCTACTAATGATTGCATAACTGCGAAAGTATGAACAAGAGCAAAACTTTACCCACAATGCACTGTGGATGCACAAAGGTCTTTGATCTTTGCTTTATTTCTGAACAGTTCAACATATCACACTTGTGTACTTCTGGAATAACTTTACAAAACCTCCCATTAAGGTAAAGTGCTTAAAGCACACAAATAAACACACAAACAAACAAACAAACAGAAAAGTTTCACAGTCAGCTTGATCTCTTCTTTTAAGACAAAGATACACCTATTTCTTCTGTAGGCTTTTCATTACGTGTGTAATGCTGCAGAAGTTGGAAATTTTTTGGAAGTTGCTGATGAGCTGCAGCTGAGTGAACAGGTGAATGGAGTGACTGACGAGGTGGGTGTGGTTGGCAGCTGGGGTGAGCAAGGGAGTAGTGAGTGAAAACTACTGAAGGCAGGTATGTATGGAGGACAAACCATGACATAGATAGACAGATACTTGTTCAAAAGTCACCCTGATTCATATTCTGGTTTTGAGAAATGTCTTGATATAAAAGACTCTGATATAAAACAATGTCACATCCCTCCATTATGTATTATGTGGGAAATATCTCATATTCTGTCTTGTTTTTTTTTTATAAAACAAGAGGCAACATGTCTTCAAACTGGCATTTAAAGGGTTAAAAACCTGAAAACTAATAAACATTTGGTAGGTTTGAGCAGAACTGAAGTGGTTTAAGAGACGGATGCAAAAAAAAGCAGAAAAAAATATTGATATATGATGATTTTATAGCATTTTCTTTGTGTGTCCTTTTTTGGACACGAGGAACCCCAGAGGGTACAAAATGTGTTACCAGTGTATAATAGACCTGTAACAGTAACTGACATTAGATTTTAAAAATATGTCAAAAAAGACACTTTCTTGCAGAAATCCATA
>NW_019525131.1:714272-738725 GCF_002814215.2 Seriola lalandi dorsalis | reverse complement strand
TCAGCGGAGACCGTCACAACTTCATTCACTCTTTTAACAAAACAAAAAAAAAAGCAACGAAGGAAGCAGTAAATGGACTTACATATTTAAGACCTAACTAAATGTAATTTAAGACCTAACATGCAGCTAATGTAAAGCTAGCAGAGCTTGGAGAGTTGGTTATCTGGTTGCTAGGCGCACGCACACACACAGGTCAGGAGCTGCCGTTGCCATGGCAATGTGAAAATCTAACAATTGCAAATTATGAGAAAACCGTTGCTTCTTTTCAAAAGCCGAAAAGACCGTGACAGACACTGAAGCCAGAAGTTTCTTACAGACTCTATTTTATTCAGATATTCCTTAAAATGAGTGAGTAAGCTCAGTGCAAAGACAGAGTGAGATTCTTTTGAAAAAAAAAGACGATTACATTAGGTGTCAATGAGAGTGAGGTATTGCTGCCGGACTCAGCACCCCCGTTTAAATTTTTTGCAGACCCTGCCTGTCAAAGTTACATTTTATGAATCCCAACAACTATGTCTACATTTTGAGAAAGAATTATTTGTCTCCTTTTTACGGTTTGGCCGTGAGCTCGAGTTAAAAATAAAAATAAAGGTTATTTTTTACTGCTTCACGCGATCTAGCCAACTGACGCTGTCACTCTAACTTTGAAGAAAAAGTGATTAGCACTCCTCCTTTGAGTGCTCATAGTTTGAAAAGTTTACATGTTATGTAAAAACAGTTCCTGTGTTTTGGAGAGAGCAGACGTTTTCCTCCGTTTTATAGTTTGAATCACATTTCTACGTGCAGGTATGAAAGAGCTGGGTGACTCTTTTGTAGAAAAAAGGTGAAATTTTGTAGAAAAATGGTGAAATTTTGTAGAAAAATGGTGAAATCCCAGTATTTTGGGAATAACTTTGGGAAAAATTGGAATTTTAACACCAAAAGTCATAGCACCTCTTTCGGGATCAAGACGCATGTTTTGATGTATATATTACCAGGGTTTTCTCAAAGCTGCGGGACGAGTTATGCGCCAAAATTTCGTGGAAGAATAATAATAAGTCTGAGGAATATTAATAGATGCATTGGAGCTGAGCACCCGTGGCACTAATTAGTCCACTTCCTTCGGCTGAGGTGTTGTATAGCCTGATGGCAGTGGGAACAAATGATCTCCTGAACCTCTCTGTTCTGCAGCACAGTGAGATGAGACATTTGCTGCACCTGTAGCTGCTTCTCTGTCCTGGCAGGATGTTGTGGAGAGGATGGTTAGTATTGTCCAAGATGGCCTCCATTTTACATTGCTTGCGTCTCTCCACAACAGTCCTGAGTGAGTCCAGACTCCCGCCAAGCACAGACCCAGCCTTTTTGACCAGCTTGTCCTGTCTCTTTGTGTTCATATCTGACATGCTGCTGCCCCAGCAGACTGCAGCATAAAAGAATACACTGGTCACCACTGACTGATAAAATGTGCAGCATTTCACTGCAGACATCAAAGGACCTGAGCCTCCGGAGGAAAAAGAGCCGGCTCTGCCCCTTCAGGTAGAGGGCATCCATGTTCAGGGACCAGTCCAGTTTACTGTCCAGGTGCACACCTAGGTATTTATAAGTGTGCACCACCTCAATGTCCTTCCCTTGAATGTTGACTGGATGTAGGGTGGGCCTAGACCTCCGAAAAGTTGATGACCATCTCATTGGTCTTGTCACTCCATTCACTGAAGGCCATCGTCAGATCCCTGTACTCCTTTTCCTGCCCATTCTTGATATGCGTCACAATAGCTATGTATTTCTGGATGTGGCAGGACTCAGAGTTGTATTTAAAGTCTGCCATATACAGGGTGAAAGGGAATGGAGCCAGAACAGTCCCCTGTGGAGCCCCAGTGCTGCTCATCACTGTCCCTGGGACACAGTTACCCAGCCTGACCTCCTGTCCTCCGCTGTAAAGCACAGCAGACTTGACCCCAGTGTGGAGGGAGTTGTAGCTGCAGTGTCATGTTCCTGGTGATCCAGGGTTTGTTGTTTGGAAAGCAGTGTTCAGTCCATGTTGGTATTACAGTGTCCATCCAGAAGTTAATGTAGTCCGTAGTACGACTCTATCAAGGTTGGGGTCCTTGCTGTTATCATTTCCCTGTGACTCCAACAGTACATTCCAATCTATGCACTTAAAAAGTCTTTTAGAGACTCACTGGCCTCTGGGGTCCAGTTCCTGAATGAGCGGGTTGTTGCAGCCTGCCTCAGTGCACAGGGCTTGTAGGAAGGCTGAAGAAAAAACAGATTATGATCTGATCTGCCAAGTGGTGGTAGAGCTGAAGCAGTATAGGTCTCCTTGACATTTGCATACAACAGATCCAATGTCTTATTTTCCCTTGTGGGACAGTCAACATACTGAGTGAAGCCATTCAGGTGAGAGGTGAGAGTGACATGGTTAAAATCCCCCGATATTGCAATGAATGCATCAGGATGCTGGGTCTGTACTCTTGCAACAGTCTTGTGAATGATGTCACACGCAACTACAGACTCTGCTCGTGGTTGAATGTAAACAACAATGGAGACGATGTGTGAGAATTCCCTTGGTACATAGTACGGTCTAAGACCAACTGCCAACAGTTCAATATCCCAACAGCAGATCTTCTCCTTCACTGTGATGTGACCGGGGTTGCACCATCTATTGTTCACAAGCAGAACCAATCCTCCACCTTTATCCTTCCCATTTGCTCTGGCGTCTCTCGTACTGCAGTGAAGCCGGGTAAATCCACACATAGTTCGGGAGTGTTGTCTTTTAACCAGGTCTCCATGAAACACATGAGACTACACTCACGATATGCTTGCTGGTTCTGTGCCTCCAGTTCATCATACTTGTTAGCCACTTGTTGTTGAGGATTGTTGGTAGAAAAGGCTTATATCTCCATCTCTTAGCCTTTAGCTTAGCCCTGGCTCTGCATCCACGGTATGGCTTCTTCAGCTCAGCCCGTAAGGGATGTTTAACTCCATATGTGGTACACTTTAAAGACAGGAGTTCTTCATTTGTGTACATTATTTTCTCCATCGTCAGATGAAACAACAACGTAGAATAAAAAGTTTTAATCGACTGATGATGCGTAGCTCTTGATTTCAGCAGTTGACACTGGTCCTTCCAATTACCTTCCCCATCGCAGTAATTACACACCAGACAAAACCATATCTTCCTCTCAGTTCTTCCTCTGCTATTTTTGGCTTGTTCAGGAGCAGCAGCTCCTCTCCCCCTTTGGCTCTTCAAGGAGCAACAAGGCTCCAAGTCCAGGTCAACCCTGCTACATGAGACAACAGCTCTCTTGCCAGCCTGCTCACCGCAGACAGAAACACGCTTCTCTCCTTGGCTGGCTTAGGAGCAGCAGCTCCTTCTCCCCTCTCGTCTCTTCAAGGAGCAACAAAGCTCCCAGCACCCAGTCAGCACAAGGCTGCTTGGAACAACAGCTTTCCTGCAGGCCTGCTCTCAGCAGACTGCAACACTCTTCCTCACTCTGCTTTTTAACACAAAGTGAACAAGCGTCAGCGGCTACAACACAAGGTCAGCCAGATGATTTTCCAAGCAATAGGAGCCACAGCAGAGTTAGCAGGGAACAGCTAACTCTGTGAGAAGAACAAAGGTGAAAACAGCAGAAGTCACACAGCCGGACAGGACTTCACTCCATCAGGAAGCCACCCAACTCAATTGAATCTTTAACAACACTGGAAAAGACCTTTTTGTTTTGTTCCAAGGATGGAAGGACTGGGTAATGTGAACTGACTGGGTCTAACCTCACCTAGCACAGCAGGGCTAAGCAGCAGAACTGTTGACCACTGTTAATGTACATGAACATGTTGGTGTAATGTTGTGTTAATGTTTGCTTAGGTTGCGGTTAGTCACACATTTAATTGGGTACTTGTACGTTCACCCACATACCTGTAGTACATTTCAGTTCTAGAACCTGCATGCAGCTAAATTTCTCCCTCTAACCTCGTACCTTTAGACTACATGAGCAGTCAACACACCAGGTGGTCTCAGCTGCCATTTTGAGTAGGTGCCTTATTTACCGCCATCTTGTGTAGTCCTCCTTGTTTAGGCCATGTGGTCACAGCGACCATTTTTCAGCCATCTTGCCTTTCTCTGTGTCCCCACAGACACACCCCCATACACACCAACACACACACACACACACACACACACACACATACACCTGTATATACTTTAGATTAGAAACTGTGTTTTACTCTGTCCCATTGTAAATAAATGTCCCTGTTTCAAAAGTGTGAATATTGCCAACCTCTACTCAGTAGAATTCCAATCCTTCAACTTTAACTTACTGTTGATATGGTAATTTGGTTATACTTATTAAGTTAATTATTAATCAGAGTTCCAAATTAATAGTAATAATTTGAGACTGAACCAATACATGGCTATTTTGCCTTGTTTTTTTAGGCCGATCCCCGCAAGGACTTTAATTCATTTTAAAGTTATTATTTGATATTAATATTTTAATAACTTATCACTATTTTCTAATTGATAACCAATAAATTGATGAACAACTGAAGGTCCAACATATGGTATTCAGCTCGTGAGGCAGAGCTCAGACCCAACAACGCACTGAAACAGGAGTACTCTGTTTACATCTGACCAATTCTTTGCAACTGCAACACATTCAAAGAGAGTGAAAATGTATCTGAGTCTCGCTTATTAAACTTTGGCACCAAACGTGGATAAGCCACAACATCACCACCACCCAGTGCAGAACCAGCAGAAACCTCTGCACGAGATCACCCTCTTTGATTTCTTCTATGCTGCCATAATGATCAGCTATCTGCACCAGCTTCTTTTTCTTAGAGCCATTCAAAAAAGCCACCAAAGGCGCAATGAAGCCATCCTTACAGATAGACTAATGTGTTGACCACCAGATACACGCTTTAGGTACAAGTTCACCCTCAGAATGTCCCCAACTAACTGCCTAACCAAAACTTAATAACTCAACCCTAGTCTTAATGTGGCTTGCTGTGGGTAATTATGAACTAAAAATCAGACTTGTAAAGCGACCTGCAAGCAGGCAACCCCACGAAGCACCCCAAATACACAAACCACAGCAAAACCAGAGCTGCTCTGTCAAACGAAGCACAGAGCCAAACTGGCACGCAGCTGGACCAAATCAGTTACCTTGTGCCAGCTGCTGCCCAAGGCACAAACAAACTTACAAACAAAACAACCAAAGTGGACAAGCCCCCATTTGTTAGGACCGTAGTTCAAGTTGCCACAACAAAAGGTAGACACACCATGATTAAGATTAATAAAGAATATTATTAATCATCCAAATTAGGAGCCTAAATGTTGTGAGTATGAGGTGTGGTAAACAATAGTTGAGTAGTAAATCGGTAGCGTGTGGTGTGCATGATGGAGGTATGTGAGTGCAAGTGCAAAACTAAACATAAGACTTAAACTAAGACATAGCCAAATCCACAGCGAGGTGTGCCTGCGCAGACAGCAGAGAGAGATTAGCAGCCAGCCACAGGTTTTCCAGATGAAAATCAGCTGCAAACAAAGAGAGACAGGTTAGTAAAAAAGGATCCCAAAACAACAAGGACCCCAGTGGTTGTCACACCCTTTAGGCTGATTGGAGACCAGACAGACTGCTGCATTCTGGATCATCTGTAAGGGGACACGACCAGGAGACGGATACAACATGGTAAGAGAAGGAGAGCTGGTCATCAAACATGACACCAGGTTTCTCTACACCTTGGTTGGGGTCAGAGATGAAGAGGGAATTTTGATATCATAATGGAGAGATTGATCGGTGGGGATGACTAACAGTTCAGTCTTAGAGAGGTTTAGTTGAAGGTGGTGTTCCTTCATCCATGTGGATGTGTCAGAGAGACAGGACTAGATCTGCTCAGAGACAGTGAGGTCGTCGTGGGAACAACAGGTATAGTTGGGTGTTGTCTGCAGTGGTTTGAGAAGTGGATAATTGGACCCAAGGATGTGGTGTATATTGCAAAGAGGAGGGGTACATGGGTGTGAACCTGAGCCTCGGAGCCAACAACCAGTCACTATCGGTCACTGTGTGACAAGTGACCAAAGATTTAGAAGCAAGTTGAGGGGCTGCACCCTTCAGATGACATGGTCTATGAAGGTATGGCCCTTCGGGGTTGTCATAGACTGCAAAGGCCAAACTGAAATGAGACAGACTGGTCTACAGAGGATTTTCACTTTGCATCACCAGCTGTGCCTGCTCTTACCGTTGGGTCAAAATGCTGAATAAAGATACCTTGATAACACATAGCTTTTTTCACAGAAACTTGAGGTTTTAAGGTCCTTGTATGTTAGATGGTGAACTGAGCTATTTTGTTCATTTCTGATCATTGATAACCTTACATTGCCTAACTGCCCCATGTGTTGTAAATAATCACAACTGTATGTACATGTGTCTCGTCATCAGTATACTTTTTTACCCCCATGGTGTGTGTCTGTGTGTGTGTGTGTGTGAGTGTGTGTGATAGGTTGGTGAGAAACCCCAGTGATGAGTCACTGTTTATGGCTCATACACCTTTCAATGAGCTGTCTTCTGTCTCTGTAACACTAATCTCTTTGCATCACTCCTCTCTGCTTTCTATTCATCAGTAGCTCAGTCACCCTTATAAAAGCTATCTGTCTCTCTCTATCTCTCTCTCTCTCTCTCTCTCTCGCTCTCTCTCTCTCTCTGGTCCCTGCTGGCAGTGAGATCTAATGAGAAAACACAGGGGACCAACAGAATAATTAGGTTAACGTAGATTTGCATGTCCCCCTTCTGTCTCTCTCTCTCTCTCCCGGCGCACATACACAAATACACACAGACATACACACACCCGCAGACACGCAGAAACACACATGCACACAGACAGACGGACAAACTCTAGATTAATATGATTATTGCTGAGGGTGGGGCAGTTTGAGTCTGTGTATGCCTACGTGCATCTGCATGTGTGCATAAATCCCCACATGCAGATGTGTGTGTGTGTGTGTGTGTGTGTGTTTGTGGGCGGTAACTGTGCAGGTGTGTAACAACAAGCTTCCCTCCACCTTATCATACAAACACACACACACACACACACACACACACACACACACACACACACACACACATTCTCTCTCTCTCTCTCTCTCTCTCTCTCTTTCTCTCTCGCTCTCTCTCTCTTAAGAGACTAACAGATAGCACCCATTACTGTCAGGATCATCTGCCTCTAATTGGCTGTGATCGGAGCCCGTGGCCCCCAGAGGGAAGGGCCTCAGATTCAATTAACCCGTGTGATTGGTCCCTTTAAATATTTAATGCCTCGGACTAAAAACAGCCGGGGCAACACTTCCTGGAATCAAACTCACAATGACCAATGTACATCTGTCCTCCTGTATGTGTGTGTGTGTGTGTGTGTGTGTGTGTGTGTGTGTGTGTGTATGTGTGTGCTGATTCATGTTCACATTCCTGTGTCTTGAAATATGGTATAAAAATCATTCTCTTAGCCTATATGAGAGTGTTGTCCTATTCAGTTGTCAGTCTGTGTGTGTGTGTGTGCGTGTGTGCGCGCGAATGTGTGTGTGTGTGTGGGTGTATCCATGTGGATGTATGCATGGACAGTTGGCAGTTATATTTTGCGGCGTGTAGACTACTGTAAGTGTGTTTGTGTGGTTTGTCTCTTTATATGTTTGTGCTGCCTGTATGTGTGTGTGTGTGTGTGTGTGTGTGTGTATGTGTGTGTGTGTGTGTGTGTGTGTGTGTGTGTGTGTGTGTGTGTGTCCCAGTTAATCCGGCAGGCTCAGGGGAGAGTGACTGGAGCCATCAGAGGCTTTTCTCCTCTTCTAGCCAGTGCCACAACAAACACACACACACACACACACACACACACAGACACAGACACACACACACACACACACACACACACACACAGAGACACAGACACACACACACATACACACACACACACAAACATAGATTACTATGGTCGACTGACTACCAGCAAGACAAGGGGAGAAAGAGAGAGAGGCTTCGCTCTCAATGCCACTTAATGAAACATCTTAATACTAAAAAAAAAATTCACACACACACACATACACACACACACTTAAAAACAGGGCGAGGCAAAACAAAAAGTAAGAGATAAAAGAGAGGAGACAAAAAAGAGAGAAACAAAAAAATCTGATTAACACAGTATCTTATTTTGAAAGGCTTGTCCTGATACGATGGAGTGATAGGCAGAAGATGGAGAGACTGACAATGATGACAAAAACACTGAAGGAGAGGGAGAGTGTGTGGGAGGGAGACAGAGAAAGGGAGAGAGAGATGGACTGAGAGAAAAAGAGAGTGGGAGGAAAAGAAGAAAGGAAGGATGAAGGAGGAGGAGGAGGATATAACACAGACCATGTATGGATATGAAAATGGAAGACAGGGACAGAGAGCTGGATGCACAGATGTTACACGACTGGACCAGCTCTGTCTCTCAGCCCTGTCACCCTGTCATGGTTAGTTCAGCTGTATTAAAGCAATGTCAATTTGGTAATGGTAATGGAGGGAAAAAGAAAGTGTGTCGATACTGTGTCTGTAATGACTCCAATCAGGACTTTACATCAGAAGAAGGATCAGCTGCTGGTTAATCACATCTGATTATGTAACTACTGGAACCTGGAAGTTTCTCAGGGTCAAACATCAAATTATATTTGCCAAATTTCACAGAAATCTATTTGGTTTAATTTTCAAGCACAGAAATAAAAGTAATTCTCCCCTGGAGTTAACAGCTGGAGGTTTCAGAGGTTCTTTTATAACCACACAGCCAGGCATGTGTGCTAATGTTGAGGTGGACATTAAGGAAGTTGAAGTCTTGATTTACTGTGAGATAAAATCAAGGAGGGAACAGAATTAGGAAACCTGATGCAATATCACTTGTGTCTATTTTTGGCCTTGATCAGTTTTTGGTTTTGGCCACCAGGGGCAAAACGTGTTATTGTACTCAGTTCAGTATCATAGCCACCACAGCTGAGGGATGGAGACCAGGTTCCTGGTTGTGGGAGACTTCCTGTCATCTCTCTTCTGTCTGTAATAAAGGATTAAAATTGTACCAAAAATGCTCATCTTTCTCTGTATAACAGGAACTTCTACTTTGACGTGTTTTTACTGTGAAGCTACTGTCAGTGAGTCCCAACACTTCCTGCAGATGTTTCACTTTAAAAGATAATTATCTATTTAACCATTGTTTCAGCAGGAAGTTAGATTCAGCATCTATTTAATTATAATTATGTATAATTATATGAAGATAACTATTATTACTTATTATTTATTTATTTTGTAATTTCACAGACAATGACAGATGTAATAAGTAACTAGAAAATTCTTGAACAAATTTTGGATTTGCCTGCTGCTGCATATCAATCAGCAGTCAGATGCTGAGGGAGCACTGCATTGTAGCCAGACGCCGGATGTAATGGTGGCATTCACCTCGCAGTACCTGAAGTGTTGCTGGTGATACTACTGTATGTGTTTGTATGTGTGTGCTGTCAGAAACTACTTCTTCCAGTAAGGTCCTCTTACCTGGTGAATCCACATAGTGGAGATGGTGTTGGTGTCTGTATGTCAATGCGTGTGTGTGTGTGTGTGTGTGTGTGTGTGTGTGTGTGTGGCAGTAGAGCTGCCTACCACCAGTAACCTCTTCTTACCTGGTTGAGACTGGCCAATACCTCAAAATAATGGTTTCTAACCAATATTGTCCTCACAATTACAGAAAGACATGTACACACACACACACACACACACACACACACACACGCACGCGCATACACACACAAACATACACAGTGTTGATTTGCCTTAAACTTGCTCTCACAAGTGAGAGTAAAAAAGCTACGAATTATGGAAAAAAGATTTTTGAATTTTTAGGATTTAAAAAATTAAAAGAGGATCTATAACAATTATGAAAAAGGCGGCTCAAAATGAATAAATCTGGATGCAATATGTTTCTCTTTGAACGCATCCTTTGTTCAAAAACTATACTTGAATCAGGACGGGTATTCATGTAAATTATTGGACAGTACCCATCCAGTGTTTCAAAAAAGACTATACCCTTTTCTACAGATTCAGCCAGTTCACATACACTCTGTGAGTAATTTGATGGGAAATGTTTCCATGTTTTTAAAAGCGATTCAGTGCTAGCTACGTTTTCAGTTTCATCCCCCAGAAAACCGGCTGGAAATCCTTCAACAAACATTATGGTTAAATTCTAACATATTAATCAAAAGGAAACCAATATTTTGGAATAATGTATTTGATCATGGTGTCTGGTTTATTAATGATATTGTGTATGGAAATGGGAAACTCATGAGCTATGACCAGTTTATTGAAACATATGGTAAAATGTGTTCTCCTCACTCATATAATCAATTGATTTCTGCTCTAAGAAAACACTGGAAACAAAAGATCAATTGTGGGAATACCAAACTGCTGGTATGCCAGCCCTTTACGAAGAATATAAGGTGGTCAAAAGGGAACAAGATAAATAGAATTGTTTATAAATTTTATTTAACCTCTAGATCCTTAACAATTACTCTATATAGTACTTTCATTGCCCTATTCCATGGGAGCAAGTTTCAATTCAATTTATAAAACAGCAGTTACAGTTTACAAGATTTTTTCAATTAAGAAATATACATATATATATATATATATATATATATATTAATCATTTTTTATCTATTAGGAAAAATTTGAAAAACTTGGGGTATTGTCGATTCAGATAAGTGTCGTTTTTGTTTTATGGAATCTGAGTCAACTGAACATCTGTTTTGTTACTTTCATTTTGTTTCTAACTTTTGGAGGGAAGTTAGCAACCTGCAATGAAGCTGTGCTTCCAAATAGACTTTTTCTCTGTGATATTAGTTGGTATTTCAGAGACAAAGGGTTACATTATTAACCTGATCATTTTATTAGGGAAATGATATATTTTTAAAGCTGCCAATGAGGCACCACTTTAGAATGTTTATGAAACATAATTTTACTTTGGAAGGATATATTGCAAAAAGAAATGATGACCTTAAGAAGTATAGGGAGAGATGGTAAAAGTTTATTGAAGTTGAAGACTGGTGAGAATTAAAAGAAACTCAAGGGTAAAATTCAAGATGTAGGCATGTAATTTATTTATTTATTTTCTTTTCTTCTTCTTTTCTTCTACATAATAATTAAATTTATATGTTTTAGTCTCTTGGACATCTGGCTGTGTGTTTGTGTTTATTTAGATGTACAATTTTGATTTGTCTTGTTTTGCTTTTATGTGATTCTGATTTGATGTTATTTTGTTTTGTTTGTCTCCTTTTTCTGTTGGTTATTTTATGTTTTTGTTATAAAAAACCAAAACCAAAAAAAACCAAACAAGCAGACTGTCGACTCTTACAGGACATTAGGTTCATCACTCATAATAAATGGTTTGCAAATAAAAAATAAAAAAAAGACCTTCCCTCAACTCTGTTTTTGGCAAGAACTTCAGAGCTCGGTTTAACATGGGAGCTTTGAGAGCTTTGTGCAGCCTTTTCTGCAGTGAGGGGAGATTTCTTCAAAAACCATTAGGGATATCAAAATGAGACCAACACTTGGTGATAGAGGACAAAATTCTCTGTTTTTGTATAGAAATTGTCAATAAAGATTCGAAATTGTGGGATTTAAAAGAGACTGACTGATTATTTCTGGAGAAAATTTTCAAGGATGGCAATTAGAGTATGTGTGATGTCATCCACTCTAGCTTTCAACATTCTGTGCAATACACACCCATTCTAAAATCTGCGATGGTCTAAAAATGAAATGAAACTTAAACTATGATTTTATGAAAACTGTAATATCTTTGAAAATACTGATTTAACCCAAAACAGTCTCAAGTCTCGTCACCTGCTTAAAGTTTCAACCATGTTTCTACATTCAAGTATGACAAAGCAGTTGGCTCCAAAGAGGGATGTGTTGGGTCATTTTCACAACATCTCTATTCATTTTCTGTGGAAAATGTTCACTGTTTATTGTTATTTACATCAAAAACACCATGGTTGCTCGAATCACTTAGAAAAGTCATAGCACACCATTCCCGACCAAGCCGCACGTTTTGATACATAATTTGTCTGGGTTTTCTCAAAGCTGAGGGACGAGTTACAGACAAAAATCTTAAGGAAGAAGAATAAGAAGAAGTTTGACATGCTATAATAACTTTCAGTACAGCAGGCACGTAAAAACTACAGAACAGAAACTTTAAAATTATAATAAAATTATCTTCATTAAATTATAATGAAGAGCTTAATTTTAATAAATTAAATAAAAAGTGTAGCCTGACTTTCCATTTTTCTTCTTTATGGTTAACTCCAACAGTTAACCATCAGTCTCAACCAGTTTATAATTAACAATCTCAACACATCTTAACAATTAAACAATTTTAACACCTCCTCCTTTTCTTTTTCTATCCCTCTTCTATCCACTTTCTCCACTTATTTCTCTGTGTATCTCACTCACTGACTCGAATCACAATGATTGGCTGACTAGCGTCACGTGACCAGTGCTGTAAAGGCTAAAAAAGCTGTGCCAGTTCAAATAGAAACACTCCGTCAAAATTTATAGGTTATAGGATGGCGTCTGGATCTGGATCTGGATCTGGATCCTGGTCCGCCTGTTAGTAACCTCTAACATACATGATCAAATAGGATCTGAGCTGAATAATATTCCTACTGAATCATTTTTCGAATATGCTGTTTGAATGTGTTGATGTGAATTAAGGTCCATTTACTAGATGCGCATGTTTCTAATGTGAAAGATCTGCACAGGAAAAGTTTCATCAGCTTCACATTGAGAAAAAAAAAGCTTGAAAGCAGAAGTGTAGTACATTAGAAAATGACCACATACGGCTGTTAAACAGAGAAGCTGTGTGACATGACTCTGCTGTTGATGGACATTATATTGAATGAATCATGACAGGAAAACATGGAGGGTTGAGTTTACATTAGCAGCGGATTAAAGTGGAGGCAGATCAGGAAACTTCTAATAAACTATGATAAGATGGACTTTAAACGCACAAAGCCCTGGTTCTCTCTACAGTCTCCATAAAGAAAAGGTAATTCCACGAATATCACTTTTAGTGGTATTTTCATAACTGTGTTTCATCATATAGTGGGCTGCAGGTGTCTGTCAGCACATGTAACATGAAGCCTACAACACAGTGGATAGGGACGTGCTTTAACAACACAGGTTTCTGTCTTGTCAAGTTAAAAAAGCAGAGTGGAGTCTAAACTGAGACAAAGAGAGCGTTCTTCTGCCCAGATAGAGCTCTGCTTCAGACAGCAGGAACACCACAGAACGCAGGAGAGACGCCGATACAGCGGCACAGAAGTAGAAAATAACAGAGGGAACGCTGCGCCTGTGTGCAACTGTGTGATAAAGTGACGAGCTGGGAGGGTAAAGAGATACAGACAGAGAGAGAGAGAGACAGGGACAGACAAGGGAGAGAGATAGACAGAGAGAGAGAGAGAGAGAGCAACACTCGCAGTGAATGGAGCAGCGAAGCAGGTTTCAGCTGGTCTAAAATCCAGTCTCCTGCTGTGACTGTGATGTGATAGTTTTAAGAAACAACCTCTGTTCATGCGTTTGATTGAATTGTACTGTTCTGAATACCAACAAAGAAGAAACATGTTATTTACTCTCCAAACAGTCTGCACAGTCAGTGTGTGTGTGTGTGTGTGTGTGTGTGTAAGATGAGTGATTCAATATCTATGTCAATTATTAGATTCACATGCAGAGACAGTTATTACTGCATTATTTACACATGTCCGTGTGTGTTTGCATTTACACAAATTATTCGCTGATACACCCAATCATACACACTGTCTATCTGTCTGTGTGTGTGTGTGTGTGTGTGTGTGTGTGTGTGTTCATGCATGTGTGTGTACATGCGGTAATGCGCTGCTGCTCGGTCGTTTAGCTTGTTGACACTTTGGGGTCAGAGCCATGCAGGGTGAATGGTGTTGGCTGACAGCGTGGAACCTCTTCATTATCCAGCCATAATGTTCTCATCGCCGTCGGCTCCTCAGTTTCCTCCCTCCCCTACCAAGTCCCCACACTGCCACTAGCCCTGTGCACACACTACGCCACTGTCCTCCATCATTCTTCTTCTTCTGCCCTTTCCCCATCCATCCCTCCCCTCCTCACCTGGCTGTTTCCTCCCGTACTGCTATTCATTGCTGTCAGTTCATCCTCCAGCCCTCCTCATGTCTTTTTATTCTGTCTCTCCTTGTGTGCATGTATCCATTTCCCTCTCCCTCCATCTCTCTGACCCCATTCCACTGAAGTTATTACTTCTTCACTGTTTCATGCTTTCCTCTCTCATTATTATTACTTTCATTTGCCAATTTGCTTTGATTTATTGGCTTCACTGTTGTGACTTTTTGACGGAAACTATATTGCCAAAGAAAACCAGCCTTACAAAATCATCACTATTTTATTCATTCAGCTGCTATCAGGATTATTGATTGCAACAGCTGAAATAATAGCTCATAATGGCAAATATTTATGACGTCTTTATCAAGTGGTTTTAAAACAGTGCAGAATAAAAGTAACAAACACTGATGACTTTGCTATTCTTCAAAGTTCACCAACACAGCTATGTCACGTAGGGTCCTGTTTCACTCCCACAGTTCTCATGTGTCAGTATGTCTGAGCCCATGTGTGATTAGAGTCCTCTGTATCAGATTTGATCATGTGGTACATCTCAATTACCAAAGGAGAAATAAGTAAAAGAATAGAAGGAATAGATTTTGTAGATTTGTCTTAATTCAATACTGTATGTTTATGTGTGGGTGCATATAACAATATGGGTCTGTTTTAGTGACACTTTTATTTCATTATCCTTAAACCAGTAAGTAAATGTTACCGGTACCAGGCTGCAGCACCCACAAACAATTATATGTGTCCTGAAATACAGGAAAAGAACAGTGAGACAGGGAGGCATGGCTTGCCTTTGCTCAGCTTAGCTTTTGTTCACATAAAACAATATACTGTTTGCATTGCTGTTTTTTAAATTATATTTTTTGGGGGGCTTTTTATGCTTTTATTAGATAGTAGAGTAGAGAGAGACAGGAAATGGGGAGGCAGAGAGAGGGGGAATGACATGCAGTAAAGGGCCGTCTGATGCAGGATTCGAACCGGAACAACTGCAGTGAGGACTGGGACTGGGGAGGCGCCTGCTCAACCCACTGCGCCACTTGACACCTCTGCATTGCTGTTTTTAACCAGTATTTACTTCTACTGTACATTTAACTGTCTCTCTAGACACATTTTTCCTGTTCATAAGATACATAAAACATGTAAAATGTGAAACATCAAAACAACATTTTGTCTGTGTCCAGTTTTCATACCTCTACCTCTCTATAAAGTAGCACTTGGACTTTAGCATAACAGTAATAGTGCTAAACAAGTGCACAAATGTATATAACTGTTGTCATCACATTTTAAGACACAAGTTAACATTTTATATGTCTTTAAACATGACTATTAATGTTCCCAGAGCCAGACATATATGTACATAAAATAAACGGTTGGGATGAGTGGCCCAAACTAACATTTTACCCCTAGCATGGTGGCTAACAAAGAACACAACAGCACTGCCGCCATTACTGCTACTCTCGGTAGAGAAAAGCGAACTACTAAACTCTTTTAACATTTTACTCTTGGACTTTAACTAAAGTTAACTTTCAGCATTAGCTAACAAACTACAGCAATTTTGGTGAAGTTTTGACATGTTACCAACCTGAAATACAGGAAAAGAACAGTGAGACAAAGAGATATGGCTTACCTTTGCTGAATCCTCCACAGCTATGAGGAGAAACCAGCACAATTGGCTACAGTCTCTGGGGTAAACCATGGTCTCACAGTGCCACCCTGTTATAGCATGTTAATTATCTTGACTTCAGACAAGGTTACCCTCTGGAAAAGAACCCTCTTCAAAAGAAAATATACAGATTACAAATCATGACTCTCAATAAAACAAATACTTGTATCCACACAAATCTGATCAAACATTAGTGGGCATCACATATACCTACAACAGGATTTTGTATTATCATCCCTGTTAAATTGAAAATACAACATTGGAAATTGTGATTGTTATTAGAAATAAATCCATACTTCAACATTTTCGAGCTCCTCCTGGGGGATCCCGCGCCATTCCCAGGTCAGGTGAGCTATGTAATCACTACAATGAGTTCTACGTAGATCTACCCTGGGTCTTCTCCCAGTTGGATGTGCCTGGAGAACCTCCAAAGGAAGGCGCCTAGGAGGCATCCTGATCAGATGCCTGAATTCTTTAACTGGCTCCTTTCAACGTAAAGAGCAGCAACTTTACTCCAAGGTCCAAGATGTCAGAGCACCTCATCCTATCTCTAAGACTGAGTCCAGACACCCTGCAGAGGAAACCTATTTAAGCTGCCTGTACCAGCGATCTCATTCTTTCGGTCACTACCCAGATCTAATGACAATAGGTGAGGGTTGAAATGAAGACTGACTGGTAAATTGAGAGCTTTGCCTTCCAGCTCAACTCCTCTTCACCACAATGGCTGGGTACAAAGTCTGCATTACTTCTGATGCACTGCTCCATTCTAACTTCACTCGTATACAAGTCCTCAAGATACTTAAACCCCTTCACTTGGGGCAACAACTCATCCCAAACTCGGAGGGAGCATTCCACTGTTTCCATTCCACAGAACCATAGCCTCAGAGTTGGAGGTGCTGACTCTTATCCTGGCTGCTTCAAGCTTGGCTGCGAAGCACTGGAGGTCACGTTCTGATGAAGCCAACAGAACCACATCATCTGCGAAAAACAGAGAGGCAATTCTGAGGTTACCAAAGCGGACACACTCCTCACCTCAGCAGCACATTGAGATCCTGTCTATGAAAATCACAAACAGGATCAGCGACCAGGGACAACCTCAGTGAAGTCCAACACTCACCAGGAATGGCTATGCCAAGAATAAGGACACAGCTCTCACTTTGGTTATACAAGGACTGAATGGCTCGTAACAATGTTCCTTTTATAGAGGACACAGTCGTCGCCTTCTCCACCAAACACATGTAGACTGGCTGGTCAAACTCATATGACAACTCAACAACTGTTTGGCTGCTTGGCTTTAAATATACACTGAACAAAGATATAAATGCAACACTTTTGTTTTTAACTCCCATTTTTCATGAGAAAAAAAAGTTCTGTACAAGTTTGTTTTTCTTAAATCTCCTTGGCCAAGATCATACATCCACCTGACGGATTACAATGCATGGTTACTGCACAGGTGTGGTCACAATAACAGACCACTTTAAAATGTGCAGTTGTATCACACACAAACTCAAAGACTGCATGTTTTGAGGGAGGGTGTAGTTGACATGCTGGATGTCCATCAGAGCTGTTGACTGTGAAATGGTCATTTCTCTACCATGAGACGTCTCCAATGTCATTTCCGAGAATTTGGCAGTACATCCAACTGGCCTCACAACCGCAAACCACTTGTAACCATCGCAGCCATCGCCTCATGTTGCAGTAGGACCAGGCCAGATTGCTGTATGTACATTTTTTTAAAATGATTTTGTTTGTTTAACATCTCGAAAATATAATGGTTGCAACAGGTAATTCTGTCTTATTATCTGGCTGCATCCACTCACTAATGTTATGAATGTAGACTGAAGAGGAGAGCAGGAGATAAAGGAGGAGTTCGGTGTTGACACTGCAGACATGGAGCACTGATGAACATCCATCATGATATTGAAAGTGATGCGGAGGCCGTTCTGTAAGAGTTTGATTTAACGTTCAGACACAGAATGAACTTCAAACAGACAGGAACACTATTTCATTTTATTGTCTCATGAGCTTCTTGATTGTTTATTGTAGCAGCTTGGTTTGGTCTTGATGCTGTGTATTGTTATTACTGGCTTTAGTAGTTAGTGAGGCAACATGATGATGATGCTAAATGAAGGAATCTGTTGCTTCATGTCGACTTTTATATTCAAGATAGTATATTGTATCCTGTTATTTAGCTGCTGTTGGTTGGTCTTTGAAATGCAGTTTTATTGTGGGGTTGTGTCATAGCTCTAGCACTAAAATACATGAATCAATGTCTTTCTCTCTCTGTCTTTCTCTCTCTCTCTCTATCCGTCTCTCTGTTTTGTCTTGTAGCGGACAGGTGGTTCTTGTGCATACTATGAAATATAGTCCTGCCGGTGCAGGACTATATTTCATAGTATGCAGAAGAACCAGGACAGGATCTGGATCTGTGTTTCCAACAGCGTGATCCACTTCCTGCCAATATCCAGAACCTTCACACAGCAGGAGTGGCACAATCAACAACTGGATCCACTCTCTGCAAAGCAGATGTGTCGAACAGTGGTCAAACCAGATACTGACTCATTTTCTGATCCACCATCCTCCCCCCTAAATCACACAGTCCAGTTCCTAATAAATGTCTTTTTTCAAAATTAAAGTTTACATTTTGAAGCCTTTTATTGTGACCAGCCCAGGTCACACCTGTGAAGTAATCATGCTGTGTAATCAGCATCTGGACATACCACACCTGTCAGGTGGATGAATGATCTTGAACAAAGGAGAAACGTTCACTAACAGTGATTTAAGTATAGAGTTGGATTTCTTCCCACACACATCAATCTTTTGGCAATGGAGGATCTTCGTAACTGTCCTGTCATGTGATGTGATTGTGACCATGACAGTGACGTGTAGAATAAACAGCAGAAACTCATTTCTATGGACGACACAGATGTTGTTCTGATAATTCACAGGGAAACAAGACACTGTAAATGATATTAATATGTATTAAAATACACCATTTGACATTATCTTTATGAACAAAAGCAGTGCCACAATTACAAGTTACCATATACCATAACATAAATATAAGTGAACCAAATGTAATAGGGTCCTGTTATGGTGCCAGAGGACTGGGTGCTCTGCTTTGTCCTGTCAGTCCAGCAGTTATTTGTAGAGAGTGATAGGAGGTCACTGAGGACAGCTGTGCTTCTATTATCAGTCCTCAAACCCAATCCCCCAGGTGTTGGGGGGACTCTGGGGAGGTTAGCGGGTTCTGAGTGAGTCTCAGGAAGACTGTGGAAAAAACTGAATGTCTCACTTCCACTTTTATTAAACGTCACACCTGTCAGGTATGAACAGTGCAGAGCTTTGTCTTTCTCTGATGAAATAAAGGTTAAACATGTAGCACTGTCAAACTGAGTTAAACCTAACAGAAACCTGACAGACACGTCAAAAGGAGAAGTTTTGAGAAACCCTCACCAGGTTTCACTGGTACAAAAACCATAAAATATTGTAATATATCATAATTAATAAAAAATCTTACATTATGTCGAGACTATTAATTCATGCTATGCAGCTAAATCATATATCACACAGTTTTTGGAAAAATCATGTCTAAATATAAAGAAAACAAGCCAAAAAAGAGATCTTTATTTATGTATCCTCTGTATGCAGTTGATTGAGTGATTAATGATCTTTACACATTACCTTGCGCAGTGTTACACTTTTAATCTCTGTGCTTTTATTTTGACTTTACACTTCATTTCCTCTTCCTGTCTGTCCACTGATCTACTGTCTTTGTCAAATAAGAAATGAAAAAAAGAATTTGCAAAAACCAAAATTGGACATTTGGAAATAAAAAAACAGTACACCACAAAAAAAACAAACAACAAAACAACCAGAAACCATAAGTGAGATCTTTCAGATCTCTTACACCCCCCACCCTTGAAGTGGCCCTCCTCTGCAGCTTGCACCATGTCTCTCCTCTCACCTTTACCTGTCTGCTCTCCTTTCAGACATTTACCCAGCAGTACTCTCTCCTCTCCTCAGCTCTGAGCTCTATTTTCTCCTGCCTCTCTGCTTCTCATTCCTCTTTTGAATGCCAACTTGCCTCACTCCCTGCTTCTTCTTTCTTCGACCCTCCACTCCTCTCCCAGTCACTCAATACTTTCAATTTACTCTCCTCCTCTCTAATCTGCCACTCCATTCATCCTGTGCTCCCCTTCATTATCTCCCCCTATCGTCCTCCGCCTTCTGTCCTCTTGCTGTCGGCTCGTCTGAAGGATGGATTCAAGGATCCTCTTTCTCCTCTTTCTCCATCTCAATAGCTCATACACTCTATGCTCCCACTGTTGAATGTGTGTGTGGGTTGTGTACTGATATATGACTGTTTTTGTTCACCTCCATGCTTATGTGACCCCTGTTCTGGTGAACTTTTGAGTGTACATTCATATCAGTTTTGTAGGACATTAAAAGTAAAAACTGCTAAAGCAAACTGTAATGAAATGTGTCTTATACCTGGACTGGGACACAGTTTTCATGTTTTACATGAATTCTGCGAACTTTGGGGAATGTGTCTGTTCTCTAGCATGAGCAGCATGTTGGCTTTTAGTCAAATTTCTTGACAACTACTGGATGTATTCTCAGTGTGGATGCTCATCATTATAGTTGTTGTTCTTGGTGTGGACAGCCCTTTACCCTGTAAAATATCTCAACATCTACACAATGGATCATGGTTTGCATTTATCTTTTTGAGTGAACCGTCTCAACAGCTTTTGGAATTACAGTGGACTTTGAGTCAGCCAGGCCGCCAATTGGGGATCAGGAGTTTGAGGTGACCAGACCACCGATTTGGAACGAGGAACTGGTGTCAGCTGGGTCGCCGACAGGACACAAGGAGCTTGTGTCGATCGGGCTGCTCACAGAACACAAGGAGCTGGTGTAATGTCGAGTGAGACCCCCAACATTGTAACAGGTGAGGCGTCAGCCAGGGTAGACTTTGTAGCAGACAAGATGCCGACCAGGACCCCTAACACAAGAACAGATGAGATGTTGCCCAGGACCAAAAGTGAGACGATAGTAACAGGTGAGGCATCAGCCAGGGTGTTCCAACCAGGAATAGAGTCAGGAGCAGATGAAGCACCCCTGACACTGTAACAGGCGTAACGTAAGCCAGGGAGGTTGACTCAGGAACAGACGAAGTGTTGACCGAGACGCCTGATGCTGGAACAGGTGAGGCGTTGGCCAGGTTGGTGAACTTAGCAACAGGCAAGGCATCAAACAGAATTCTGGGCAGCTGTGCCTCTAGGTATTTGGGCAGCTGAGACTTGAGCAGGTAGCTGGATACCTGGGGCCAAAGCTCTGGCTGGAAGCCGGGGAACCAAAAGCTGGAAGTGCAACAGGAATAATTTCACAAACAAAACATAGAAAGGTGCAAAACTAAGAACCAGCAAGAAAATGAAATCCAAACTAAGGTTACACGATCTACAGGCAAAGAGTCCAAACCAAGGCCAAAAGTCCAAAAACTCTTGACAGTACTGCTGTCCAGTCTCATGGGTGTTTCCAGTCTATTGTTATGGGTGGATGTGTCAACACATCGGGTCAGATCAGAAAAAAAACACTTCTGGTCTGGTTCCAGGGAGCATGAACACATGACTTATTTTGTCATTTAATTTGGAGGACTTGAGCCACTGAATGATTGTGGCCTGAATAAGCTCCCATTGTGGTAAAAAAAAGAGACACTGCTTCGACAACAAACAACATTGTTCATGCTGCATCAATACTCACTGAATATATCCAGCTGACTTGATTTTTGTGCATGCACAGTTGACACTATCCACCATCAGCCACTCACATCCCACTGTTACTAAATTGTCTCTGCTACACGATCTCCTTAATTATTTCATTCTTCATATAATGAAACACCTTCCTGTGGTCAGTGTGTGTGGTAAACCTGCTACAGCTGAAGAATAGTAAGATCTGATCATCAAACTAGCTCTTTAGTTCCCTGGTGTTTAACAAGTGCAATTGCTATCATTGCTAAAACCATTCATTAATTTAATCAAGATTTCCACTGGTAGTGATTGTCACCGCTGGAGACCAGGACTGACTGTGTGAGTGCTGCACATTTACAGGTTACAGTAACTCATGCTATACAACATGAGCTGCACTGTCTGGTGGTTAGAGGTAGAGTTCCTCAGTGCATATGGAGAGGTTACACATAAAACAACAGGGGCATGAGAAAACATTTCAAAAGAGAGGGAGTTGGAAAATGCAGCAGATACATTCTTGTCACCAGATTATTTACACCTAAAAACATTCCAGCTAACATGTAAGATAAAGTCTCATGTACTGAAAACCCAAAACAAAACACACAAGTTAATGCAAATAGTTAGGTTTTTGGGCCACATGGACAAACAGCATGTGACCATGTATTGTGGCCTGCTTCCAAAGATTGTCCCAAAGTGGTTCAATATAATATTGTGTGCTACTTCTAGTATATGTAATTACTATGGTTTGACTTCAGACTATCCATTCATTGGTGTTCATGTATGAATGAAAATGTAGTCAACTAATTAAAAAGAACATGAAACATTTCAACTTCAGTCAAATAAAAAATAAAGCTGACTGAATGGAAGAAGATATAATATGTTTTTATTCAGATGCACTTGTTTAGGGGGCACCACCTTCTGTTGAGGGAAAAGTTTAATACTGTGAATCCAATCAGTCTAATACCAGACGATCAATTGATCTCCAATCTCTACTTCACAGAAACACAACAGAATAATGACTTGGTCCAAACAAGGTCTATAAACAGGATAAATGACTGATAATCAAGCAAAGATACAAAGCCAGAAAACAAAAATGTTGGTTTTCCAATTGGACTTGCTGATGTTTTGGAGACTCTCAACTAATCTTGCAATAGTAAAGAGTTGGTCCACTGTCCCTTGGCCAAGACGGAATTCACATTGCTCCTTTTGAATCCATATTTCGACACACAGCCAGAGATTTCTTTCCAGCACCCTGATACAGGCTTTCCCCTGGGAAGCTGAGCAGTGTGTTACCCAGATTATTCAAGCCCACCCTCCAGTCTCCTTTATTGAAAATGGGAACCAGTCCACAGGCACTATCCCTAACCTCCATGTGACACTGAAGAAGCGTCAACCAAGACAGCCTCATAATGTCTGGAGCCTTCAGCATGTCAGGGAGAATCTCATCCACTCCTGACGCCTTGCAACAGAGGAGCTTCTCGACTACCTCAGCAACTTCAGAAAACATAAAACAAAGATTCAAAATAAAATGAAAAGCTAATGGCAACCGTATTTCTTACACTATAAAAACCTCAACAACTGTGTGTTGATCAGCTGAGTAAATGAGGCAGTCTGATAAAATGTCTGCAGACTCATTCAGCTAAAGGCAGGAAACACACCGTTCTATCTGTAGTCGATTGTTTATGGTTCACATTCACACACACACACACACACACACACACACACACACTTAATATATGCCATATGCACACATTTATGTACTATAGTTTATATTCACTTACACACACACCCACACACACACACACACACACGCACACACACACACAGGAGTCATACTGTCTCCATCATCTATTTGCAGAATTGTTGTCTATAAATTACAAGAAGCCTTTCATAACAACAACATCTATCTATTGTGTAAACAGACAATTCACCATGAAGCACTGTGTGTATCATAAGATTTATTGGTCCATACATTATACAAAAACCTAAATAAATATTTTAATTACACTGAAAAAAACACAAACACTGTTTATACCATGAGAATATATAAGGAGGAGAGCTTTGTATCAGTATATAGAGAGGAAAGGTTCATGTGGATGTGATTCTGTTGTACTGCTGTTTGTTAAAGATGAAATCTGGTAAGAAAAGTGATCCAACTCAAATATGATCTAAAAGATGTATGTAGATTGATTAGACATGTTTGTTATAGAAGTGATCAATATAACTGTAGTTATGTAATCAATAATCTGATCACGCCAAACAAGTGCCACGATGAATGTGTATAACTGAAGCTTTACCTTTCCGCTGTTTCATGATAAAACTTTTTGTCAGAAGAGCTGAGCCTTTTTTCATCCAGACAAGAATCTTATAATAATCTTCCTCATATATCAGGAAGAAGACACTGACTGCTTTCAGCCAAGTGAAAAATATTACACATTTTGACCCTTAATTGTTAATTACTATTATGTCAAGCAGTACAGTACAGTCCATTGTACCATGTTTTGGCATTTCATGTTTGCAACCTTAAAAATGATTTCTGGTGGTTTATATTTGACTAAATGGTTCCGTGTGTTGGAGGGCACATCATTACTGCCTGGCTTATATATATGTATATAATATAATATATAATATATATATTCAGTAGTAACCTCTGTGCGGCATTTAAATTCTTGCAATTCTGAAACTTTCCGGCATACACCATCTTCTCTTGTTTGCTAATACTTCTCCATCATATACACTCACTAAACAGTAGTCTCATACGTGTAAACAAACTCGGATGCGCAATTAATTAGGCAGCTAGTCTGGTTATCTGGCAAATTGCCCTGGAAGTGGATCCATAAGCATTAGCTACAAAAGCTAATGG
>NW_019525131.1:628190-714252 GCF_002814215.2 Seriola lalandi dorsalis | reverse complement strand
GGGTTAAGGGCCTGTGTTTACTTTCAGGAAATTAAATCACTTCCTATTTACTATATTTTATCTGGACCCAAATTGTGTAAATACTGTAGCAATGCCCTCACCCATTCCACGAGTGAATGAAAAAAAGTTGTGTTTGTGACATGTTAACTACTTTTTACTAACAATCACAATATGTACCATTTTATGGATGCGAAAACTAAGTCGAGCAATGGCTGGCTGTACTGAAAATGATAATGATTTAGAGAGGTGATTGGGCTGGGGGCTATGATCTCAGAAACCTCTAAATACCATTTCTTAATCTTGCTATTAGCTGAACATCTCATCTGCCTGCCTCACTCCATCAGTGGCTCCATCCTCAAGTCTCTGCTCCTGTGTGTCACACAGACACTGCAGGTAAGTGGCAGTAGCTAACTAACTAGCTTGCTTAACACACTTTACTTACCTTCAGAGTTTCTGAATTAGATTGTGTCAAATGTCTATGGATGACTGCTAATCTTGTTTCTAATTTTAGCCTTAAGTTACAGTTTAGCTAACTAATGTTAGGTACTTTTTAACTTTAGCTTTAAGTAACAGTTTAGCTAACTAATATTAGCTAGTTTCCAACTTAAGCCTTAACTTACAGTTTACCTAACTAATGTGAGCTAGTTTCTAACTTTAGCCTTAAGTTACAGTTTAGCTAACTAATGTTAGCTAGTTTCCAACTTGAGCCTTAGGAATTTCTTTTCTTTCTCTGGAATATCTTCCAAGTAGTGGATGACCCACTCTACCTCTTGAGCCACAGCGACCCTAAGAGCGTGTGATCTTGCTGAAACAATGGACAGTGAACGGTTGTCAAATTAACCTACCTTAAGGAAATTGTAAGTTGATCAGGTTTGGAAACATTGGAAAAGGCAGTGTGTTTTAATACTGTCTGACAGGAGTAAAATCAATATTTTTCATTTGTTTTTGGTAGAAAAAAACAAGCATGTTTCTGTGTATTTCAGATTGACAAAATTGATTGTACATGTGAATATAAGCCATTATTTTTTAACTTATTATTTCTTTTCATCTGTACCACAGTGGTGACCAACAGACCAAGACAGACAATAAATCCATCAAGCAGTGATGTGATATAAACAGCAGGAGCAGCTTCAGTGTCAGAATCTCAGTGTGTGTATCGGCCGTGGAGGCTGATATCGGTGGAGCTCTGCATTGTGAACTGTGAGAGTGGGATGGGAGTGTACTTGTGTGTCCATGCATGCGTGAGTGGACTGTCAGTAGTCACAGCAGTGCCAGTACTTCATATTCATGTCTCTCTCTCCCTCTGTGTCTTCATCTCTCTTTCTTTCTCCCTGCGTCTCTCTCACCTGTTCATTTGTCGCTGCTTGACAGTTCTCATTATTGCCTTGGCACTAGCTCAGCATGTCCTGCCAAAGCAAGACACTGAAATGGAATTTGAGAAAGAGGGAGTGTGTGGGAGATTGTAAATGAAGAAAGGGAGGAAGCCGCTGACAGAGAAAGAGGGGGGGTAGGAATCAGGAAAAAAGGGAATCAAATGAGAGAAAAGGAAAAAAGACAAAGAAACAGGGAGCAGTGTTAGAGAGCCGGTGATGCTGCAGCATAATTAAAAGTACTTAACTCTCAGCAGAATGACAATGAAGCAGCACAAACAACACTGACAAAGGTATTAACATGGACACGTATACCTCTACACAGACAAACACCCACACTGACAACACAGACACCAAGCCAACACTGCTGAACATCAACAGAGCCTCACTGTACACACCGCAGCCCCATTCCAACAATAACACAACAACAGCACAGGGCTTTATGCTAACTGAAGGTGACTACTCTGAAATTGTAAAACTCTGAGGTTACCACCACTCACTCCATTTAGTTACTGTATGTACTCACTGATGTTCTCACCTGGGATTTTCTCTTCATTATTTTCTCTTCTTGTAGTTGAAGATTCTCTCAGCAGCTTCACCTCTATATTAATTACACCCCAGATTATACATTTAATTTGTTTCTTCTATGTGTGGTGTTGGAAGAACTTTTTGTGTAGTCCATGTTTAATTATTCACACACAACCAATGTAACTGTAAATACATTTGCTGTTGGTTACATAAAGCTGACAACATATTAACTCACTGTAATAATTGTGTTATACTACAAGTCTAATATTGTCTCCGGAGTCCTAAAGTAAAAAAGGAGATTCTAGAAATGGTTATTTATTAAAGATAATGCAGTGACAGCCTGTGCATTTGTAGTAAAATGTGTCACATTCACTGAGACTGAGATTACTGGTGGTTATAAAGGGTAATGTATTAGCCCTTTGACACCGGATGAGACGTACGTGTATATATGATTACATTATTAAGACATGTGACTGACAAAATGTTGTGATGCACTGAAATTGGTGTCAGGAAGGTGAAATCTGTCCAGGGAAATGTATTTCATTAGTTTTTGACATCTCCCTTGTACAGACTGATGTCAATATTGTTTTTTGTGTTTTTTTTTTTAGCAATGAAAATTAGCTGACTGACACAGATCTTACACCATCAACCACACAAGACTGATGGAAAAATATGATTTCTCAGAAACAACGTTGAAATAATTAAAGCTGATGGTCATGACATGAACCGGTAGCATTGTTGCACTCACCAACATTTTAATCCTTTAACCCTCCTAACAGCATCCACACACAAGACTGTGAGTGCTCATACAAAAGTGGAGAGCAGAATGTGATTCTAATTAAAAATGAAAATGTCATGTCTGACGTACAGCTGTGTGTGTGTGTGTGTGTGTGTGTGTGAGAGTGTGTATGTGTACATACTGAGTAACACTGATAGAAGCAGAGGTTGTCAAATTCTGAAAGCTGTCAGTTCTTTCCTCAGTGAGAACACACTCTACACTGTACACACACACACAGAGACTGTATGCATGAGCACTATGAATTAACAGGGAGCTTAACTGTATTCTCAGCTCCCACTTTACACACACACACACACACACATACACACACACACATTTAAAGATGCTGTATTGATTATGATGAGTCTGTCATCCTTTCAGGTTATTAAATTATTGATTAGAGACAAAGACTTTTAATGCAATCAAAATGTGTGCATGTATGAATCTAAGTTTCTGGTGTGTGTTCGTGCATAGAGAGCATTGTTAAGCTACCTCCTCCATCTCTGTTTACACTGTTCTTACTCCCTCATCTCTGTCTTGAATGATGATGCACACGCACGCACGCACGCACGCTACTCATTGCTGATCAGAACACCACAACAGTAGATTCAGTCCTTCATCAGTCATGTCTCTATGACTTCAGAGGACACAACTCTACAAGTCCTGCAGCATGTGATGTAAGTAAGAACATTGCCCTGGTTCCCTTCTGAGAAACTGAGAAGGAGGCCTACATCAGTGCATTGGAAAAGGTTGCTGCTGCCTTGCACTGACAACCAAGGAAGTCTGGACTGGCCTCTACTGCTGCAGCGCAAGTTGGTTGGTAAGGCACAAGAGGCCTGTGCAGCCCTCTTAGCTGATGGTCTGAAGTATGAAAAAGTTAGTGATATACTTAGGGCTAATGAGCAGGTATCTGAAGTGTATGGACAGTGTTTCCATAGCATGAGGAAGTCATAAGAAAAGCTACTAACTTTAAATCACTGTGAATTAATGTTGTTGGAAGAATTTAAGAACTGTGTTCGAGAGCGGACCATAGTGCACTTGAATAAACAAAAAGTAACCACCTTATAGCAAGATTCTGTGCTGGTGGAGGAGTTTGACTTAATGCACAAAAGCATCTTTGTGGGTAAGTGTGAAACATCTACTCATGAGAATAATGTCAAAGATACTAACTCACAGTCCCAGTGACCCAAAGGGACCCTTCAAGTCCAAAGTTGGACAGACAATGTTTCTATTGCGACATAAATGATCATGTCATTGCTGATTGTCTGGTTGTTAAGCTTAGTCAGCAGCCACCACAGACAAACTAAATCAAGGGTGTTAGTTTAATAAAAGTGGTGAGATCTTCTGACGCTTAGGAAATACTTGCTGTTCCTGATGAATGTTTCAAGCCATTGATTTTTGATGGATTTGTGAAGATACTAAGAGACAAGGTTGGTTCACAGTCTTTCATCCTCTCTGACCTTGTAGACAAGTTCCGTAGAACCTGTAGAGTTTGCCAACTTGCTGGTAAACCTAACCAAGTGGTGCAAGCTGTTCCCCTCACCTGTGGTTGGAGAACTTTTTGAGAAACTTTTTGAGATTGTTTGGGCCCTTTACTAAAATCTATGTCTGGTAACCACCTCCTGGTCACCCTTATGTGCTGTACCACAACTTATTCTTTACACCTTTTGGTCTCCCCAAAGTGATCCAAACTGATCATGGCACAAACTCTTAGTTCAAAGTCTTTAAACACACCTTACAGTCTCTGGGTGTTGAGCAAGTTGTCGCCATACCATATCATCCTCAGTCATAAGGTGCCCTCGAGAGGTGGCATCAGACCCTCAAAGCAATGATGTGCAAGTATTGCCTTGAAACACAGAAAGACTGGGGCCAACATGCCTGCCAGTGTCCTCGACCAAAAAGGGAGCTAATGAACCCAGTGATATCTCTTGGAGCTCCCTGGTTGTTGATGCCTAAGTCAGGTGTTTTTCCTGGGATTTGTGAATGCAGTCAACTGTGCCAGGCTCATTTCCTTTCCTGCACACAGAGTAATGCACCTATGCCATCCGCATGCATAGGTGCATTACTAAATTGGACTTGTTGAAAAGATACTGGAAGGTTCCTCTTACTTCTAGAGCTCCTGATATATCTGCCTTTGTAATACAGTACTTGATCACTTCCTTCAGTATAATTTGATGGCATCTGGGATGTGTAATGCACCTACCTAACTGTAATGTCTAACTGTAATGTCTGCTTGGATAGTGTTGTGTGTAATCCTCCTGCTGGTGTGATCACATAACCATTCTGACAACTGTGTTTACCCGTTTAGCTCAAGATAGACTTTAAGTCCAAATTCCTCTCTGCTTTCCTTTCAGAGGATTATGAGGATGAGCTGGCTGAAAGAGTGCGGACTTGAGTGTAAGGTGTGAATGAGAGACTTTGCTTATATGTACCATTCTCTGTGCTGCCACTGGAAACCTGACATCACGTATCCAATCCCTACCATCCAGGAAATCCTTGAGTCCCTTGTTGGAGCCACAGTATTTTCAGCTCTTGATCGCAACAGTGGATGTTGGTAGTTGGAGGTGGATCTGGATTCCCGAGCCAAGACTGCAATTATCTGTGCATACAGCCTTTACCAATTCAAGGTATTCATGCCCTTTGGCATGACAAATACTCTTGCCACCTTTCAAAGACTCATCAACATGGTCTTAGAAGAACTCAAGGGTTGCACTCGCTTTGTGTACTTGGATGATATAATCATGTATTCTGACTCCTGGCATTCAAAGATGTCCAAGCCATCATGGACAAGATCACGCAGGCAGGTCTCACAGTATACATGAAAAAAAGCAAATTTTTCCATACAGACCCTGATATTCAAGGGACATGTTGTATCTTCAGACAGGGTTCAGATGGACCCAGAGAAAACATGGGCTGTCCGAGACTTCCCAGTGCCCACCAACAGAAAGGCTTGTCTGTTGGTGGGCACGGTTTTTGCTGAATTTCTCACAAATTGCAGAGGCTGTTAATGTCATGTCCTATCCTGGGACATCCTAAATATAATCATCCGTTCCTGGTTTACATGGATGTGAAGTAGGCCATGGTGCTGTCCTGGTCAATGTACCGAAATAGGTACTGAAGAGACCCTGGTGTATGGCAGTTGCAGTCTCAATCCAGCTGAAAAAAACTCTGCTACAAAGCTTGAATGTTGGCTGATGTTTGGGCTGTGGAAAAGTGGAGAGTTAACCTAACTAAGGGACACCTTTTCACAGTTGAAATGGACCACTCTTCTTTCCTGTGGGTATTCAAGACCCACAAGCTGAGCACCAGACTGACTAGGCAAGCCCTCAGGCTCCAGGAATTCCCTTCACTATGAAGTATAGAAAAGGCAGATATAACACCGTTCCAGATGCCCTGTCTAGAACTGCAAAGTGACTGTACTGACCCGAAATGTTGTGCCACCATTGTGTCTGCTGTGCCTGATGCCTCAAAGGACCTATCCATCGAGGCAGTGTGCAATCCCCAGCAGAAAGATCCTCAATGTCAGACCCTCTCCCAAAACATTGTAGAAAAGGGGGGAATACAAGTTAACAACAGTACCATCTAGACCATCTTGGGGGATTTGATCTACCAGTGTCACAATCCGCCTCTGCTCCTACCTGATCTCTCTGGTGTTTTTCCACTGACCCCGCCTCCGTCTCACTCTCCACTCTGCCACACCTCCTCATCAGCCTCACTGTCCCCGCGCTCGTGGCCTCACTCACCTGGGAAGTGGAGGAACAGGTCAAGTCAGCTTTGGTGGACCAACCTAGGCCCAGTTACTGACCTCCAGACCATCTGTTCGTCCTTCCTGATCTCCGGTCAGATGTCCTCCAGTGGGCTCATGGTTTCCGTCTTGTCTGTCAACCGGGCATTCAATGCACTAAGGACGCACTTCAATGACGGTTCTGGTGGCCCACCCTGGATGAGGACACAAGAAGGTTCGTCAACGCCTGCCCCATCTGTAATCAGCACAAACCCTCTCATCAAGCCCCAGCTGGCCTCCTGCTTCCCTTACCTGTCCCTCGTCGCCCGTGGTCTCACATTTCCATAGACTTCGTCACTGGGTTGGCTCTGTCACCATTCTCACCGTGGTTGATCGATTCAGCAAGATGGCTCACTTCATTCCCCTGCCCAAGCTGCCATCAGCCAAAGAGACCATTGAACTTATGCTGCAACACATCTTCCATCTCCATGGTCTGCCGGTGGATTTGGTGTCCAGCCGAGGTCTCCAGTTTTCTTCTATTTTCTGGAGAGAATTCTGCTCGCTTATTGGGGCCACCACCAGCCTGTCCTCTGGTTTCCACCCTCAGTCCAATGGTCAGACATAACGCAAGAACCAAGAGATGGAGACGGCTATCCGCTGCATGGTCTTGCAGCACCCCTCTTCCTGGGCCGAGCAACTCCCCGACCAGCTCTGCCACCAGGCTGTCTCCCTTCCAGTGTGCCTACGGTTTCCAACCTCCTTTGTTTACGGCCCTGGAAAAAGAAGCTTCCTGCCCCTCTGTCCAGGCCTTCATCCTTCATTGCCGCCGGACATGGATCTGCTCTGCTGCCCACAGCTCCACCACAGCCAACCGTCATCAATGTCAGGGGCCCCTATACCAAGTTTGCCAGAAACTGTGGCTCTCAAGCCGTGACTGAGAGTCCCTTGGTCCTGGCTGCCCCTGCTCCTCTTCCACCTCGTATCATCAAGGGAGGTCCCACCTTTACGGTGTGCCGGCTCCTCCGTCCCCGTTGTCATGCTGAAGAGATGGATTGGTCTGGTTCCAAGGAGTTTTCGCCCCACTTTCCTGGGCTCCCCTCCTCCCACCTGGTTCTGGATGGATCGCCATCTCTGGGGGGGGGGGCGAATCGGGTCTTTCCTTTAGCCTTCGGCATTTCAAGGTTTTTCAAAAAAACAAAAAAAAATCAAAAACGTCTCGATCCGTCTGTCTCTTGTCTGCTCTCTGTTTTCCTCACTTTCTCTCTGTTCATCCCTATGTCGCTAGGCAGGAAAATAACATTGGCTAAAATAATGGCTAACCCCGGTTTTGCTGTCTTTCTGGTCTTGCTGGTAAATCTGAATTAATCATTCTTTTGTGCTCATCGTTACTGAAAAATGAACTGGATATTTGAATTGTGGAGAACTTATCAGAGCTATAGCATTTCAATAATGACAAAGGTTTAATATGTGTTTATTGCCACATTAATTTGCATTATCACTCTGGGCCCTTCCATGGGCTGGTGGGCTGTAAAAGGTTAAGCAGCCTTGGTTCCAATCACTCATTGCCAGATTGTTTTCCGTATTCATGCAAGACTTTCCTGCTTTCATCTCTGGACTGACTTCCTGGTATCGACTCTGCTTGTCTCGACCATCCTGCCTCATCTCTGCCCCAATAAATGCCTCAGCCTACTGTAACCAACCATAAACTCTGCCTATGCCCTTCCTGGTTCCTGTCTGCCTGTCCCTGTGGCTGTTTGGAGTTCCCCAGCTCCGACGTTGCCACATGAGTTTCCCAACGGTTTTGCCTATGGGATTCTCACCGTCAGAGACTCCTGCCTCGTCAAGCTGCCTTTCTTCGTGGGTTTGTCTTGTGAGTACTTCCCTGCTGGTTTCATGATCCTTCGTTTGGCTCTGATTACCAGCCTGTCTGTTCCTTCCTGGTTTGTCCGCCCCGCTGACTCATCACTTGGTTCTGAAAGAAAACTACAGCAAATGGTGGTACTTGCCCCTGGAAAATGCTGGGGATGGATTTGATGGGTCCTTTCTCCAGGAGTTCCAGCAGAAATCAGAGTCAACTAGTCTAAATCAGTGTTCACTTTGTCCAGCTTGAGTTCAGCAGGGGGCAGCCTCTTAAGAAGTAAAATTATAAGGTCAACAGGAGGTAGCCTCTCTAGACAAAAGATATACAGTATACAGTTAAGGAAAGATGAGGACATATCTACAAAAAATATATCAAAACATACCATTAAGGTATATATACACACACTTATCTCACTACAACAGTGGATAACACCTTACAGGGAATGAGTAAAATCTAGATCATTATTAAGACCAGGGTAGTGGGTAGCTCTTAACTTGAAAATCCCAAAACTTTCCCATTGGTTGAGCTGTTTGATCCTATTACCTTTACGAATTGATTTTGGGATATGATCTATGTCTGTAGCTTTCAGGATTGGTTGGTTGCTGTTGTGCTTGTCTTTGAAATGCTTAGTGTAACCCGCCTCAAAATATGACATGAATAAATAAATAAAGAGTTCATAACATGCTTAAATATGTTAAATAAGTTAATATGTTAAACTAAATTCATTAAGAGTTAAAAATCCTGCAATTAGAATGCTAAAATGAATTAATTAAGCTCAATGACGGAACACCATTCAAGCACAAAGCAAAGCCTATACATCCGCAAGATATCAAAGCTGTGCGAAAGCATCTCCAAGAGCTCCTTGATGCTGAAATCATGTGCGAATCAGAGTCTCCTGTCTCCTTCAGACTCTGTGTGGACTTCAGAAAGCTCAACCTCCAAACTTTCTCAGCCTTGAATGGGTCCAAGAGGTTTTCTGTTCTGGATCTCAAATCTGGATTTTACCAGATTGAGATGGAGGAGTCAGACAAAAAACCAAAACTGGGTTTGTCTGCCCACTAGGGTTTTTTGAGTTTAACAGAATGCCTCAGGGCATTACTAATGGCCCTAGCACATTCCAGAGGCTCATGGAATGTTGCATGGGAGAGCTGAAACTGAAACAAGCCCTTGGAAAACAAGCCCTTGTTTTCATGGATGATCTTTCGTTTACTCTCCAACACTGGCAGAACCTTTCTGAAGAAGAAAGGTTGCTTAATGTATTCAACAGACTGCGGGAATATGGACTGAAATTGTCCCCAGACAAATGCAAATTCTTTCAGTCATCTGTAAAGTTCCACATAATGTCTGAGAAAGACATTGAAACTGACCCTGAGAAGATCGCTACACTCAAAATCTGGCCAAAACCAACCAATCTGAAATAGCTAAGAACCTTCTTAGGGTTCTGTGGCTATTACTGCCGATTTATAAAGGACTATTCAAAGATTGTGAAATCCCTCAATGCACTCACCGCTGGGTATCCGCTGCTGTTGAAGCACAGTAGCTCCGAGGTGACCACAGAGAAGTGCCACAATCCCAAAGACATCTCTGGTGATAGGTAGACGGCAGTGCCAAGTGGCACTTGAGACTATCATTGATAAGTTGACAACAGCTCCAGTCCTTAGGTTCGCAGATCCGAAACTACCATATATTCTACATACAGACACAAGTTCTGTAGGGTTAGGTGCTGCCCTATACTAGGAACAGCAAGGACAGAGACGAGTCATAGCTTATGCAGGCCGTGGGTTGTCACAATGTGAAGCCAGGTACCCAGCCCACAAATTGCAGTTTCTTGCTCTTAAATGGGCAGTAACAGAGAAATTCCAGGACTATTTGTATGGGAGTCCGTTCCTTGTTGTTACTCACAGCAACCCATTAACCTATATCCTCACTTCTGCCAGACTTGATGTCACAAACTACAGATGGCTTGCTGCTTTGTCAACATTTGATTCAAGCTGCAGTACAGAGCAAGAAAACAAAACCTGGATGTCGACGGATTGTCCAGAAGACCACACAATGGGTTGACAAATGACTTAACATCACAGAAAGAGATTGAGATGATAAGGTAGTTTGCACAAAAGCACTTGTCTGAACCTGAACACTCAAATCTAATGACAGAAAATATGGTCAGAGCCATTTGTGAGAAACACTTGATCCATCACACTGTCGATGATGACCCTGCAAGAACACTGCCTAGTGCCACCTTAGTCATGTCACTTGCTCAAGATCCCTTGAGCTTGTGTGTATGGATTTCCTCACAGTGGAACCAGACTCAAGCAACACCAACGACATTCTGGTCATTACAGACCATTTTATGAAATATTCTGTTACCATCCCTACCCCGAACCAAAGGCTCAAACAGTAGCTAAATGCTTATGGGACCACTTTCTTGTTCATTATGGCATCCCTGAGAGGCTCCATAGTGACCAAGGTCCTGACTTTGAATCCAAAACAATAAAAGAACTGTGTGAACTCATTGGTACTCAGAAAATAAGAACCACCCTCAACCATCCCAGAGGGAGCCCAGTTGAACGTTTCAACAGGACCTTATTCAACATGCTGGGAACCCTTGAGATTCAGTCATTGTCAAGTCAAGTCATTAGTACATGTCTATAACTATACTGTAAGAACGAGGTGACTGGTTTTACACCTTATGAATTTATGCTTGGCAGACAGCCAAGATTGCCAGTTGACCTAGCCTTTGGCCTTCCAGTCCATCAACAACAACCAGAGTCCCACTCTCAGTACATCCAAAACCTGAAATCTCACCTTGAAACAAGCTACCGAATGGCTGCAGAAAATGCAAAGAAGACAGCTATGAAGCAAGATTTGATAAACATGTTATTGAGTCCACCCTGAGAGAAAGCGACAGAGTCTTGGTTAGGAATGTCCACCTGAGGGGTAAACATAAATTAGCTGACAGGTGGGAGTCAGTTGTGGTCAAAAGTTTACATACACTTGTAAAGAACATGATGTCATGGCTCTCTTGAGTTTCCCGTTATTTCTACAAGTCTGATTTTTCTCTGATAGAGTGATTGGAACAGATACTTCTTTTTCACAAAAAACATTCATGAAGTTTGGTTCTTTTATGACTTTATTATGGGTTAACAGAAAAAAAGATCAAATCTGCTGGGTCAAAAATATACATACAGCAGTGCTAATATTTGGTTACATGTCCCTTGGCCATTTTCACTTCAATTAGGCGCTTTTGGTAGCGATCCACAAGCTTCTGGCAAGCTTCTCATTGAATCTTTGACCACTCCTCTTGACAGAATTGGTGCAGTTCAGTTAAATTTGATGGCTTTCTGACATGGACTTGTTTCTTCAGCATTGTCCACATGTTCTCAATGGGATTTAAGTCAGGACTTTGGGAAGGCCATTCTAAACCCCTAATTCTAGCCTGATTTAGCCATTCCATTACCACTTTTGATGTGTGTTTGGGGTCATTGTCCTGTTGGAACACCCAACTACGCCCAAGACCCAACCTTCGGGCTGATGATTTTAGGTTATCTTGAAGAATTTGAAGGTAATCCTCCTTCTTCATTATCCCATTTACTCTCTGTAAAGCACCAGTTCCATTGGCAGCAAAACAGCCCCACAGCATAATACTACCACCACCGTGCTTGACGGTAGGCATGGTGTTCTTGGGGTTAAAGGCCTCACCTTTTCTCCTCCAAATATATTGCTGGGCAATGTGGCCAAACAGCTCGATTTTTGCTTCGTCTGAGCACAGAACTTCCCTCCAGAAGGTCTTATCTTTGTCCATGTGATCAGCCGCAAACTTCAGTCGAGCCTTAAGGTGCCGCTTTTGGAGCAAGGGCTTCCTTCTTGCACGGCAGCCTCTCAGTCCATGGAGATGCAAAACACGCTTGACTGTGGACACTGACACCTGTGTTCCAGCAGCTTCTAATTCTTGGCAGATCTGCTTTTTGATGGTTCTCAGTTGACTCTTCACCCTCCTGACAAATTTTCTCTCAGCAGCAGGTGATAGCTTGCGTTTTCTTCCTCATCGTGGCAGTGACAAAACAGTGCCATGCACTTTATACTTACAAACAATTGTTTGCACTGTTGCTCTTGGGACCTGCAGCTGCTTTGAAATGGCTCCAAGTGACTTTCCTGACTTGTTCAAGTCAATGATTCGCTTTTTCAGATCCATGCTGAGCTCCTTTGACTTTCCCATTGTAGCGTTTGTGGGCGTTTGTATCCAATGAGCCCTATTTATATGGCCTCAGAGAAGTCACAAGCTGTAGTCACTGATAATCACTCACAAGAAGTTAAGAGGCCATGCTATGAAGCTCATTTCATTGACACAACTTTCTAAGTCACCAAAATTGCTAATTCATGTTGCTGTATGTATATTTTTGACCCAGCAGATTTTGTCACTTTTTCTGTTAACCCATAATAAAGTCATAAAAGAACCAAACTTCATGAATGTTTTTTGTGACAAAGAAGTATGTGTTCCAATCACTCTATCAGAGAAAAATCAGAGTTGTAGAAATAACTGGAAACTCAAGAGAGCCATGACATTATGTTCTTTACAAGTGTATGTAAACTTTTGACCACAACTGTATGTTGTCCTGAGACAACTGTGGAGACGTCCCAGTATATGTTGTGAGACCTGAGACTGGAGAAGGTCCACAAAGAACCCTTCATCGTGACCTCTTGCTTCCATGTGGTTACCTACCTGTGACTCCAGTCGAAAGTGAAACTGACACGTCAAAGATGCCTAGACAGCCAAGAACCCAACGGAGCCCAGAGATGAAAAACTCAGATAAGGTGGATGGGTCTGAATCCCAAGATGACCCTGAGGAATATGACCATGACAGTCATATTTACCTGAGAGCTGAAATCCTAGGTTTCAGTTAACCCCGTGAAAAGATGGAAACTGTCCCTGAAAAGACTAAACCTTCTGAAACCTTGACTGCTGTTGAGCAATGTCCTTCAGATGTAGCCACAGCTTTTCCTGAAGATGCTCCAGTAGAGACGGTTGATTTGTACTTTGGAATCTGGGGAGAGAAACTTACCTGATCCTGGAGAAGGAAACCTACTTGAACTCAGAAAGACCAACTTATCTAATCCTAAAATGGACAGGAAGCTGAACCCCAACCCGAAGAGGAAGTGAACAAACCCTAACCTTCTCAAACCACCTTGGAAAAGAGTGAGAATACTAATAATAGTCAGTTTCAGCTCTAGTTGGGCTCTGTTTGCAAGTTCTTGGTTACTGGTAATACACTAAGCTCTTCCATCTCAGTCTGTAGAGCTTCTCTGTCTTTTTTAGCTTCCTCTATGAGCAGCAGCAAGTCAAAGGAGCACATGATGAGAATACCTTCCCATTTGTTCCTGAATTCTGTTTTGTTTTAACCCCCATATGCAGGAAATTTTCTCAGTCTCAAGTTTGAGAGTGTGACTCTATGAAGATTGAGTTTGGTGTCTTTTATTATTAAAGGGGACATATTATGAAAAATGCACTTTACCATGGATTTCTATCAGTAATATGTGTCCCCGGCCTGTCTGTGGCTAACGTTTTGCCTCGTCCACACAGCCGGGTATAGCCGGATACAGATTGTATGCAATTCTTCCGCTTGGTATCGCTGTGTGACATTGATTAGAGCCACCCTACTAACTTTATCACACTTGAAAGGCATTTTAGCTGTCTGTAAAGTCAAGCCGATAAAATTCAGACTAAACAGGCCTTGCAGTGTCTGGGCTTGTTTGTTAGTGCTGTGAAAGTTATTATTGAGAGTCATGCTTTATGGTTGCCGTTTTAACGTTTATATCATGTTTACAGATACAGTGCCTGTAGGGAATATCTAGATGAGTGCAGAGTTACAGGGAATATGTGAAAGGGTATAGTCTACAATACATTTTTTGCTGCACAGATAGTGAGCTATTTGCAGCATTTACAAGCTTTTGACAATCCAATTTACAAATAATTGAGTGCATTTGTTGTTATTATTTTTGCACTGCTTGCAGCTGTTGCATGCCAGACTGACCCAATGGAGATGCGTACTGTAGGCACACAGTTATCCTTGAAAACTCTTCAGCCTCACATCAGAAGTACAGGTCTGTAGCCATCTGAAGTGCATCTACTTTTGATAAACCTAACAGTCATTTATCTTGGAATGCTGTGCAGGTATATGAAGCTGTGGTTACTTAGAACTTGTGAGAGTGTGTTGGCTAAGGTTTCTGTCAATATTAACATCTTTGATTTTCTCTTTATTGTACCTCCAGAATCTACCTGGCTGCCATGTACTAAAATGAAAATGCTGATCGACCACAAACCCAAAGAAAAGAAGGTGAACCACTCTTGAAGGTCCACTTTCCGAAGGCCATGAAGGGAGAATGCAGAGCTACACCAGTTAAGACTGAGCCGACATTTTATAAGTGTTATATTATTTTATTTTTCAACCAAAAAATGTGTTGTACACATTGTATTAAGTATTGCATGTATAATGTTATGACAGTTCCAGCAACAACAAAATATAGTAAAGAAAATGTCAGGAGGTAGTTAGAAACAGACTTTCAGTCATTGTTTTGTAAAAAGGCCATCCCCATCTCAGGGACCTCACTGCACAGTTTGAGCGGCCTGAGAAGGAAGAGGTCATATCAAGCTATGTGTCCCGGTTCTATCATGGGGCAGTCTAAAACCCACGTACTGGCCTGTGGTGTCAGGAAACTTGGCATGGATGTGTAGGACCACGCAGACTGGAATGACGACCCAGATTCTGCGACCAAGGAAGCCCCAGCACCAGCACACAAAGATCCTATAGGCTAGATACCTGTACCAACTAAAACAACTGGACAGAGCATTTAGTCTTGCAAACATATATCTATGTTGTGTCTTACAATTTTAAGTTCTTAAAGTCAAGGAAGATCTTCTGGATATTTGTCTTTGGAGAGTCTGAAGAAGCCATTTGCTCTAGTAGGGAGGTACTGCTGATGATCTGCTGGGCTTCTTCTTGAGTATAAGGAAAAACTGGTAGACGTCATGGTGAGAAAAGCTGTAAAAATTGTTCCAAAAAACCCAGCAAGGTAACTGCTCCTCCTTCAAAGCACCACCCTAATGCTGCGTATACAATGAAAAACCATGGAACTGGAAAGCTTCTTGAAACATGTATTGATGCAAAAATACGGTGCTCTTTGGTGGATGGGAATGAACAGATCTAGAAAACTCTTGAGAAAAACCAAGGCATTCATCTTTAGAAAAAGGTTTAAAATACCTTTTAATGAGCTGGTAAGTTCTGAGTAGAACATGATTTAAAAACATTTACTTGCGTGTCACGGCAAAACTTTTTGCGGCGCACAGTTATTTATCAATATAAGAATGCACCAACTGTGGATTCTCTTTTCTTTGGTGAGGCGGTAAGTTTTCTGTTTCCTGTTACAAAATGTCTAAATTGCTACCGTACAACTGCATTTTCAGTTAACTGAATTATTGTCATACATTAAGCAAACTGTTTGTTTTTTAGGTGGTGTCATGTCCACTGATGTTCGAGTGTTTTGTTCTGTCTCCAAATGTGTTGCAGGTTTGCAACACCACCCTCTTTCCCTCATTGGGTGCCTGGAACACTTCAAGCTTGTGCCTTATTGCTGTCAGCTGATCTTTACTTTCTCATCAGTTCATTTGTAGACTTGTATATCAGTGTCCCTGTCATGGTCTGCCCAGAGAAAACTCTTTTGGATTTATGGGCATGGTTTGGACTTTTGGGTTTATTTTGAAATCACTTCCCTTGTCTCTTGGTTGTTTTACTTCCCACTTGTGTTCAATCATCCTCGTATATTTAATTCTGTGTCTTCCCCTTGCCTTTTTCAGTTTGTCTGTTTTACCACTATATTCGGTCAACCAAAATGTCTTCACAAAGGGTGGAGCTTAGCGAATATTATGTGCCAATGTAATATGTAGATGTATTACATTTCCATGTATGACATGTATGTACATATAAAATTAAGGATATGTAAAAATTATATATGAAACATATGTACATAGACATGTTACATAAATATATACATATTGCAAAGCCTGTATGTCCATTCTTCAATCCATTATCCATTTTGCGTATCTTGGTAGGGTGGGAGGGGTTGTCCCAGCTGACACTGGGGGAGGGCGGGGTAAACCCTGGCCAGGTTGCCAGTCTATCGCAGGGCTTACATATAGAGAAAAACAACCACTTGCACACACATTCACACCTATGGGCACTTAAGAGTCGCCAATTAACCTATTGTGCATGTCTTTGGACTGTGGGAGGAAGCCGGAGAACCCAAAGAGAACCCACGCAGGCACAGGGAGAACATGCAAACTACACACAGAAAGGCCCCAGGCCCGAGGTTTGTACACATTAACCATTTGTCCAATCATAAATCTTGGTACGTCTTCATAGCATGATTGGGAATAGATTTAATAAAGCATTTTCAGCCCAACCTATAGGGTGCACCACGGAACACAGTGGGCAGAATTTCACCATAATTGGTGAACATGCTCTTTGGGCTAGTATGAACCAAAAATCTGAAATGTTACATTGATTGGTGCAAGTGCGTGTGCCCAATTATTGAAAGGCTGCATTCATTGTAATGATGAATGATGATATAAAATTGAAATTGTAAGGTTATAAAATCCCAGAGTTATGCTTTAACCTTAACATAACATGTCTAATGATTTAAGTGGATTTTTTTTTTGTCCTCATAAGGAAGACAAGTCCCTCATAATGTGCCTGTGTAAACAGATAAAGGTCCCCATAACATGAGTAAGACCTGGACCACACACACTCAGTACTCAAATTGTTTGAAAATGTGACACGACTGAACACCAGGGGAGCTGATCATTAACCCTTTCTCTGTTATTTTGTGCTCTGACAGTGTTCTTCTCTTTCATTTTTGTCCCTTGTTCATGAGTGTGTGTGTGTGCTTTCCCTGCACACACACACACACACACACACACACACACACACACACACACAGAGGGAGAAAGACTTATTGTCTCTTTGTATTATGTCTTGCTGAGCCTCTCGTCTTGTCTGTTGTCCTGCTGGTTTCCGTATTGGTCAGGTCTCTCGCTAGCACATCAAAACAACTCTGAGATGTCAGTTCACGATCCAGGTAGAAAAAATAAATCACATCTCAGACCAGTGGACAGACTGTAGGAATATAAATGAGAAGGGAACTTTAATCCCAGGGGAAACAGAGAGAATGAATGGTCATGGCAAAGCTGTAGGATTTCTTAATTAAGAAAAACAGAAGGTTTATATGGTAAGAGGATGATCATTTATTCACAGCAGACCTTCATAATATTTACAATAATTTTCCTCAGGCATCCGACCAAGTTAGTTCAGGTGTGGAGGAGAAGGGGCCTCTAGCTATTCTTAGATCAGGCACGACGGCTACATGCTGCTTAATTTGCTAGCTGGGTGGACTCACTTTCCTCTGAGGGCCTGAAAACTAAATCAAACGTACAATGAAGAACTTCAAATACTGCATTTCACTGCATTGGTAATTCTTCATAGTTGCAGTACACTTTAATTACATTCTATATTTGTATCCTGTCGAAGTTGGGCTTCAGCCTGCAGCACAAATTAGTTACATGACGAAAAGCATATAAGTATGCAACATGTTCACTTCAAAGGGCCATGCTGTGTTGTCAAATATGCCGCTTATATAGTAATATAAACTTGTTTGTTTCCTTATAAATTCCCATTTTGAATTAACGTTGACTTTCACTGTGTCAAGGTTTGTGGTAAGTAGGACCCAAAATGCAGCCAACACTTGGGAGACGGTGCAAAAGGTTTATTTAACTGAAAAAGCTTACACAACACTGGTGAAGCACAGGGAAACACAGGGGAAGAACAGGGAACTCAGGAACTTAAACAAAATACAGGAACAGGCAACATGAACAGACCAAGGGTAAAGCAGACATGAACAGACTGAGGACAACCAGGCGTGAACAGCTCTGCGACCAACCAGACATGAACAGGCGACGTGAACCGATGAGGACAAACCCAGTAATCAACCGACACAGACAAAGGGGAACACAAAGACTATATAGACAAAGGAGGCACGGATGATTGAACACAGGTGAAACACATTAGGGCGGGGCAGACAATCACCACACAGAAAACAGGACCAAGACAGGAAGCAAAACACTGAGACACACAAGGAAACAAATTACAAAATAAAACAGGAAGTGCACGGGGAAACAGAGCACAAGACAGGGAAGACTAAACTAGACACTAGAAATACCCAAACCAGAAATACTCAAACCAAAAATACTCAAAACCCAGAACAGAAACCCAAGACACAGAAAACTAAATCATCAAGAAAGTCCCAAAAAAGTCCAAAAAACCAAAACCCTGGAGCCTCCAGGCTGAGACCATGACACACTGCAGATTCAAGCCATTCTATTAACACAGTTTAGCTGAGCCTCATCAACATTAAACTCAAACCAGGCTTGAACAAGCTGTATTAAGCACACACAAGGACTGTAAAAGCAGCCCAGAACAGTCGATTGTAGAAAACAAGATCATGTCACAGAAAGAAGAGAAAACATTCTGCTTTAGGGTTACCACCCGTGTAATACAGGATCGTCCTGTAGGCTATTTGAAAATAATTTGTTCATTATTTTTGTATATGAAAAGATGATTTCTCGTGACCGAAAGATGAAAAAGATGTGCACAATCAGACCAACAAGTCAACACTTAAATTTGGTTGGTTTATTCATGCATGAAGGACAGATCTAGTGCAGGGTACACCAAGTATCTCACTGAATGACAAAACTTGAACTGCTTATATAGTATGTTGCTCTGGAGGATGTAACTAACATCTGTTGACGTAGAGACCTTTACCTCTGTGTGTCACTTTTATCATTCCAACCCAACAAAGGGGTGCATCACTAAAGTATCTGGGAGATGTAGATAAACCAACAAACAACAACATAGCAATAAAACCCAGACATGTAATGGCTCCATTGGCATTCTGCTCACCCCAGGTCAGTAGTTTACCTAAGGTAGACATTCTTCACATCCTAAAGCCAAAGGTGCACACATGTAAAACAATTACCACCTTACAGTACATGTCATGTCATTTATAAACTATGTCCTCAAAGTGCTGTGAATAATGTAATGTCAAGTAAAGGCAAGGTCAGCAGTATGGCACCCCAATAGCTCACCAGACCATAACAGCTTAATGCTAACTGCAGTGACACAGGTTCAACTCTGAGTTTTTTTGACCACCCATCCCGTTTTGTTTGTCATGGCTTTGAGCCGTTCGTGACAATACAATAACCAATATAGATAACAATATAATGATCAGCATATTGATCATACTTATTTTCCATCCATTCACTTACATATGGGGCTGAAAGTTAGGATAGTTATTTATCTTATAATTCATAAATATAATTGATAGCATACATTATTAATTTGAAAATGTTCAATTGAAACACTTTGAGACACTTGATGGAACTGTCTTTTGGGATTATATTTCAGGCCATTGGAAATTCATTTAAACACAGCTACATTAAGCTTGACAGTTAGCCTGGTACGGAGTAGGCTAGTCTGATCCAGTTTGCTCTGTCATCCTTTGATCCCATCCAACAGTTGTTGTATATGGTAAGACTCCAAATGTTTCACAACAAAAGACATGTTAAGAAATGGAGGTTTCTGTCCACTGAAATGCTAGAGGGCTTATAATTTGAAACGGCTACAGGAAGTGTTGAGTTTGTATGAGCAGCATAATGTAGTAACTTTAACAGAGAAAACGGGAGCAGATCAAAATGAGACTTCTTACCAACATATGACCGATTATACTTATCAAACAGAGAGAATTACAAATAAAGATCTGTGGCCTTCTGCAGGTGAAGTAAATAAAGACTCTACCCGCTATCTGAGGAAATACATCAAACAACCTCAGCTTTTGACTGCACAGCACACTAAGTGCTAACTATGCTAACAGCTAGCTTACAGCTAGAACACACAGTACTACATATACAATGAGAACCAGATAAGATGACATAAACTGAAAGTTCATGGAGTCATTAGTGAAACAACTGCGCGGTGGCAGAGCCCCGGGGGTCGATGAGATCCGCCCTGGGTATTTCAAGGCTCTGGATGTTGTAGGACTGTCTTGGTTGACACGCCTCTGCAACATTGCGTGGACATCGGGGGCAGTGCCTCTGGAGTGGCAAACCGGGGTGGTGGTCCCCATCTTTAAGAAGGGTGACCAGAGGGTGTGTTCCAACTACCGGGGAATTACACTCCTCAGCCTCCCTGGTAAGGTCTATGCCAGGGTACTGGAAAAGAGGGTCCGGTCGATAGTTGAACCTCAGATCGAGGAGGAGCAATGTGGTTTTCGTCCTGGGCGTGGAACTGTGGACCAGCTCTTTACCCTTGCTGGGGTGCTGGAGTGAGCATGGGAGTTTGCCAATCCAGTCCACATGTGTTTTGTGGATTTGGAGAAAGCTTACGACTGTGTTCCCAGGGGCTCCCTGTGGGGGGCATTCCGGGAGTATGGGGTGGATGGCCCCTTGTTAGTGGCCATTAAGTCCCTATACCAAAGGAGTGTGAGTCTGGTTCGCGTAGCCGGCAGTAAGTCGGACCTGTTCCCGGTGAGGGTTGGACTCCGCCAGGGCTGCCCTTTGTCACCAGTTCTGTTCATAACTTTTATGGACAGAATTTCTAGGCGCAGCCGGGCGGTGGACGGGTTTGGGTTCGTTGGCGGGAGGATCTCGTCTCTGTTTTTGCGGATGATGTGGTCCTCTTAGCTTCATCGAGCAGCTGGAGGAGTTTAAGTATCTCGGGATCTTGTTCACGAGTGAGGGTAGGATGGAGCAGGAGATCAACAGGCGGATTAGGGCGGCTTCAGCAGTGATGCGGGTGCTGAATCTGTCCGTTGTGGGGAAGAGGGAGCTAAGCCGGAAGGCGAAGCTCTCGATTTTCCGGTCGATCTACGTTCCAATCCTCACCTATGGTCATGAGCTTTGGGTAATGACCGAAAGAACGCGATCACGAATACAAGCGGCCGAAATGAGTTTCCTCCGCAGGGTGGCTGGGCTCAGCCTTAGAGATAGGGTGAGGAGCTCGGTCATCCGGGAGGGACTCGGAGTAGAGCCGCTGCTCCTCCATGTCGAGAGGAGCCAGTTGAGGTGGTTCGCTCATCTGGTGAGGATGCCTCCTGGACGCCTCCCCGGGGAGGCGTTTCGGGCATGTCCCACCGGGAGGAGGCCTCGGGGCCGACCAAGGACACGCTGGAGGGATTATATCTCTCGGCTGGTCTTGGAACGACTCGGGATTCTCCCAGAGGATCTGGTGGAGGTGGCTGGGGAGAGGGCTGTCTGGACCTCTTTGCTGAGGCTGCTGCCCCCGCGACCCGGATCCGGATAAGCTGGAGACGACGACGACGACGACGATAATTGCATATATTTCATATATAGGATACAAGCTCTCTTCATCAGTCAAGAGTTGCTAATATTAAATGATCCTCACGTACTGCATGAGTTCAATCAGTATTTTTCCTTTTTTATAATTTAATTTCTATTAGTGACATTGTTGGAATAAGGACCATGTGGTTATTTTCTTTCCCTGTTTTCCTTTTGTTCTCTGCTGTGTTCCTCCTAGATCTTGCTCCCTCCAGTCTCCATCCGCACCTGCTGTTCATCACACAAGCAACTCCACAACCACCTGCAGTAGGAAACCCAGTTCAACTCATTGATTGTTCTGACTCATCATGCGGTATTACTTTACGGTAAGGCTTTGCCTTTTTGGAAACCTTTTTGCGCTGTTTATTTGAACTGCTCATTTACCCTGTAATTCCTGTGCCTTAGGTCCATTCCTCTGCCACCCTGCCGCCTGCCACTCTTGTCTCGTCAGTTTGGATTTCGGTTCACCAGCTCACCTCAGAAGATTCCTACCTGTCCGTCACACCTGCCTGCCCAACTCCACTACTCCCAACTATATTGAAAATGAAAGAAGTATTTCATCACTCCTTTGTGTTCTGCTTTGTTGATCCAGATCCTCTCTAAAACCTCAGACATATGACTTCTAATTCCACTGCTGCCTGTCAGATCTCTGTCTACTTTCTTACAATAACTCCTATTGATGACTCCCTTCATGATTTGAAAGAGAGGGAGTGGGAGTGGAACTAAGTTCAGCATTTCATATTCTTATTTATCATTGACTGATCTTTTTATTATTTCCCTAAATACATGTCAAATACAGCTATTTGGAAATCTGACTCTTGACCAAGGTGGAATGCAGATCAGAGTGAGCTAAAATGGAGATGGCAAGACGTGGGGATGGATGAACAGAGAGGTTCATACAGTCTGGACAGTGGCAGAGTTAAGGCATCCTTTCTGATAATGGACTTTGAAGATAAATTGTTGTATCCACCTAGTCAGAGAAGAGGTGGACTTTGAGCAATTAAAAGGCCATGACAAGACTCCAAGGTCCGTGAAGACGTCACTCCACTCCATCCAAATAATGTCTCCATTTCTCCACCACCCAGACCACAGCAAGTTGCTCTTTTCAGATGTGGAAAGATTCTACTCTGGAATTTGAAGTGCTTTTGAGGCATAAGCTATTGCATGCTCCACCTCTGAGGTGCTCTGGGACAGGATTTTTCCAAGACCCACTTTGCTAGCATCAGTGTGCACCTAGAATGGCATGGAGATGGATTGGGCAGTGCTAGCACTGGAGGATTCTACAGAGCCAGCTTGCCATTCACTGGTCCAGTTCCACTCAACTCCCTTCGTGTTGAGATGATTCAGAGGAGCCCAGCAGCCTGCAAGTCCCAGGAAACGCTGGAATGGTTTGACAACCTTTAAATAGGGCGGGCTCAATCACTTGTGCACCTGTAGTCAATTACGCTGTTAATCTAAGTAAATCACCCGAAAACCCCAAACAGGCTCTTTATTTGGGATCTTAGTAAATCAGGCCCTATGTGGCCAAGAAATATGTTGAGGCTGAGGTTAGCTGCCTGTAACCTCTGGAAGACAGATGCCAGGTCAGGATGATGCTGTTCGTGGGAGTTAGAGAACATGATAATATCATCTATATAGACGAAGCAAATTTTCCACTTATTAGATACTGGAAGGTCGTAGCTGTATTCTGTAGGCCAAATGGCATTTAAACTAGAAGAGGCCAAGAGATGTTATGAAAACAGTCTTTAGCTTTCTTTCCTCCTATCCTATCAATAGCCAGACTGCAAACCCAACCCACTGAACCAGGAGGTGCCATCCAGTGATTCCAAGATGTCATGAATCAATCAATATTAATCATGTATTTGTTGTGGTCTGGGTTTTTTTCTGTGTTTACTTTTTGCTCCTTTTTGACTTCTCTCTCCCCTTCCTGCAGTGTGAGTGCCGAGAGGCGGGGCGATATCCGGGAGCGCTCTTCCACCGACACACCTGCAGCTTGTTCGGCCTAATCAGCACCCTACTTAAGATTCACTCTCCTTGTCCCCAGTGCCGGATTATTCCTTTGGCATCCGCCTGTTCCCCGCGCTCCCATTGATCTCTAGCCTCTCGCCACGCAACGTTCTCCCTGTGTATCCCTGTTTGTCTAGTGAGTTTTTTGGTGCCTTGACACTATTTCTGTTGTACTTTGACCTTGTGCCTTTTTTCCCATTTGAATGGTGATTTTTTGTTCTACGATTTGTGTTGGTACTTTGTTGATCTTTTATTTGGTACTTTACACTCATTCCTTCCCAAGTGATTTTTTGTTGCTACTTTGTTAAATAAACCAGTTTTTGTATTACTCTGCATCTGGGTCTGGCCTCCCTTTGTCTGGCACGAAACAGTATCAATATGTTGGAATTCATTTTTGGAAAGCTGTCCCAAAATGTAACCTTACATTTAGTTTAAATATTAAAATAATAATATAATGATAATATAATAATGAATTTCTCCTGAATCCTGAATAGTTTCAGGAGCCTTTTTTTTCTTTCATTGTATGCTGACATATCAAGAGTGTAAAGAAGCAGATATTGTAAATTACGTTAGCTGTTTAATTATGACATTCCAATAAAGTTGCACAGACTTTGATTACTCAGTAAATCGTCCCATTTGAGCCACATGGCAGCAATGTCATTAAATGTCAAATGTCATGCAAATAAAAAATACCATAGAATAATGCAACAACGTAGCAGCAACATACTGTAACTAATGGTAACATTGTAAGTGTAATGTTGCATTATATCATAATAATGTAGTTATGTCATAAATGAAACATCAAATGAAAAAGCACAATAACAATGTTTCAGGGATTCTTTCAGTGTCATTGGTTCAGGAGGTTTTTACCGGCAGCTGAATTATCCACAGGTCTCATCCTCTCCACAACAAACAGACCAGCTGATTATAACCAGGAAAACACTGAATAAAACAGTTCCACTTTAAAAAATCAGTGATTCACCAACACAGTTTAGTGGACACAGGACAGGATGTCTCTAGCAGCTGGAAGCTGAGCTGTCATTTTTTTCTTTGATAACTTCAGATCCAGACGTCCGATGACTAAAATCCTTCATCTGGTTCAAATCCTTCATCTGGTTCAATCATAGGTCTAGTTCTTTTCACATATTTTAAGGTTGTGGTTACAGATTATCATTTTAACCACTACATTTGAACAACCTTTTATTAAAGTGATGAAATATCTAAAGTTACAGATTTCCAGTAACAGTGTTTTACAACACAACGATTGGACTTGAACTACGGTGGTATCTACATGTGTCACTACAAGCTTAGCCCAATGAAATAAAGTGTGTTACTGAAAACACAAACTAATGTCACTGCTGTCTGTCTGTCATTCTTCAGCCAATCCTCCACTCTGCTGCTCTTCTTCATCTCTTCCTGTCTGTCTGTTTGTGGCCTCTCTGTGATGTCAGACCTCGTCATGCCTCCTACTGTGCAGTTTGATTTAGAAACAGAAAATGATGCAAGTGAAAGCAAGTAAATAAACCAGTTATATACATTATCTGCTCTGTATTTCTCTCCTGTCTGTCCCTCTCTGTTGTGATTACAGACTCACACTGGAACAAAGCGTATGCCTCAGCTCTCCACACCAAAGTAAAATGAAATACAGGAGGAGGAGGAGGTGTAAAAGACAGAGAGGCTCTTAACTGAATTGTTTTGTTGGATTAATGTTGAGGATAAATAAAGAGACATCTGAGATGTCTGTGAGCTGTGATGAGCTCCATCACTCCACCACCTTAATGAAATCACCCAGCTCTTCATATTTCACTCAGCTACACGCTCTGATTAAGACCTCTTCCAAATATGGACACACAAATACACACACTCACACGTGTGAGCAGGCACAGCTCTGTGGATGTACGCACACTCGTTCACACATCAAATATAGAGACATATGGCATGGAAAGAGGAATGAAGGGGCGGGAGGAAGAGGAGGAGGGAGAAGGCTCCGAGGAGAGGATGGGCTGATCTCCCAGGAAAACACATATGGACCTATCACGCAAACAACACAACCTTCACACCAGCTCCCTGGAGATGTGTCTACGGTGCCTCCATGATGTTACAAACACCTTACAATAATATTCCTACTTCTGTCAGACAAAAGTGCTGTAATTAATTTCAGTTTGAGGGGTGTTATTAACTGCCAGTCAAGCAGAAAATAAGTTATTACTTTTGTTTTTACTACATCATATCGTCCTCTCGTTTCCTTCATCTCTTTTTCTCTTTTCCCAGAGAAGAAGAACGTTGTCTGTCACCTGGTCATGAACAGATTTACAGAGGGGGACACAGAAACGTCAGAGGTACCTCCTCCTAGATCCAAAATATAACCAGCTGTCACAGCCTGCTCTTTCTTCACCTGCTGCTTCAGTGTTTTTCCACTTAACCCGCCCCTGTCTCACCCCACTGGCCGGCCCCACCTACCTCATCAGCGCCTTCAGCTCCACCTTGGACTCTCAGCTGCATCTCATCACTCATCAAGCCAGTATATTATGCATCCCCGGTTCCTTCATTTGTTGCCAGATTATCTCCGGACTGACTTCCTAGTATTGACGCTGCTTGTCTCTGACCATCCTTCCTTCTTAGTCTCTGCCCTGGTAAACGCCTCAGTCTTCTGTCCCTGACCACGAGTTCTGCCTGTGAACTTCCTGGTTCCCGTCTGCCTGTGGCTGTTTGGTGTTCTTTAGCTCTGACGTGGCAACGTAAGTTTCCCTACCATCCTACCAGATCTTCACCTTCAGAGACTCCTGTTTCGTCAACCCAGCTGTCTTCGTGACTTCGTCTTGTGAGTACTTCCCTGCTGGTTTCCTGATCCTTTGTTGGGCTCTGATTACCCGCCTGCCTGCTCCTTCCTGGTTCGTCCGCCCTGCTGACTGCTCACCTGGTTCTGATCCTCCTGCTCCCTGGACGACGTCTCCAGCCTGCTCCATAACGGTACCGTTTCTTCCGCATGCACGTCCAAGAGACTACTTGTGTATAAACCTGAACTTTACTGCTGCTCATCCTCGTTCCTGCAAATAAAAGTCATCACCAATCTTACCTGGTTTTCTTTTCTTCTCCTGCTGCAACTGGGTGCTACCAACACCCGTTTCAACCAACAACCAGAGGTGAATCGTCACGAGAAGCAAATCAGGCAAATGTTTAGGGCCCCGAAGCCCAAAGGGGGCTGTGTTGGCCCCTCATATTATATTATATTATATTATATTATATTATATTATATTATATCTAGTGGTCATCTGTTCTTTCTTCACTGCTCCATTGAGCTAAAAGGTTCAGTCATTATTAAAGTTTTGTGTATCTGGGTTTTTAGCTAAGAACTGACTACAATGTACATCTGACCACTGCAACCTAACCCTTATGGTTCAGATCTGCCATCAGGTTGACTAAAAACGAGGATTGGGTCATCCTTACTTCTGACTGAGCCACGTGGATCATGAACAATAAGTTATATCAGCAGTCACTTCAAAGAGAGGCTCTAGCACAGGGGCCTCCAGACCATCTGGACTCCTGTTTGGTGATCCATCCCTGGTTGGTGGATGTATTATCAATACTTAATGACAAATGGTAGAACAGGTGAAATCTGGAGTTGTCCTCAACCAAGGATAATGTCTCTATAAACAATTTTTCAGTGAGCAGGAAAATAAGTCATATTTGTTATTCAACCTGCATTACCTACAGTGAGTTATTGTGATATATAATTCTACTTGGGCTGTTTCCTCAATATGTATATTTTTATAAAGGTACAGTGCTTTAAAAGACAGAACAACTTAGACTCAGGCTGGCAATGTTAGATATTTTTCATATTGTCAAATCCCATGAAAAACTAACATGCAGTTTAATTTAAAAATGTTCCTTGTCATGTTTTACATGTAATTGCTAAAAGCTAAATGTTTATCAGATGTTATTTTTTCACTGATCAGTGAAAATTATATTTGATATTCAGTGATTGACTGTTTAATCACATCTATCAAGTTAAAACATAAGGTGGTGTCTGCTTCTCAAATGTGAATATTTTCTAATTTCATACTATTAAACCCTGTTGTCCAGACAAAATAAACAAACCGATGTCACCATGGTAACCTTGAATATTTCTCAATGAAATAATCCTTAGTTGCTGTATCTTTATTACAGTCACTCAGATTGTTTTAACATAAGCTGATATCAGTTCATGGTGATGATACTGATGTATAGACATTAGACTGGCTTTTAATCTCAGGCTGAACATCTTCAGATGTCCCACCAAGGTGATACTGTCAGACAGAGAGCAGAGTCTCCTCTCACACATGCATCACAGAGGAGAGTGTGTGTGGAAAACCTCAGGTCTCTGAATCCTCTAAAACAATGTCAGTGAGCTGCACGTGTCAGGATCAGTGCGTAGGACCTGTGTGATGTTTGATGTCTTTATATCAAGGGGCAAAGGGAGTAAAAAGTGCTTCTTTTCCAGTGTTGTATTTGTCACTTCCTGTGTCTCAGATTTACATTTAGTCAGAAGTGTATCAATTAGAGGTTCAGTCTCTGCTGCTGGTGCCCCAGTCTGTGTTTTAGCCTGAGAGGACAGGAGCATTTTTAAATGAATACCTGCATAACACAGCTCTGAGCTGTAGACAAGTGCTTTCCTGGGTGATATTGTTAATTTGTGAGTGTTGGCTTGGCCGGCCAAAAACTCATTACCTGTTTTCAACTTTAATCCATCCAGTCCAGTCTAGCTGCACTGCAGATTCCACAGTTCCATTAAAACAACAATAAAACTAATCAAAGAGCAGAAGAGAGGGGGGTGCAGGATGGGGGGGTCTGAGGTTCATCAGGAGAGATAGTGAGGTGAAGATACTGAAGATTTTAAGATGGCAAAGAGCTGAGGTTTTTAATTCCAGATTATCCAGATTTAAAGTCTGAAAATGAAAATGAAAGCAGCAGCATTGATCAGGCCCTCATCATGCATGTCGGAGAGCTGGTTAAATGCGACTGACAAATTGTGTACATCTAGGTGAAACACATTGGGGACTAATTTCTTGGAAATTTTATAGGGGGCGCTATCAAGCCAATTGACTCACCCAATTCTGACACCTGTACCAGACACTAGCTTGCATTACTTCTGATGTGTGTGCCAGGTGCTGTGAGTTTTCGAGCATATCTTTTCCCTTGAACAACAACTTCCTGTTTCATAGCTGTGCTGCCACGGCAACGCCATTTGATAAAAACTCACACATTTCACAATAAAACATCATCAAGGTCTCAAGGCTTTTCTGACCACATTTGAGGTGAATGTGGTCAACCCACAAGAGGAGTACAAACATAATTTCCTGTTGGCAGTAACACCGGTCCATGCTTTGGCCTTAATTATATTATTATTATTACTACTACTACTACTACTATACTATTACTACTACTTCTGATACTTCTAATACTACTACTAATGATAATAATAATAATAATAGTAATAAAATAATGATGATAATAATAATAATAATCCTTACGATTACAATACAATTACAATACAATTGAGTTCAAGTAGAGGAGTCCCAAAAGTCTCTCTGAAGGCAGCATTAGAGACTGAATCTCATTCAGGAGGTCATGGGTAGACGGTGGCGGTCGATGAGTGACGGGACCTTTCAGACTGATTGAGAGCACCTCAGTAGTCCAGGTTAGAGATAACCGTGGTCTGGACCAAGCACTGGGTTGAGTACAGAGTCAGGTATAACCTGCTTTTCTGATGTTGTATAGAGCAAAGAGACACGAACAGGAGATGGATACAACATGGTCAGAGAAGGAGAGCTGGTCATCAAACATGGCACCAGGTTTCTCTAGACCTTGGTTGGAGATGAAGAGGTGATTTTGATATTCATATCATGATGGAGAGATTGTTGGCCAGGATGATTAACAGTTCAGTCTTAGAGAAGTTTAGTTGAAGGTGGTGTTCCTTCATCCATGTGGATGTGTCAGAGAGAGAGGACTAGATCTGCTCAGTGACAGTCTGGTGATAATAACAGGTTTAGTTGGGTGTCGTCTGCATAGCAGTGATATGAAAAGTCATGTGGGAGGATAACTGGACCCAAGGAGGTAGAGTATATTACAAAGAGGAGGGGTCCCAGTACTGAAGGGGATGGGATATGGAGGTTTGTTCTTGCCATGACACACTGAAGTAGAGCCCGGTGTGATAGGATTCAAACCAAGAAAGGTCTTTACTGAGATGTCAGAGAGAACAGACAGCAGCATGAAGTGGTTCACTATCGAAACCTGCTGAGAGGTCCAGTAAGATCAGAACTGAGGACTGACCTGCAGCTCTTAGGGCTTCTGTCACAGACAACAGAGCTGTTTCAGTGGAGTGGCTGCTCTTAAAGTCTGACTGATCTGGATCAAGGAGGTCATTCTGTCAGAGGACTGATTTCTAATAATTGGTCGATTTATCTTACCGTTTTATTCAACATGCATATTACAGTTAAATTGAGAAACTTGATCATTGTACCAATAAGATAAGCTAAATATGACTCCAGGGTACCTTAATCAATGAAAGTTAAATCTCAATTTTACTGAGCACAGCTCTAATCTCAGATATTCTTTCAGGATTTCAGGATCCAGTGAGCCCAACAATCATCATGAAGAGCAGTGACTACAAACCCCCAAGGTTCTGGATTTAGTATTGAATGTAGATTTCATTTCATTTTTATTTGACAGATGCAGTATACATAGAGAATTGCACAACAATTAACCAAAACCTAAATATTGAATCCTGAAGTTTTGCTGAGGGTATTCATAGTCTCCTTGAATTCTAATGTAATGTCTCAGAAACAAAGGACCAGATTTTCATTCAGATTTGGGTATAGATATTCATGCTTCCTTGAGGATGAATTGGATTTTGAAAACTCATCGATCTCTCCTCCAGTAACCCCCTCCAGAAAAAGTGTCCCCCAGAAGTGAAGAAATACAGTATCAGTTAACATTCAACCTCCCATGAGGATACACCCTAATGAAACTTTACGTATTTGTAGTAACCTTCATGTTTGTTGTTTCACTGCTGAAAAATCTTTAAAGTCATAAAACCAGTTTTTTTCATCTGCGATTTAAAAAGTAACTTGTACGCACGAGATAAAAATATGTCTCATCATCAGGGTCTCCATAGGTCAGACTCTTCGAAGTCTGTAAATCATCATCTTGTTCCTTCATTCCACTGTTTCATATTACAAGGTGTAATAAAGTTTACATCCTCTAGGGGCGTTGGCAGGGCTTGAGCCTCACTCTTATTATTATTATTATTGATATCCTATTCCGAACTGTAATGCCCTTTGTGGGATCAGTCGATTCCATTTCATTGTTTTTTGCAGAGCGGGGCTGAATTAGACCTGGGGAGAGATAGATGGGGGAGGTGGGGGGTAAGTGGGTCTGATGGGGGTGTGCAGCTCCATTAAGACAACAGTTAAAGTAGTGTTGACTACAGAGCAGAGAGGAGACAGCTCTGACCAAGAGTTATTAGTCAGCAGCACACTACTCAGCAATGAGGCCGGGGCCAGGGTCTCTCTGCACCATGCTCCAGTACTCGTGTCTACGTGTTCTGAGTCTGAGCCAAAACACAGCCTCAATGCTACCAGCAGTCACCTGGGCCCACGGCCTCTCTCCAGCCCTGATAATGATGACTGTTTCAGCTATAGTGATAAAGATTCTCCCTCCACCCAGGATGGAAAGCAAACACTCTGAGTGAATCACGTCTACATCAGATTCGTGCTGTTTTCATTTCAGTTTGGCATTAATGTTCTTTTCCTGATCCAGATGAGATATTCATTGCTGCTTAAAAACACCATCGTGTAACTTTTCTGTCTGTGTATCTCTGAAGGCTCCAACACAGTGGGCCATCAGCTCCTAATGATGAAGGACCGAATCTACTGCTGTAGTGTTCTGATACTGTAATGAGACTGAACGAGCAGCGTGCGTGTGTGCGTTTGTGTGTGTGTGTGTGTGTGTGTGTGTATGTGTTAGTCTAATGGTTAGACTTAAGGGCTCAGATGAAGATTCAATTACTGTGGCCTGTTGTTGTTGTTCACAGCCCATGGCTACACAAACACACACACACACACAAACACACACACACACACACACTCACACACCAGCATGGATCTATATACTGTCACAAGATTGCCCACACACACTTCAGACAATGCCCATAGTTCATTGATTCAGTGAAATTTGAATGCTCTCAACACACAGATAAACAAGTGTGCACGCACACTCTCACAACACACTCGACAACAAAGTCATTTGAGAACCCTGAAGGAGCAATATCCAAATCTGCCAAAGAGAAAAGAATGATAATTCTATTGAGAGTCAATCTTGGGGCGTTTTGTGATTATGGTTATTTATTTGGAGCGGCACGGTACAGTCAGCGTCAGAACCAACGCAAATATCGATCTCTTTTAGGATATGAAAACACCTGCAGGCCTCAAATCATTCCTCGCACTCTCTCTCCACAACACTCATTCATTGGCTCCATCTCACACCCCAACACCTCCCACCCCCCACCAACCCCTCTCCTCCTCTGCCGTCCCTTTACTTTCACTCTGTCTCCACCACCTCCTCATATTCTTCAGTGGATGGGTTAGCTGAGGAAAGAAAAAACATTTACCTTTTGTGTTTGGACAGTTATTTGTGTGGCTCCTTGTTCTCCTTCCTGCCTCCACAACCAAACACTAACATCAGGAAGTTAATGGAAGGACTCACACAGCAATAGAGCCTGAGGACAGAGACTCTGGGCCCTGTGCTGTTCCATCTGTTTGTCCAACACTTGAGTCCATTTCAAATGATCTCAAACTGACGGTGAGTATTCATGGTCTCCAGATTGTCTGGTAATTATTTTTTCTAACTTCCACCATCAATCCAAATCTTCCCTTTGGAAAGTGGATATTCATGGTTCCATGTCCCAGAGGGTGAACCCCAACTGACTGTGGTCAGGCTGTCAAGGCAACATTCTTGATGATCTCTCTCCTTTAACCACCACCTTTGTGCCAAACTACAAATATTACATTGTCCAGTCATAATGTAATTGCCATGAATGAACCAAGTGCCTGGTCTCCAGAGGAAGAGCCCTTTAAGAAGCCCATAAGAAGATATATTGTGGTTTTAATAACCAAAAACCATCTCAGTGTGGTTTTACATCTCCTCTCTCAGGCTTCTCTGTGGAGCTCTAGTAACATGTCGGTGAGCCAATCAGAAAAGAGGAGGCTCTCTAGACCTTCTTTATACTCAAACAACACATGGACATCTACATTTATACTATGTGGAGCTTAGAAAAGCAGAAACATCAATGTTCTGTTTTGTCTCATCATGTCGGCACTCTGTGCACAGGTGCAGCTGGTCTAGGCTATTAGTCTGGTCTGTGTGTCAAGAACTTAAAAGGTTAAATGTGTTTTGTTGAACCAAACCAATCTAGTCTACAATACAATACAATTTGCCAAGTCCTGTCAGGATTTCTCCAGATCAGCCTGTTTAAGTTCAGTGTGTGGTCCAGTCCAGCTCAGTCTGGCTCAAGACAGCAGAACTTCAGAGACCTGCACAAAAGAAAACCAGTGAAACATGGATCAATAAGAAGGTGTGAGCAGTAAAGAGGGACAGGACTGACAGAGGACGAGGTGGTTGTGCAGGGAGGAGGAGGAGGAGGAGGAGGAGGAGGAGGAAGATGTCTGATGAACAAAATAGTGTTTGTGCTACTCTAAGTTCAGGAGTCAAGTGTATGAGTACTATAGTGTAGTGGATGTGAGTGATAAAATAAAAGCGGTCATCAGCACAGAGAGAAGAGAGGATGAATTATTTACAGGGTGGAGGATTTACAGTACAGGCCAGCTGACTTAGCTGAGGACCCACTCCTCTCCTCTCCATCTCATTATTTACTCATCCCATCATCCACTCTGTTTGACCCACACCCTCTACATACAGTATATAACAGCTCTTTCATTTTTTATGGTCTCTTTATGCCTTCCCCAATAATTTCTGTCTGTCTGCTCTTTCTCATCTCATCCACTCATCTTTCATCTGTCTGTCCCAGGTTTTTTATCATGTCACCTCCAGTCTTTTATCTCTCCCCTTTCTTCTTCTACCGTCTCTTTATGACTGACTGGACCTGCTCAGTCCAGTCAGTCATTCTACCAGAGAGAAATATTTCAACAACTACAGGATCTGTTCTGTGAAATGTGGCTAAAGACATTCATGGTCCCAAGAGGATGAAGCCTAAGACCCTGGTGATGATTAGTGATGAGGTTAAGATTTTTTTGTTTTCAGTTAAATGAAGTGTCCTGAAAATAACAATATCTGCCTGAATTAATCTGCTGCAGGTCTTCATGGTCTCAAGATGAACTCTAAGAACTCTGGAGGTGGAGATGAGACCAGATGAGCCTTTATCAAACCGACCAGTTCGTCTTAATTCTTTTAGTCTTCCCTCTTGTAACACAGAAAAATACTGATGTCTGTTAGAGTATACATCTCATTGCTGAGTCACTTTTCTAAGTTTGTCCTTGAGTGTGGAAAGAGCTCGATATTGCCCCTTGTGGCTGCTGGGGGAAAAACAGTGACTACAGCTGTGGTTCTCACCAACCAACAACCAGAGGGTGTTTGTGGCCCTGAGGCCCCGGGGCTAGAAACAAGCAACACAATGATGAGGTCTATTTCTTATACTCAATATTTTGTATTATCAAACAGTATTTTTCAGTTTTAGAACAGTGAAGACCTCATTGATGAAGGTTGTATAGTTAACTGCCCCGCCTCTGATAAAGAGCTTCCTCATGTAAAACATCCTAGGTGATCCTCAGTGGGACCATCACATCAGTTTTATTTGTCCAGTGTTTAATTTTCATACTGTACTTTCATACTGACTGGAGATGTGGAAAGAAGAGGAAAACACACCCCAGGTTTGAGTTAAACACAGTGAATGTTTCTCTGAATGTTGATGGTATAGAGACTGTTCTGAGCCAAGATAAATGGTTACTTGTTAATCCTGTTAGGCTGTGTATTAAATATATATATATATATATATATATATATAAATGTATATGCTATATATCAGTTTTGCCATTGCTACAAAGCTAACATTAGCATTAGCAGCTGTGTACTTACCAGTCTAGAAGAAACGTTGTGAGCTCAGCATCAAACTTCATTCCTTTACTCACCAACAGCTGTCTCCAGAGGTGGAAACAAACACCAATGTTAACTCTTGTCTCTATCACGTCTTTTCTTCGACTGAAGTTAGCATGCTAACACACTAGCCTCGACCCATCTCCTCACTGTGGCCTCCAGTCTGTCCTGAAGACGCAGCTGCTCAAGGGAGGTATTATAACCTCTTCTATTATAAAGACAAGGACGGCTGAAACAACACTCACCACCACCTGCTGCTGACAAGAAATCACATTCAGAAGCAGAGAAAACTTTCAAACAGCCTCTTTAACACCATTACAGCCCATTCTGTACACTGCCCCGATACCTGCACACTTCACATTAACTCCTCAGGCTGGGTGTCTAATGAAACAGATAATAGACTGAACCTCACCTCTGTGAGGCGGCACCATATGTGATCAGGATATGAATTAAACTACTTAAAATTATTGTGTGCAAGTGTTGGGGTCGACCATTAAAAGCAGTATAAATTCAATAGCCATACGTATAATTACTAAGGCTGTTACTATGATAATACTAATCCATTGTTTCTCTGTTCCCATTAAATGTAATGTTCAGGGTTAAATCAAAGTCAATCCAGACTGTGCACATATGTTTTCAATACAGGAGACAAACATGATCTCAGAGGTGTTTGTAAATTTACTGTACAAAAAGATTTTAAAAAAGGGATTAAAAGTGGATGTATTTATATTATTGGGATTAAATTATGGAACAATGCTAATATAAATTCAAAAATGTGTAATTTTGTTTTAGTTTTCAAAGGACTGGTTTACAGAGCTGTTTGTGAGGGTTATAAATGTCAACAATTTTCTTTCTTTTTGGTGATCAGCTTAAATTGATAAGAATGTGGGCAGTTTAATATCTGTATTGTTTATATTTACTGTATCATGTGTGATGACTGATTAAAAATAATGAACTTCTATTTAAAATTAGTTCTCTGGTTTTCACAGTTTATCTGACGTGTGATGCTCATTATTGTTGGTTTCATTTCTCCAAAACGGCACAAACAGGATCTATTTCTATGTTGTTCTATGTTATCTGTTTCTATGTTATCATCATAACAGCAGTGATCTTGTTTCAAACTGTCACTTACGGGAAACGTGAAATTCTGCACTTTGTGGTTAGAACTGAGTCCTGTAAGAAACCAGCGAGAGCTTCATCCCAGCCAGCAAACAAAGATGATGAGGAGTTTGTTGTCTGCTTTAAGCCCCCTGCCACAGTGATCCCTTCACACCGCCTCATGATTTAAGACAGGAGATAACACACCAGATGCTCTCCTGTGGGGGAAACTCTGCCATGAGAAAGGGATGGCATCAAAGGAATCAGTGAGGTTTGAATTAAATAATGCATTCAGCATGTAACTTTAAATATGCTCAGTATGGTCGTCATCCACATTCAGAATTTAGATCCAGAAAAACTTTGTTGTCGTTCACTGTGTGGGGAAATTAGTCTTTGATGTGACAGTGCACACTTCACAGATACACAACTAAAACATACAGGAAAAAATATAATCCAAGTATGTTTTATACTGACTGCCCTGTCTTCTTCATAACCTTAATAACCCTTGTTAATTATCTTTGTGACCAAGCAACAAAAATTACAGCCACTGAGCTGACCTTGGAGTTCAGGCACTTCCTGTGTGTGAAATGTAAAAAGGTTGAACAGCCAGTTAAAGATGAATCCATGAAGTTTAACCTGCCTCGTTCACATTCATCCTTTCTTACCAGTGTTGTACATTAACACGTTCAATGAACATGTTCATATTTTTAGTGAACTGAACGAATCATTTTACAAATGATGAACAAATGATGAACGTAAAGGTGAACGGCCGTATACGTCCCTATAGACACGGCCCAGCTTGGCCGGTGATAGCAGTACAGACAGTACAGACACATCTACTACTGCTGAAGCCAGTTGGTTTGAGCATTTGAAGCAGTTTTATGAAAAAACAAGTGAAGACTCAGACAGATTATATTTATATACGGATTTTAAATCTCTCTCTCAAAGCACTCTGAGATTCAAATCCACTCTTCAGAAACCTTTGGCTGATGTCACGGAGGCAGCGTCCATCTTTATTTACAGTCTATGAATCTTACCACAGCAGGATGTCAGTCATCATGGGATCTGAACCCCTGATTCTGTATCCCCACAGAAAGTGACGGAATGACCACTGACGTAAAAAACTGGTGTATTTTGGTCTGTTTAACCTTAAAACATTGAATAAAGTCACATTATTCTGCTGGTTTCTGGGGCATCATAAAGTATTTTGTTGACTTTGAATCCAACACTGAGAAAAAAGAAAATGTTCATACAGTACAAATTACAGACAATGATGAATATCAGTTTGACACTGTGTGAAACACTTGATATCCACCATGAACAGACTGTCTGTTTGTTTCAATAGCATCTATATGAAGACTTGTGAGGATATAGAAGTTAATTTTAAATATATTCAAAATATAGAGTGACAGACAACTGAATTGACTATAAGTTGCAGTGAAGCAAACTTAACAGTAACCTGCGTTTCTAATGAAGCACTTTGATTTATAAACTCATCATCCTCCACTGTGTTCTTCTTCCTCTGTCCTCACCTTTCTCCTTTTTTTTTTATTCGAATGTTCTTTGGAAGTGGTACAAATAAAGCATTATAATTATAATGTAACATAAGCATATCGAAAGCACAGTGTGAGTGTCTAATCACAGGACATAATGGGACACCAGTACAATTAATAATGTGATAGCAAATGAAAAGTCATTTTCCAATCTTTGCCTGATAATTATGTTGTAACAAAAGTCTGTTCCTAATGGCTCCTAATCTGCTCTTATTACATCACAGTGCATCTGAGGAAGAGATCTGAGATCAGTGAGGGTAGTTGCAGCTACAGACGCAGGGATCCCACTTACAAGTGAGATGAAAAGACAGAATGCAGATTACAGCGTCTTTTGTGTGTCTCCAGGCTAATAGAGCTCAGCAGTCCTAACAGAGCTGGTAAAAGCCCAGCTGGTTGTAAAGGTTTTCAGACAGCTGTGGAGATGCTGGGAGGTGTATTGTTTCCTTTGACTAAAGGCTTTCAGGCTGCTTTCAGTCTTTACGCTAAGCTAAGGTAAACAGGTCCTGGATCTGTTTCCGTACTGGACACACGGAGATGAATCTGATGATGATGATTCTCTTAGCTGACCATGGGTCAGAGTTAGCTAAAGGTCATGTTAGTACAGGCCAAGGCATCATATATCATACTGGGCTCAGAGAGTGTGTTACCTTTATATTTTCCCATGTGGTGTCACACACCTGCACACACTTTACACACCTGGTGGGCTCACAGGAGACTCCTCACATTGGTGGTGGTTGATAAGGCAGCTGCTTTTACGAAGTGTAGAGAAAATATGTTGATATACTGCATCTCCGAGGCTTCAGTGTTGTGATCATCTGGGCCCATACTCACAAAGCATGTTATCTTACCACTAAGAGTTCTCCTAAGTCACACTAAAAGTTTCTAAATAAAGGTTTTCTCCTAAATCCTCTTCACAAAACTGCTGAGACCAGCTTTTACTAGGGAAAAATGAAAACTCCTGATCTAAGAGCGCAACTCTGTTGCTATGGTTGACATCAATTTTCATGGATGAGCTAGCTTGCATGAACCACAGTGATTGGTTGATGAAAGACCAGCCTGTGCTGGTGAAAAAGCATGATCAATATCCAGCAGTAATAATAAACTAGAAAATTCCTGGAGAGAACGTTTGAAGGTGCATGCTGCTTGGTGCGTGTACTTCACTCCTCTCGTTTCAATCTGTACAAAGGTTATGTTACTTTTAGTTTCATTCATGTTGAAGAGAAGCTTATCCTGACACTGACCTTAGTCACTGCAGGTGTCCCTCAAAAAGCCTTTTGAAGCTGTCACGACTGGCCAAAATAATCTCACACTGATGGTTTCAAACCCAAATTTGTCCCCACAACTATAGCAAGACATGTATACACACATGTACATGCCCTAACAAGAAGAAGTTGATGTGCAATAAAGCTTTACCACTACATCCCCATATAGATGATAGCTTCTAAGATCGAATTTATTAACCCATTTATACCGGGTGCTGCGTAGCGCAACTTTGCCCCTCCCGCCGGTTGCTGCGTAGCGCAGCATTGTTGATTCCTCGTCATTTTCATGATATATTTATACATATTTTACATATTTATATGCTGCATGCATCATGAAAATGACGAGGAATCAACAATTCTGCGCTACGCAGCAGCCGGCGGGAGGGGCAATGTTGCGCTACGCAGCACCCGGTATAAATGGGTTAACTACCTTACCTCTTACCCTTTTAAGACTCTTATTTTGAAAGTGTATCCATGTCATGGAGATGACCTGTGTCTGTAAATGTCTGTGCACCTGTGTTTGGCAGTATAAATTGCATAAGGTTTTGTACAACGGAGCCAATAATTCCCTCTTACCATGTTGAGACTTTTATTTTGAAGGTTAATCCAAATAGTGGAGATGGTGTGTGTGTATGTGTGTGTGTGTGTGTGTGTGTGTGTGTGTGTGTGTGTGTGTGTGTGTGTGTGTGTGTGGCAGTAGAGCTGTCTACCATAGAGCCTCCAAAAAGCTTGTGTTACCAGGTTGAGACACTTATACAGTTAGTATCCATAAGGTGGTGATGGTGTTTGTGTGTCTTTCAATATATGTGTGTATGTGGTGTTGGAAACTGCGTAAACTCAACCTTCAAACTGCCCTTTGAAGTTGTCAGGACCACAAAGAACCACACATTAACACGCACACACAAGTACACGCAAATACACCTTGTTGATTTACCTTAGAGCTGCTCTCACACCTGAGTTAAAAGGATAAGAGTTAATGAGTCTCATTAGCCAATCAGAATCAGCTTTACCCATTTCTGCCCAGTAACTATCAGTAGCACCTGCTGAGACACTAGTTGCCATTGGTGACTGTGGCCACCAGGGGGAGGAGGGAAACACATACACACAATCCGCTCCGTCTCCCTAGAAAGACAACAGCTTTTAAGATGAAGCTTGTGTTTGAAAATGGGATATTGGAGGGAAAGCTACAGGTCTTATTGAAAAGATCACCTCACCACAATGCTAAAATGGTTAAAAAGCAGCTCATATTAATGGAAGTACAGTGCTTTGAAAAACTTGATGCCAAAATTATGATTTTTTATAAGTCGTATCCAGAGGTGGAGATGGTTTGTGTGTCTGTCACTACACTACCTTGTACTGTTTCTTTAAATCAGAGACAAAGTGAAGGAGAGGATGAAACTAATCAGAATGAAGTCATTCATTTAAAGGACAACATAACCTAAAAATATTGTTGAGGAAATAATGTGAAACCAATCCAGCTGCAACATCAACCAATAATTATTGACTGCCTCTAACTGCCCACAGTGGCTCTATTCACCAACATCTGATCCATGATGAGCAATTACATGATTATTTCCTGAATACTTCTGAGAGATGAAAGACTGTGGAGTCATAGAAATTCAACTTGTGTCACTGCTGCATCTTCACTCTGAATCTGCTTCACTTGTTTTAGAGGGAGACTGAAAAAAGATTTACAGATTTAACACAAGTAGTTCAATGTGAAATTTTCCTTGCATGCAGCTAAGATGTCAGGCACGTAGCCAGTCAGTCAGCCAAACAGTGTTATTAAGTTTTCTGCAATGCTTCAGTTCTTCATAAAACCATAATAAAGGATCTGCTTTATGGATTCTCATCAGGATGCGAAGCCATATCCACATTACAGTCCCAATTCAGCTCATTAATTTTAGGCATTATAATAGTTGCTGCTACTGTGTCTTTGAGTGAATATGTGTGTGTGTGTGTGTGTGTGTGTGTGTGTGTGTGTGTGTGTGTGTGTGTGTGTGTGGTCCAGGTATTACTCATATTGTAGGGACTTAAACCTGTTTACAGTCATAGTATAGGGACAAAATACAAGTTCTCATAATGTAAATCATTCAAGACTTGTTTTAAGGTTAGAGTGAGTCTCCAGGAGATGCGTGTGTGTGTGTGTGTGTGTGTGTGTGTGTGTGTGTGTGTGTATGTGTGTGTGTGTGTGTGTGTGTGTATACAGTGTACAGCTTTAGTTTTGTTATGATCAGCTTGCAGAGATTAGCTTTGTGTTGTTTGCTGTATCAATATGTAATTAGAAGCTAGGAGCCACTGCAGTCTAGACCAGCTGTGTGTGTGTCTGTCTGTGTGTGTGTGTGTGTGTGTGTGTGTGTGTCTGTGTGTGTGTGTGTGTGTGTGTGTAATGCCATGAAGTTCCTTTATGTGCCATCATTATACTTATGAGGTACAGACAACAGCCCTGCAGCCACTGGAGTGCGTAAACACACACATCAGATGCACACACACACGCACCGCACACACACACACGGACAGTTTGCTGGTTAATGGAGCTCTTCTCTTCTTTAATGAGCGTTGTAGTCGTTCTTCTCTCTGCTGTCCCCCTCATTACCTCTCTACACTCTCCTTTGCTTCTACTTCTCTGCTCTTTTACCCGCACCTCCTTCTCTCTTCTTCTTCCTTCCTGTCATGTCAAAGTATCTTCCTTTTTTTACTACTCTTCTACTCTTGCATCCTTCTCCTTGCCTTCTTTCCTGACTCTCATTTCATCCCTGTCTTCTTTCTTTCCTTCTCTCCTTCCCTTTCTCTCCTCTCCTCATTTCCTCAACAGGACAAATGGGATGATGTCACAGCATCATATTTCCACTGCAGCTACATCAATGTTTTAATTTATCTGAAACATGAGATCAACTTCAGACTTGGTTGAAGTTATGATTGAGTTTCCCTTCAATAACAGAACTCTGTCTTGTGCTCATAAGACATTGTCACTGCCACATCAACACAACGACAGCTTCAGTGTGGTGCGCTGCAGACAACATGTAGCTGGAGGTCGCTCAGTTTACCTCATGTATCTTTGAAAGGACTAATTGACTGGAGCACACTAATTAATCTACAAGCTTTTATTATGACAACAGATTAACGTTTCTTCTCATCAGCAGAAGGAAGCTCACTGCAGAGGTTTGATTGGATAAAAAATACAACAGGTCAGTGAGCTCTTTGGATGATTGAGAAGTGTCAGCTGATGTCAAGAAATGAAGGAAACACTGGTTTTTCCTTTTATCACTACAACTATCAGGCTTTTATTGTCATTGTAAACTGCATACAACGAAATTAAGAGTGCTGTTCCTTATTGGTGGGAAGGAAAGAAAAATAGACAAGCAACACAAAAAATCACAAGACAATGATTCATTCTAATAGTAAAATAAGAAATAAATGAAGAAGAATGTATTATATTGCACAATAATAAACAATAACATTGTTAATAGGTTACTGCACATGAATAAATAGTAGTGTGAGATAAATGGTGATTCTTACAGTAGTAGCAGTCAGTAGTGTAAGTTAGTAATGACGGGCCCCAGAGCAGGTTATTATGACGGGCCCTTGGGCTCCTCAGTTAAGCGTAGTGCAGGGGAGCTGTCCATTTCACTGTGGTGCTGAAATAACCACAGACTTTTTCAGTCATTTTTACCACAGTAACCTCATGAATCACGGCAACACACCTCACCAAAGGTGGATGTTATAGAGTGATGATCCACAATCAACATCTTGGCAAGTTGGGAGACTGAGGACTGCTGAGCAATCTGTGCTCTAAAACAGGCCCTGAATGACAGCAGTTGCGCAGGAAACGTAATTCCTATATCCCTGTTGTAGTGGTCAGACAGATGTTTTGCTTTGTCATACAGCTCATCATCGCCTGCGAGCTGAAGAGTCATGGGGTGTAGGGCTCAAACATGTCAGAGGTTGCTCGCATATTGTTGAATCTTGAAATAAGCTGGTTGATTACTGTGTCCAGATTAGTGTTAAAAATATTGACTCTGAAATAGCTTTCTGCATTGGATAGGTGCTCATCTTCACACAGCTCGTCATAATGACGTTTCATTCTTCTGACTCATGTTTTCGAAAGTGGTCTGAGCTCCCCATTTATCATCTGTACTTTGTGTGGTCAAAAGCGCCACGGTTCTCAGACAGGCTCTGTATGGTGTTCTCCAGCAATGTCACTGCTTTCTGTATGTCACTGTTTGTGGCTTGGAGCATTTTAGAAACACCATTCACACTCTCCAATACTACAAAAAATTAAAGTGAATTTCTCAATTTTTTCTTTAATCCTGCTGCTTCACCACGCTCATGGTTCATGGCACTGGTCAGAGATATTTTTGTCAGTGCTTTCATTACGTCCACATATCAGTACCGTATAGCAACAATGGACTCATATCTAGAAGACCAGCAGGTATGGCATAGTCGTGTAGCGGACATACGTGGCCTGGCCTCAGTCACAATCCATTAAGGAAGTTCATTATAAGGACATGCAGAGTTACAGACCCACAATTGACACTTTGTGACTCTTCCCACCATCAAACTATCAAATTGATAGGAAACAGAGACAAAGGACCCTTATCTCACAAACAGACCATGCTTTTAGCATGTCCAAATAACACAGAACCAGACCAAAAGTCAAAGGGTCAGCTCCAGAGTATTAACCAATGGACACCAGACAACTGGAGAATATAGGCGAGAGGACTTGGAGGACTTGTGTAGCTCCATTTTTTCAGACAAATGCCCCCAATCTCTGACTCCCTTCACCCATGTGTCGTTGAAATGGGTTAAACTGCGGTCTCAAAATAGCCAGCAGGGCTCACAGTATGCACAATCCAATTTTGGAGAGTAGCAAAGCCAGCTGCGCTGCAGTTTAATGCATCGTTCATCTCCAGTAGGTATTGCTGCTTGGGTTGGGCAACTTGACGCACTGACTGCAACTGAACTGCATGGTTCTGACCCTGTCTCTGACTGGTTAGGCCTGCAACCAAAAATATTGAAATATTAACAGTTATCTAAGGCTAGGAATAGCCAGCATCTACTAGGCTATTAGTTAGGTAGAGACATTCGTTTACTAGTAGCCTACAACTTAGCCTAACGTTACAATTAAATAATACATGTCCAAGTTAAAAATGCATGTATGCCTCTCTTAAAATTTACATCTAACACAATAACCTAATATGATGATTATTTAGACCGAAGTTAGCTAGCTTGCTTCTAAGGTTACCTGCTGCATATTTGTCGACACACCACTGAGGGCAGCGGCGTAGATGCTCACAATTCTTCATCGATCTATACAACATGGGCCCCAATGAGGTTGGGCTGTTTGTACTGTCTATACCTACGCCCCTGGTGGCAGTATTGCACTATATTTGTGTCCAGCATGTAAATGGTCTTTGGGAAGAAACTGCTCCAGTTTTCTGTTAAAACACACACCTTCAGGCTCAGAGACAAAGAGCCGCCTCCCATTGTGCATGTCGCCATCTTGCCAAACAAAGCATGATATATAAGTATCATGAAATCATCCATCCATTATCTATACTGCTTATCCTAGTAGGGTTGCGGGGCTGGAGCCAAACCCAGCTGACATTGGGGGAGGGTGGGGTACATGCTGAATAGGGCGCCAGTCCATCACAGGGCTGACATATAGAGTGTCAAACAACCACTTGTGCACAAATTCACACCTATGGGCACTTTAATGTCACCATTTGGGAGGAAGCTGGAGAACCCACAGAGAACCCACGCAGGTACAGGGAGAACATACAAACTCCACACAGAAAGGCCCAAGACCCAGGGTTCAAATCCAGAAGCTTCTCGCTGTGAGACAACAGCGCTAACCACTGCCTACCATGCCACCCTACATGAAATCAATGACATGATGATCAGTGACAGTGACATTGCACCAAAAACTACATCACTACAACAAAATCAGACTAGAAAACCACACCAACTGTAAAACCAGAAATTTACCCAGATGATCTAAACCACTTCATTTGGAGGTCAAACTGACAGAGACACTGGACATGTCATCAGTAATCCCTCATTACACAGGAAAACTGTACGTGAGTCAAAGTACAGTTGGTCAGGGCGTCGTGTGGCGTAGTGGTCTAGAGGCGTAGAGGCTACAGTCCTCGCTGCAGTTGGCCCCGGTTCAAGTCCCGCATCGGACGGCCTTTGCTGCATGTCGTTCCCCCTCTCTCTGCCTCCCCATTTCCTGTCTCTCTACTGTACTATCAAATAAAGGCATAAAAAAGTCCCCTAAAAAAAAAAAAAAAGTACTGTGGGTCAAAGTTGAAGCAGGAGGTGGGTCTATAAATTGTGATGGATGCTCACCTTTGTTTTCTCTTCCAGAAAAGTTAAGTGAACCTGGAGGTTAGTTTACAACCTGTCTGATCATCTGACTGCTGCTGTTTGATAATCTATCTGTCTGTCTGTCTGTCTGATAAAAATCAGGGTAAGAACTAAAAAAAAGTTCTTCATTAAAACCATTAAACTCAGAGTACGTCTTGAGCATCAGTGGATAAATGTTGTTTTCAGGTTGTTTTCTTTGTCTCTGTTCTGGTGTTTGACCTCAGACTGAGAGACACCAACAGCTGTACACTTGTGTTAGTTAGCACCTAATTTTTTACTCATGTCCTATGGTAAGGTGTTATGAAACCAAACCAAGTTCAGCATGTTAATATTTACTGATCAGCACCAGTGTGTGGTGTAGTTTATTGTAGTGGGTATACTGGGTATGCTGGGATGATTCCCCCCCAGCCTGCACACACCTGTACCAGAGTGACGCCTAATAAGCACCAATACACTCCTAAACACATACAGTAGACACATCCACATGTAACTGAGAGTATTCTGACAGACTGGGTCAGTGTTATCAACAGTTTATTATAAACAACACAAAGCTAACAGCCAATCACATCAACAGCTCTTTGACTGATTCTCTATTGTTTTAGTGTTAAACACCCTCCCTGGAGACAGTTATTCACAGCTGTGACAGTCAGTGGTGCGCTTCACTGATGACGATTCATCAGACTGATAAATCTCTGACTTCTTAATCAAGGTCTGGATCAGAGTGATCTATGATACTTGGTTTTGATGATGTTCATGAACTTTGCCTGGAGTCACCATCTGTCAAGAAGTCCCCTTTCTCTCTGGAGGACCTCTCAATATGAATGCAGGCCAAAGCACATGCACGCCACCAGTCTCAGAGAGCTACTCAGAACTCTGCTGACCCTGGAAGGAGAGAGGTCATGAAGAACTGGTCTAGTTAACCCCAAAGGAGAATGCCAGGCAAGCCACAATGTATCTCGCTAAGGAGTCTATTTTTTCGTTATTGCTATGGCGGTTTTAGCTTGTATGGTGCCCTGGGCAAACCCCCCAACCCCCCATACCAATACATATCAATTATATACAATAATAAATACCAAAATAAAGTAGCAAGAATAAAATAGAGAATCAAACTACTAAATTGCACAAATCCTCCAACCACAAATAGATTAACACACTTAAGAGAACCTAATTATAACACTAATGCCCGAGCTTTCTTGCTTTCCTTCAAGGAAAGTTGTTTCATACCAAAATAATATACAATCTTAAATACCGAAATAAGGTAACAAGAATCGAAAGAAAATTATATACAGAATAAAATAATAAACCAGTCTGGTGTGCAGACAACCCAGAAAAATGATGTGTGTGAAACTACAGGACTGTAGGCTATTCACAGTACTATGAATGAATTGTGGTTTATTTGGTAGCTTTTCCTGGTTGTTTTATTTGTTTACTTTTTGTCTTCTAGCTCTGTAAAGCGGCTTTGGGTACCTTGAAAGGCGCTATAAAAATCGAAAGTTATTGTTATTATTATTATTACTGATTTTACTAATTGCATGAGTACTGTATAGAAGTGCGGTATTTGATAGATTCCCCCGCTCCAGTGGGGAGACCTGTGGTCAAATTACCCCACACCTCCTCCCCATCTACCACCACCTTCTCAGCAGAGGCCTGCACAAACTAGAGAGGGCTCCCGCTCTGACCCACACAGTCAGTGGCGGTTATGGTAACCTGGGCGTATACCCCCTTCAGCGTATATTTACAAATATATATACGTGTACGCTGCTCAAAAAAATTAAGGGAACACTTAAATCACACATTGGATCTTGATGAACAAACTATTCAAGTTGAAAATCTTTACTGATGTACATTGGATAATTTGTTGAGAACAAAATGACGTAACAACGGTCAATGGAAACCAAAATTATTAACTCATTGAAGGCTGGATTCACAATCACACAGAAAATCAAAGTGAAAAATTTAAATCACAGGCTGATCCAACTCATGTGAATTTCATCACGGCAACGCATTATGTGACTAAGTAGTGTGTATGGCCCCTGTGTGCCTGTGTACATTCCTGACAACATCTGGGTATCAGTGAGCTCCGGACAGTCTGTGGTGGTACTTGGCGGCGTCAGATGCACCGATAAATAACGTCCCATAGATGCTCAATTGGATTTAGGTCAGGGGAACATACATATGTACAACTAAATAAACAAGACACACACATGGTGGTGTGCAGACTAATTATTATATATTATATATATTATTCTTGACCATTTCACACAACCCAGAAAAATTATGTGAGTGAAATTACAGGTCTGTATTCACAGTGTTATGAATTCATTGTGGTTTATTTTGTAGCTTTTCCTGCTGTGATTGATTTTACTAATTGCATTAGTACTGTTAGACTATTAGAGATAGAAGTGTGCCATTTGATAGATTCATCTGCTCCAGTGGGGAGACCTGTGGTCAAACTACCCCCGCCCCACCCCAGTATGTGCATGATGGACAGCTCCTCAGCTCCCCAATTTTATCTTGACCATCTCAAGTGATATCCTTTTAGTCATCCTGAAGGTTGACCCAGTTGTGCTGTATAGTAATGAGAATGAACTTCATACATATGCCATTCTGCCGGCAACTGTCCTCACCAGCATCAGGGACAGAGTTTAAATGATGACGTCTTACCTGGTCACATTCTTGGTCCATCAGGAGTTCTAACACTGCTGAAAGTCAGAACCCTGCCAATTCGAGAGTAACTCCACCTCAGTGTGGCAGTGGCTCCATTCTGATTCTTGCTGCTATAAAGCCTTTGTTGGCACACAAATGGCAAACACCCAGGAAATGAAAAATGCATAGGATTGGTGATGCAGAGTCCCCAAAACCCTGCTGATGACCCCACCAGAGGCAAAACATACAACAGAGATCGACCTACGAACCTTCCTTCTCCTAGCCAGTTCTCAGTGGCCCTGCCTTCCTGCTACACTATGTGAGGAGAACACAGAAAGGTTGAAAAGCTTAAAAAATTCCTGAATAGCTTTTTGTCTGCTTTCCCAACCACATGGGACATCTCCCAGTGCAGCACTTAGAAGGATGTAGTTGTCAAAGCTATCCCTCTACTAGACCCAAATCCAGTCTCTCAACCAAAGCTGGAAACCAAGATCCTTCTGTTGAAAAGGCCAAAACACAGCTTTCCATCGGAACTATTATCACAGAGCACAGATAAGTCTCTTCCTTCCAGCGGTAAGTTATTATTACTGGAACCACAGCCGTATGAGGTTCCAAGTAGAAGGACGGCTCAGGAGATAGGAGGATCTTGACCCTGTTGCCATGCATCCAATTGTGTTAGACTCCAGTCATCCCATTGCAGAACTTCTAATCAAGGACTATGATGAGAAACTCCTCCACGCAGGACCGGTAACGTCTCTTTGCAGAGCTGAGGTGGAGATACCGGGTTCCTAGAGGGAGAGCTGCAATCTGTCAACAGCGATGGTCCTGTCAACAAAGTCAAAAGTGGTGTGCTTCACTCAATATTCCCAAGATGGCAGACCTACCATGAGCTCGACTCCGCTCGACTTCGAGATGGATAATACTCAAATGTATGACTACACAATTTGTCCATCTGGACATCCTGGATGGTCTGGACTCAGATGCATTCCTGATGGCCTTCAGGTGTTTTGTGGCAAGGAGGGGTAAACCCTATGAGATCTTATCAGACTGTGGGGGATATTCTGACCTAAAAAGGGCATTTTGTGACATGACCCCTGCCCCTCAGGAGCAGCTACAGGGACAACAGGTCACCCTCAAATTCAATTCCCCCAACTCTCCACACTTTGGCGGTACCTGGGAGAGAGAGATAAAGTCTGCTAAAGATGCTTTTAGGTTGGTCATGGGTCAAATCTCACCTCGGATGTTGCAGATGCCAACCCTGTTACCCCAAATCTGTTATTGATGGGGCCATGGGATGCTTCGCTTCCCCAGACTGTGTATGCAAGCAGCCAGCTGATTGGGAAAAAACACTGGCATCATAGCCAAATTCTGGCTGATCCCTTCCGGGCAAGCTTAATAAGGCCTCAGCTTCCTGGCCTGCATTTAAGACCAACATGGAACACAGACAAGGAGAACTTAAAACCAGGGCAAATTGTTAATATTGTTATTAAAAGCTCTGCATTCCTCCCTTATCTATGCGTTTCCATCAAACACACTCATCCTACCTCAGTAGCTGTGGGATCTGAATCTTACACTGTCACTCCCAAACAATTCAGTAAACCGTATACAGTTTCTCTTAAATCTAGAGTCTCAAGACCCTGGGTCCAACATTCTTCACTCATGGATCTCAAACATAATGCAGGAGATATTTAGTGAGCCGGAAATACTTCCAAAAAGGGGCTTATATCACAAAAAGAGGGGAAAAAGGTGGCATGCATCACTGTTTATTGAATAAAACACATCCCGTGGTCTTCCTGGTGAACGTCCAATCATTGAGGAATAAAATGAATGAATTACATGTGAATATCAGTCATCTACATGAATGCAGGGATGCTTATCTCATGGCATTCACAGAAATATGGCTCACTGACTCAGACTCTAACAATTCCTTGAAAATTAAAGGAGATATTTGTAAGTTTTGCTATTGCTACATAGCTAACATTAGTCTAACGGTGGCTGAAGCTGTTGTCAAGAGACGATCACCACCACCTTCTGCTGACAAGAAATCTCATTCAGCAGCAGAGAAAATTTACAGAACCTTTAAAATAGTGATGATACATTAATGTTAGCTAATTAAAAACATGCAGCGCAATAAAGGTACTGTTGAGCCGAGGAAATGACCAACAAGCAATTGTGTCTGTTGGTAAGTGACAAAAACACTTAAGTGAAAGTTCTGCCACTAAACAATATTGTTGTGTATTCTTGTACATTTTTAAATGAGTATACAGAAATCCTGGAACTTTCTGAGTGGGTACACAATGACACCACAAAACTAAACTATGTCTTTTTGTCATTTGGCAGGCATTTGATCATAAACCAAAGTTCTAGACAAACAGACAACGTCATTATGATCACATTACATCCAGAAGTTAGTCCTGAGTGGTGGTGGACCAACCGGCCAACATTTCCATCCCTAGATCCATGCTGCTTATGGCCACAGACCCAGATCTTTATTGTCATGGGTGTTTTGCAAAGAGTTCCCAAGCTGAGGTAGGCAGTAATTCTCATATTGTAATTTAACTGGTCTGAGAGACGTCTGCTCCTCCTCTTGGCTCTGTTCTCAGACTTTAGAGAATCTAGCCTGTGCTGGTCAGCCAAGCATAGTTCTTTTCAGAGATTGAGAGCATTCCTATTGGCTGTTCTACTGATGCAAATGTGCACATCCCTTCGAATGGACATGTTTCTATATCGGAGAAACGTTTCAGAAATAAAGTGAACTTGTTGTACCTCTCTTCTCTTTTGAATGTTGCTAATAGTTTAGTCTTCTGCTAACTGTAACAAACGGCTTACAGCTGAGATGCTTGTGTTGTTTGTATGAATCACGTGATATGAAGGGAGAGCTGCAGGAGGGAGGCTGATTTTTGACAATTTCTTTTTTTCTAGATTGGCGGTGGAGTATTAGACGTCATGTGTGTTCCTGTGCGGTGAGTGATGTCATGTCTAATTTTGTGCCATTAAGCTAACTGCAGTGAAAGTATCTTTCTCCAGTCAGAGAAGAGGTTCAGTGAATGGACCCAGACCACAGTGAATACAGTCAGCAGCTATACATGAGAACAGGAATGGTATTGTAGAAAGCAGCAGGAATGTTCATGTGGTATTGAATGGTCGCTGCGGTTACCATGGCAAGGCACCTGCATCTGGCCATCTTCACCTGACAAATATAGCTGCAAGGTGCCAAGCAAAAGCATGTCAAGTCATGCTCACTTCACACAGGTGCAATAAGGACTTGTCTACCCACTGAGCATCTCTTAGACACCGCCCACTTCATGTTTGTGTCTGTACTGTCAGCTCTGTCTCAGGCTCTGACCTGGGTGATGGAGCAGCAGGACGTAGGCTCACAGTCCTGCTCAGCCCTGTTGTATTAACACTGAACATTTCCTGTGTTTTTCTCACAGACCAACCACTCGTGAGTTAAATGTTGTGGCTGTTAATTCAAATGTAAGTGATGATCATTGAAGTGTGGCATCTTCAATCCTACACACCACGGTATAGATGAATCATCTAACTGAATCAGCTTCATCAATAGTTTAGACTATCAACATCCCACCTACAGTCAGATAGAGGGTTAATACAAGTGACTGTATTGATTGTTCTCCAGTGTTCAGGTCCATCACATGATATTCCTACAGTAGGTCTGGTCTCTGTTTGAAACTCACCAGGGGTGTTTACAGCTGTGCTGAATGGTCACACTGTGGTAGAGGAGAGAGGCGGGATGAATCACACAGATAAGGTTAATGACAAACACTTTCAGACTCTCTTTGAGAGAAATCTGTGATATTGCACTTATATTGCAATTTTATACAAAGACGTAGATGTAATAAAGAAGCTCTTGACAGACTGAGTTTCAAACATTTATAAAACCTGTTGGACCCAGGTTAATGACAGGAAGCTGTTTTCAGAGGCTCGGCGACAATAAAAACATTGTACTTAAAACATACTGACCCTGAAGTTGTCTTTAAGAAACTCAACCTACTTGTTTTACTTGGTCTGACATGAATCACAACTGAACAGACCTCACTGCTTTATGTTAATAACAGCCTTCTTTCATTAGCAGATTGAACATTGAATGGATGATATAAACATGTACTGCCCATTAACTTGTAGAGGCTAGATGCTAAAATTCAGACAGTTCCAGTAAGTCATTAGAATTCCGTAATTACCTGAAACAGGCTCTTTTTAAAGTCATGACCTCAGCTTTATTGATGGTGGCTCCAAAGGAACTGTTGAAACATGAAGGACTAATATCTCTGCTGAGTAACTGTGCTCTTCATCAGACAGAAGATTCCAGGAACAAAGCTCAGCTCCTCTGATGCCAGACTCACTGGCACACTGCAGCTGAAGCTTCTTCAACATATGGTGGAGACTGGATCAAACATGGAGGACGGGATGAAAACCATTTGTTTCTGGCACAATGCAGAATGTCAGCTGAATGACTTGGATGAGACTGACTGTTGCTGGAGTCATCTTTAGCAATTTTGGGAAAAAACAGATTTACTGATGATTTAGGAAAAATGAATTGAGCCTTGCTGAAAGTCCAGAGTCTGGACTGATGGTGGTTCTAGAGTCAGAAGACGCCATTCAGTTGTATTCCTGTGTAAAGCTGTAGTTCTATTAAAAAGTTGTAGCTAAACAACAGTCACAAACTCGAAACCAATGACCTCTAATACCATCTCATCATTAACATCAGTTTGACTTCCTGTTTCATTTAAATATCCTGGTCAACACACATGAAATCCAGTCACCTAACAACACAGGGACAGAGAGGCACCACAGCTAATCATCAGCTAATCACAATCAACTTTAAAGAAAGAAAAAGACCCAAACCCACATGAAACACTGTAGGGCCTTAAGTCCAAACTGGTCGAGAGCCAAGACCAAAGGGACAGAACTGCAGTCCCACTGAGAGGGGACAGGATGAGGCCAGGTGCACAAACACCTGAGCACAGAGCAGCTTCACAGGCAGAGGGCGAATGAGAGCCACACCCACCAAGGCTTGATCACAATCAGCCAATCAGAGACCGGGAGCAGAGGTTACCATTAGCTTGAAGCAAATGAAACAAAATAACTTTAGCCAGAAAACCACACGTTCAGCAGAGGCTGAAAGCAGAGCAACAACTCCACCTTTAACAGAGCCAGAAATAAACCACAGAGACATTTTCTGACCCAGGACTGCAGAAAAACAAGAATGTATATATTAGCATACAATCGTCTGGGCATGACACTTCACCTCAGCAGGCTCCAGGAGCAGGCAGAAACTAATTACAGAGTCACAGTCACCCACCTGGATACAGTACTGAACCGCCCAGCTATTAAGAAGCAGGTGAACTGAATCTAGTAATAACAGTGAGGTGGGTGGGTGAGAGGAGAAATTCTCATTTGATCAAAGTAAATACAGTATTACACACTCTGAAGATCATCCAGGTGCTGAACATGATGTTTGAAGATTCCTGAACTTCTCCTGATATTTTGTCATCCGCTGTCTTCTTCTCTCTACTGTGTCTCCATCATCACAGAGTCCATCCATCTTACTCTGCTTAGTTCCATCAGAAGATCATTCACCAAACTGTTAGGTATGTGAACGCCTAAACACAACTCTCTCTAGTACTTCAGAAAAGAAGGGAAGGTTAGAGACTGATCGCTGATGATTCAGAGATCTAGATCAAGGTGTGGTTTCTACAGTAGAGGTTTAAACTCAGCAGTCTTAAACTAGCGTGTCAATACCAGGTGTAATTAGCTATATTCAGCATTTAGGTTGAAAAACTGTAAACTGAAATCTGGGAAGAGTTTAGCTGGTGGAGGGTTGGGGAGACGACACAAGCTTAGACAGTATCCAGACAATGACATACAGTCTCAAAAACAAAGACATATGTCTCAACATAAAGCTCAGCTGGTTCTGCAGAAGAAGCTAGTTTTACATCTAATCTCATTTCACTCCAGAAAAAGTGTAAAAATTGTGATCTGAAAAGGTTGAGCAGATATGTTAGTTTCTGAGTCAATTTGACTTTGAATTAGAACCTGTAGTAGTACCTGTAGTAGTAGTACCTTGAGTATTAGAACCTGTAGTATTAGTACATGTATTAGTAGTACCTGTAAGGGAAGAACCTGTAGTAGTAGTACCTGAATTAGTAGTACCTGTAGTAGTAGTACCTGTGGTAGTAGGAATTGTAGTTGTAGTACTTGTATGAAATTTTCCTGATCCATGTTGTTACATCTTTTTTTTAACTAATTATCTATCAGAGTCGTTGAGCACATTGCAGATTAATTCAGATTCCCATGAACAAAACAAGTTCACATCGTATATTATTAACTAATTAGTGAAATGATCTCAGTCCATGTTTTATTTTGGCGCTGTGGGTCAGAGAACAACTGACCTGTCCTCTGTCCTCTGGTAGGACACCAGGACATCTCCAGGACTGAGTTCAGTTGGGTTTTTATTTATGTGATGAGTCATGAATCCTGGAATCTTCCACATTATCAAAAAGAACATGAAGTTGCACACTGCTCTTCACACCTGAGAGTGTGTTTACTGACCACAGCAGTATAAGGGAGAGGCAGGCAGTCATCCCACTGATGTTATTAAGCCTCAGCTCATGATGAAACAATAATAAAGGATTGACTGTATAGATTAGACTCCAGATGCACAGCTCATATCCACATTATATCTGCAGCTCAGCTGCTTGGTCGATGGGTGGTTGAATGATTGGCTAGTTGGCTGTAATAAGCTCAGATCAGCAGTATGGAGTTAGTTGAATCTGGTAGAATCTATTAGTTCTGGAGAATTTCAAGTGAATGTGCAAATAGAGGCGACACTATCAGCTGGCTGCACACCTGGGGAGGGAGAGAGAGGGGGGTGAGAGAGGAAGGGCAGAAGAGAGGAGAGAGAGTGGTGAGATGATGCCTAATGTGGTGTGTAATGCTGTTTTTCTCTCTGTGATTGGCTCCATTTAACCCTGAGTAACTCCCCCCCCCACTCCCCTCTTTTCCCCAGCTGGATGACACACATCCTATATGAGGGGAGCTCTGCTGCTGTCCCTACCTGCTTCTGGAGGGAAATTCATCTTTATCTGTCCTGACCCAGTGGCTGTTACCTGGCCGTGCTGTCTCAGCCACATCTGCTGTGAATCAGCACAAACCAGAACCTATCACTGGTCTCAGAGAGGGGGGGGGTGAGAGGAGTGGAGGAAAGAGAGAGGGAGGAAGAGGAAGATATGGAGAAATGATTCCAAACCAAGATCATCACTCAGATCCATCATGTGTAGAAACTGCGAGGCTGGTGTCGTTGTGTGAGCCTGAGGCTGAGACGCTGTTGATCCGTTCACTGGAGCCATGAGCAGAAAATAAAGCTCTGATAAGGTCCGTTCTCAGCACAATGTGAAGTAGCCCACACTGTCAGCTGTTGCATTCAGGGGGGATTAATACCCTGGGAATGTGGGTGATTAAACATTAGTCATGCTAAACTGATCATTCATTACCAAATTTTAACCGCTCCCAAAAAGAAAGGGATTTTATTTCACCTCCACCGAGCACGAGCTGCAGCCAGAGAGCAGAAAACCCATTGGTGCCATGTCCTGACAGCATTATATACAGTACAGTCTGCTGAAGGAGAAACAATAACACCGTTTTCTAGAAGACACTGCCAGGATCAACATAACCTCAACCACACTCATTCTCTTTATTTGACAGGTTGTTACGTGCCTCTGTGTTGTTTGTGTGTGTGTGTGTGTGTGTGTGTGTGTGTGCCATGTGATTTGGCATGGCTGTCCCTGTTCACCAATCAGGAGCTGGGGCTCAGAGGCTGAGTGGGCCATCAGCATTTCACAAACAGTATGAGTGTTCTAGTGAGGATAGCTGCTCAAAGCTATACTGTTGAAGTCTATTTATTAATTTGTGGTTGTGGTTACTTTGTGTTGTCCTGGTTCTGGTGCAGTTTTAGTTTCCCAGTGAGTTTCCCATTCGTTCTTCATTGTAGTTTTCTCTTATTGTGAATAATAAATCCTTAGTTATTGGTGAATCTGGTTTCCTGTTTCTTTTCTGTTTTGCCTGGTTCTTAGTTGATCCATTTTTACTTCCCTATATCCCTGGACTCTTTCTGGGGACATAACCACTTTGGGGCTCGTCTGGGATAAAAACAGAGATATGTATCTGTTTCAGGCCTTGTGTTTTCCGGTGACTGCCATGGTGAGTGTTAGTGTCTGAATGTTTTCTTGTTTGCCTTGTTTGTTGTTGGCGCTGCGTTAGACAGGTGAGTGTCCAGCCGAACTGGAGAGGGGGTTGTTTGTGAGTTATTTTCATTGTGCTGTGGGGTTTTGTTTCTTCTTTTTTAGGGCTCCATACACTGAGTGTAGGAACTGTTGTTATTGTAATTACATGGCCCAGTTGGATTGTCCAGGGTTGAATGTCTTATCTTAGCAGATTTTGATGTTCACCTGTGGCCTTGTAACTCTGACATGAGCACCTGCCTTTAATTGGGACCCAATACTTGTGGCGGGACCTAAACCTGGTGACCAGGTTCGGGTCCTGTCTAATCCAGCTTTTCCCTGATGGTGTTGGAACTCCATGCGCATCATCTTCACAGCATTTTGTGTTCGATCTGACCATGACATCTGTGAGACATGTGACATACAGTTATCTTACATATTGTTGTTTGCAGTTACATTTTTGTTTGTTTTGTTTTTGGACTCTGAACTTCCCCATCACCTGTTTTATATTTGATCTCTTAATGTCTCCGCTTCCTCTTGTTTCTCTCTGCTACAGGGACAGAAAGGGGGATGATTGTGTACAATTGTTTGTGTCATGTTGTGAAATTACAAAACTTAATAAACACATTAAAACAACAGTGTGAACTGACTCATAGAGAGTTCATCATGACGCATGTCAACAGTAAAGATAATAAAGAGTCATGTTACAGGGAGTAAAAGCATTCAGTGTATCTGTAGTTTATGTCCTTCAGGACACATGACTGCAGCACAGCTCTGACACCATATTAATATTTCCTACACTATAATATTAGAAATCTGTCATGAGGTTTAACAGTATCAAACTGTATTATCTCATTAACAGTAGTGTGAAAAGCTGAGCCTGTAAAATCCAACCCTTTTAGGAGGTCATGAATCTTAGTGAACACTCTGTGTAAAGTGAGGTGTGTGGGATGAACCTCAGAGACACAGGCTAATATACGTCCTGGTTTATTCTCCTTGACAGACACTCCGTTTATTTGCACATTGCCAGATGACTATTTTAAGAGGTGATGTATTTTCCTTTGTCTTCTAATCTTTGTCTATTTCTCACACTGTCATTCTGTGTTCTCCCCTTAATTCCCAACTTTTTCCCTCTCTCTCCCCCCTCCTCCCCACCGCTCCCTCTTCCGAGTAGAGCCCTGTAACCAGCAGTGATTTGATTACTGTGTGCAGCTACGCTCTTTCTTTGTTATCAGCCTTCATAAATGTTTAAGGAGCATTAAGGAGACGCACACAGAGCAGACAGACAGAGGGGATATCTTGATGCTTAAATGACCATTACCCTTCTCCATTTACAGATTAAAAGCTTTACTTTGTTTCCTCTACCTACTTCTCATCCTCCCCCTGCTCACCATCATCATCCTCTCTCTGCATTCGTCCTTCAGAGCTCTGGAGAATCACTTTGTTTAGATGATGGTGGTAAAGAAAGATCGGGACAAAGGGACGAAGGAAGAGGAAAAAACTGGCAAAAACTCATATCTGAGTCTGATAAAGTCATTTTATTGAAGGTCACAGTTGATACAGTGTGACAGTAAAATCTGAGAGGTGTTCACAATGAAACAAGTTGAACAAACAGAAGAAGGATAAATAACTGTATTACTGGTAATGTTGGTGATGGTTTAAAGGGTCCCAGTGGGGATGTTGTGTGTCTTAGCTTGATCTAACCCCAACCAGTTATCTCTGCTACATTCATCCAAAATCTGAGGCAAAACCATAGACAAAGAGATAAATAAAGATGGATGTAACCTCCGTGATGTCACCCACAAGTTTCTGAAGAGCAGTTTTGAAGCTCAGAGGCTGCTCCATCGTCACCATTTTAGCAGTGTCTGACTCCGCCCATCTCCCAGTTTGTCCAAAAATGGACAAAGAGGACGGGCGTGTGGAGTATATGGCATACGCTAACCCACCTGTCACTCAAAGGGGCCACGCCTTTAATTCTACATAATTTGAAGTCTTAATAAAATGTAAACAGGTGAGTTATATAAACAGTTGTCATGAAGGAGGAAATTAGCTCTGGAGACCAAAACTGTTTTTGTACCAGGCTTTAAACATTAAGTCTGGGTATCGCCACTGATTTCCTGAATCAATTTGATTCCGATTCACAAGGTCCCAATTCAGTTCGATTCCTGATTCCATTTCATTCGATATCAATTCAGTTAGAGATTTGGTTCTTTTGAGGCTCTTTAAATTGTTCCTCTAACCTGGTGCGTTAATAAAAACATTAATGTTGACATTACGAATAGACACAAAGCAGTTACATTAATTTACTGTCTATTTAATATAACCGACACTTTAGACACATCTCAAAAAACAATAAGTGTAATGTGCATTGTTAACATACCGTAGTGCACCGGCTACAGTATGTATGAACAGGTACACACAGCTTCTTCTTCACATCTTACATACAGCTTTGCTTTTGTACAGATCTTCACTGACTTCATAGTTTAAATCTGAAGTGCAGCTACACATCTGCCTTTAGAGTTGCCACTGACTTTATTGGGACCTCATCTGTCACACTGTTGCCTCTCACATGCAGAGGTGTAGAGCACACCTATAGTCCACGCGTACGGTTGAGTTGCAGCTTGTTACAAATGTTATGTAACTTCTGTTCCTACGGTGACCAGTTTACATTCATTTACTGACTTGTGTTGAGCAAATTAAGCCGCATTGGAAACATACATTCAGAGGAGAAGGGCAAAGGTCAGGTTAAGATAGGAAAACAGGCAAAGCTATGAAAACATAGCTAAGCTAACAGGCTAGGCTATGAAAACGTAGCTAAGCTAGCTTTATGTCCAAGTGTAACAGACTGACTTTGTCATGTTTCTGTGTAAATGCATCACAGATAAACAAACTGTCAGAAGAGTGAATGGATGTTTTTTGTCTTTTCATCTTCACTAATTAACCATTTAATTCACTTAGCAGCTCAGCGGCTACCGGCAGCTACCAGAATCTTTTAAGGTGGAATGTTTTTTGCGTCATGCTCAATGCATGATTGAGGTTTGGAAATCAATCAATACACCTAAAATGTCAATATGAAAACTTTGACCATTTGATTTGTTTTTTTAGCTCTGTACATGACAGAAGTGATGAAGCACTTAAAATGTTTATACATTTCAACCTAATTCTGTAAACTGTGGATATTTTATTTCATCACTTTGAGAAAAAAAGTTGCGGAATGTTGTACTGGTGGCTCTAGCAGCACTATATCTATGCTTACCTGACCAGATCTCATTGTGACAGCCTCACACATCCACAGGAGAGTGCAAAAGACGTATATTAAAAAATAGATCTTGAGTTTAATGAATCGATATTGAATTATTCAACTGAAGATTGATTTTAATTGGAGAATACATTTTTTCAACCCAGCCCTGGTAAACATGTTTATTTCTACTGTAAAGTTGGACATTTTAACATGGGAGTCTATGGAGATTGACTCACTGTTGGAGCCTGACTCTAGTGGGCATTAGATGAACTGCAGTTTTGGCACTTCAGTGTTGGTTTCTCTTTTTATTCCCAGCGGTTCATGCTTGGTTTAAACCTTAACCCAACCATGGAGGGAGGGGCAATAGGAAACATTTTAATGGGAAGAAAACACACGATTCCTTTTAAGGGGAAGCAGACTTTGATATGAGACCTGTTTGCAGAGAGGACATGAAACAGTCTTCAGCTCAGTTTAACTTTAACCAGCCAACTCCTTATATGACCTGCTGCTGGTGATGTTAGTGATGTGTTAAAGCCAAGAAGCTGAACTTGAAGATTTTGTTCACTGCTACTGTGAAACAAAGTCTGACAAGTCAACCTGCCTGGTGCTCCCATATTGTCACAATTTAACTCACATATGCAAACTAAACACTTGCACTGGGGATGATTGATGGGCCACTGATCATGTTTAGATTAAAACTACATGATAGGAAGATCGGCATTAATGCTCCTCATCAATAATCACCTTTAAACTGATCACCTGTGGTTAATAATCTGGTATCTGCGACTGAGAGAAGTACTGAGTGCTGTGTAGTGTAGTCCCACCCTACCACTTTGTTTAATGCACCGGTGTGCCACAGGCCACCAGTACAAAACAACATGTCAGCCGTGTGGAACTTTTACCAAATGCATGAGACTGGAACAGCTGATCTCACTCATAGATGATCGGTATTGGTATCAACGGCAAAAAAACTTGATTGTGCTACCTTGCACTGTAGGCTCTGGTGAAGGACAGCAACTCTGCAACATTACCAAGCTAACATGGACAAAATATAGCGGAGTACATTAAAGAAAGAACTGGTTTTCGATCAACATACCTTCAGAGTAGCCCCAACACCAGTATGTAAGATTCGTTAAGGATAGGATCTAGTCTGAACTACAGGACATCTGTCATTTTCATAACCAAGTGTAAAACCATGAAAGCCTCCGAGACTGTCCGAAAGTATGGACCCTTATCCCTGTTTGTACAAGATGAGACTAGAAAGATACAAAGGCCAGAGTTCTTGGAGAGAGATCAGGGAGGCAGTTTAACCAAGCCAGGAGAAGACACTGATGACTCTGATAGCAGAATTTCTCTCTGCCTTCTAGGGTGGCCTTTTAGGACAGGTATAAACACTTTTACATCTGGACATGGTTGAACCACATGTTAAATGACCAACTGCATTTCTAGCTCTGAACCCTTAAGAACGTAAAAACCGAATGATGCATATCACTGTATTTGGCCACAATACTATTGAGTTCTCCACCTTCATTCCAGCTGCTCAAAAGTCAGCTGAGGGTTATCTCTATGTAAAGTTTGATGAATCCAGCAGGACTGGTTCAGTTCAATGAAATGAACTCCCTCTGATCCTCAACCACATCTTGAAGCAACACCCATTGAGAATGTGACTAACTACCCGACTCAGCAGTGGGAAACCCTCAAGTCCTTATAGGCCTTCAAAGGCCTTCAATCAGATCTTTCCTTGTTGTTGTTGCCCAGGCAAATTAAAGGTTAGCTGGCTCACTCATTGGTTAGGACTTCACAACCAGGACAGAAGGCCTGAAGCCCCCGCAGCTTTGTGTATTTGTTTAGTAAGTGGAACCAATCACATTTTGATTTATAGTGAGAGTGACCAAAAATCACTGCCCTAGTCCTTCTTCAAGGGTTCAGGCCACATGTATCTCACAGGGTTTACTTTCTTGTTTCCAGCGATTTAATCAACAGATCAGGACTTCAGTCACTCAGTCAGACAGACAGCAGTCACAGCATATATGGTAAAGTTGCAGGACTGTCTGCAATGGACTTCACATGACAACAATAACCAAGGAACAGACAGAAAATCACACTTCACAAATTCTTCAAAGATAGACAGACATCACCGTTTCTCCTCTTGCTGGTTTACAATGTTGGTAAATTAATTAATTAATTATACTGTTGTTCTCATGGTTTCTGTAAAATGTACTGAAATGTTGAATTGTGGAGAATCTATCTGAGCAATTTATTTTGAGCTGATGCAGGAGGTGGAGCAGTATCACCTAGATATAACTGGGCTCAACTCTACACAAAGCAGTGGCTCTGTAACCAAACTACTGGAGAGGGCCTAGAGTGTCTCTTTTTGCCCAAGGTGACAGGTGCTAGGACTAGGATTCTCACAAGTCCTCAGTTGAGCACCACTGTATTGCAGTTCTCCCTGGGGAACGAGAAGGTTGCCTCTATGTGACTGTAGATCACTGAGGGGAAGCCTCTGATTGTTATGTTTGGTTTTGCACTGAACCGCAGCTCGGAGTATCAGACCTTCTTGGAGTCTCTGGCCGGTGTACTGGAAATGGTTCCTCCTGGGGACTCGATAGTTCTGCTGGGCGATTTCAATGCTCATGCTGAACAGACCTGGCAAACCCAAATGTGTAGTGAGGGTGAGCTGGGAATGTCTGGCGGATGCCAGCTTGCACCTCCAGAATAAATTCTCATGCATCCTAGGAGAGTTGGGGACATAGAGTCAGAGTGGGCCATGTTCTCCAGAAGCAGGAGGTACCGGAAAGCCAGAGGGGCTGCAGCTTCAGCAGTCGCGGAAGTTAAAACTTGGGTGTGGGAGGAGTTCAGGGAGGCTATGGAGAGGGACTTTTTTTCAGCTGCAAAGAAGTTGTTCAAACTGTTCAACAACTCAGGAGTGGAGTGGAGATGCTGTTTGGTGGTGGAAAGAACACTTTGAGGAGCTCCTGAACCCTCCGAGTAGGAGGTAGAGTTGAAAGACTTGGGGGAAACCTCATTCATAGCCGTGGCAGAGGTCACTGAGGTAGTCAAGAAGGCGTCAGGTATGGATGAGATTTGCCCTGAGATGCTGAAGGCTTTGGACATTTTTGGGCTGTCATGGCTGACACGCCTCTTCAATGTCTCATGGAGGTTGGGGATAGTACCTGTGGAGTGGCAGAACATACGTCTGGGTCCTCGGCCAGAGTCTGGCCCATATACTTCCACATCTGGTCAGATTCCGGTTGTAATCCTTCAGTATTGTCTGACAGCCACAAGATTTTCTGTGTGTGTGCTTAAATTGGTCTAAATGTGGAAGTAGCATCTGACATTCATGCTGTATATGGGCCAGATTCGGCTGTGGTACTGGGTATATACTGGGCCAGAAGAAAACAAGCATGTGGCCCAAGTATAGGCCAGATTTATTTTGCTACCCGTGGAGGCTTGACCGATTGGGCCTCTGGGCTCATCCTTCCAGTTAGGGTGAGGAGCTCAGACATCCAGAGGGAGCTCGGAGTAGAGTCGCTGTTCCTTCATGTCAAAAGGAGCCAGTTGTTTGGAGGTTTGAAGACACACAACCTCCTGGGTGCCCAAACCTCTGCTGGAGGGATTAGATATCCCAGCTGGACTGGGAACGCCTTGGGATGCCTCATGAGGAGCTGGAAAGCGTTGTCGGAGAGAGGGACAGTTCATCACTGCAGCCCAGTTTCTTTTTTTAAATGAACTCCTTATTGGACAATTGGACTAATATCTCACAATTTAGGTGCAGGGCCAACATCTGGCGCAGTACGTTGAATGCTCTCTGTATAGCAAGGCAAAAACTATGGATGTGGAGGAACCCTAAACATGCCTTATCCCTATTTATTTCCCATAACCACCATCTTTCCCTGACCTCATCTGTTGTCATGTGTAGATGTACAAAGACAGAATTTTCAAAATGTTGGACATTAAAAAAACTGAAAAAGATTATTAAACAAATTCTGGGTTTTGCTGAAACATCCAATGTCAGAGTTCTTGACTAGCAGTTGGGTCAGACTATTTTACCTTACAGTATAGCTATAGAATTCTGATCCTCCAGCTCCAGCTGAACCTTCACTTACAGCTGGACCTTCACCTTCAGCTGTTTATGTTATTTTACATATATGAATAGAAGCAGCTTCAGTGTGAAAGTATCAGAGCAAACAACTTGAACATTTGTCAAATAGTGAAGAAGAGAGATGAGGGAGAACAGAGAGTTTCAAAGTGAACAGAGTGAATGAGGTGTGTGTGGGTGGGTGTGAGGGGGTGGGTGGGGTTGCAGTCGGTGGTGTGAGATCAAAGGGATAGAGGTGTCTGTGGAGGTAAAGAGAATCTGAGGCCTGAATGTAAACAGGGTCATTGGAGAGAGATGAGCCATGGAGACTGGAAATACTCAGTACTCACACACACACACACACACACACACACACACACACACACAACATTAGACATCTGGAATTGTGTGTGTATACTTACATTCTGACATATGAAGACAGAGTCTTTATTGTACAGACAACTTCTCCTTCAGGTGTGTGTGTGTGTGTGTGTGTGTGCGTGTGTGTGTGTGTGTGTGTGTGTGTGTGTGTGTGTGTGTGTGTGTCTGTGCGTCCGTGCGTGCGCGCGTGCGTGCGTGCGTGCGTGCATGCGTGCGTGCGTGTGTGTGTTCAGGTGATGTTTTTGTCTGGACAGATTCTTTAAAGTTAATGACCTCTGACATTTAAATAAATGCTACAGTTGGAGTGTTGATCACAGACTGCAGCAGTGATTCTCTCAGACTCTCCTCATTAGAGCTTTTATCTGCTCCTCCAGACACCTGGGGTCTTTTGTTGTGAATCAGTGGTGCACGGCTCAGGATCACAGGGTGTGGCTCAATGCTGATTTTCATGGCCTGAGGTGTAACTGCAGCAGAGATGCAAACAGCATGGGATTAGTCAGAATACATTAACAGCTGGTATGGTGATGACCAATCACATCAGTCCATTTTAAAGCAGAGAGCAGCCATCTTGTGCAGAATGACTGTGTAATTAGAGAACCACTGCTACATGAATAAATGGGGGGTAACAGAGGATGAGGTCACTTTCTGTGGTCTCAGTGCATTATGGGACATAATGACACTGTGTGTGAATGAACATAAGTCACACCACACAGGCACATGCCCTGTTGGGATGTAAAGTGTTCTCACTGTAATGTGAGTGTGAAGTGAAATTAAATTACTACAGCGAACACTTTGCCTCATCACCTACATATTCTGTGTTCTCCATTGGAGAAATTTATATTGTACAAAATAAGACTTTAAAGGACCAGATGTTGGTTCTTCATGTTATGGATCCACCAGATGTTGAAACTTTCCTCTGAGATTCTGCTCCATGTTGACATCATGCATCACATTGTTTCTGCAGATTTGTTCAGCTGCAACTTCATGCTGCCAATCTCCTCTTCTTACCACATCCCAAAGGTGTTTTACTGGACTCAGGTCTGGAGACTTGCAACAATACTCAGATAGACTGTGACATTCAGACCAGGATTGATTGGTATTAAGAAGAAAACATTCCCCACACCATTAGTTTATGAGTCTGTCTTTCTGGGATGCTCAAAACTCACATATACAAACAGATAAAGAATTGCACACACAGGTTTTGGTTTGAACATACACCGTTTTATTATCCATGCTTAATAATACAGTCATCTGGTGCACACATTTATTCAACTTTCTATATCCGTTTTGTTGTGTTACTTTCATAAACTGAAGTAATTTATTGTCATTAAGTGAATTCAGTTTTCTTTGAGTTACAACTTCAGGGAGGTTGCTACTGGAGTTTCCTGGCTGGACCATCAAAAGGAGTCTGTGCACAACCAGACCTGCTCCAATGGTGTTGGTTACTGGTTGGACTGCACCATGTTCCTCCAGAATCATGGTTTTCTAATTAGATTTTTTGTTATTATTTCTTTGTTTGTTATTTGTTTCAGTACTTTTTCCCAGTTAATATGGTTCAGCATTACACTGACATGTTTTATGGGCCGAGAATTATGATTAGAGGTATCTTTGTAAATGAAAATGACCATTATTTTTCAAAGTTTTACCTGTGTCTCTCTGGTCAATCAGATCAGTCACTGGCAGTGAGTATGTGTCCATTGCAGCCTCAGGTTTCTGTTCTTGGTGACAGGAAGTGGAACCTGACCTGGACTTCTGCTGCTGTAGTCCATCCACCTCAAGATTGGGCCATGTATATCCCTGCTGACAAAGTCTCACTACAGAGACTGAAGGCACTGACTGTGATTAAGGGAAGGTCCTTGCAAGTGTAGCAATACAACCACATATCCAAAAGTGTGTGTGTGTGTGTGTGTGTGTGTGTGTGTGTGTGTGTGTGTGTGTGTGTGTGTGTGTGTGCACACGCTTGTTTTCTTTTGTGCCGTCATCAAATGAGTTGTGAGATATCAGTGTGTTTTCATCAGTCCCACACTGACAGCCTCTATTAAAAACACCCTTGGACTCATTCTCATCTCAGTGTGACAGGAGCTGTTCCCACAGCAGCAGGATGACGAGCCGAGGAGCAGACAGGAGTTAACACAGATCCAGGTCTAATATTTCTCTATTCTGATTTATTTACCTCTGGCCAGTGAGAACGTGCAGTTCCTCAGATGATAAATTTAAGATACATGACGAACAGTAAACTTGTAGAAGAGTTCAGCAGTGTTCCCCTGTTTCCTCTGAAGCTGACCTGATGGTGAACTGAAGTTAACCTGATGGTGAGCTGATGCTGAGCGAAGGGTGAGCTGATGGACAGTTGAAGCTGACCTGATGCTGAGCTGATGGAGAACTGACCTGATGGTCATCCAAAGCATACTTGATGGTGATCTCAAGCTGAGCTGATGCTGAACTGATGGTGAGCTGAAGCTGACAAGATGTTGAGCAGAAGCTGACCTGATTCAGAGCTGATACTGAGCTGATGTTGGCCTGATGGTAAGCTGAAGCTGACCGTATGCTGAGCTGATGGTGAGCTGAAGCTGAGCTGATGGTGAGCTGAAGCTGAGCTGATAGTGAGCTGCATGTGAGGTGGTGGTCAGCTTAAGCTTAGCTGATAGTGAGCTGAAACTGAGCTGAAGCTGACCTGGTAGGGAGCTGAAGCCGACCTGACGCTGAGCTGATGGTGAGGTTATTCTGACCTGATGGAAAGGTGATGGTGCAATGAGCTGACCGGATGATTAGCTAATGTGAGCTGAAACTGTAGCTGATGGTGAGCTGAAGCTAAGCTGATGTTGAGCTGAATGTGAGGTGATGGTGAGCTGAAACCGACCTGATGGTAAACTTAAGCTGAGCTGATGGTGAGCTGATGGTGAGATGAAGATGACCGGATGCTGAGCTGATGGTGAGCTGGAACTGACCTTGATGGAGACCTGAAGCTGACAGGATGCTGAGGTAATGGCGGGTTGAAGCTGCCCTGATTCCTAGCTGATGGTGAGCTGAAGGTGAACTGATGGTGAGCTGATGAAGAGCCGAAGCCGACCTGATGCTGAGCTGATACTGAGGAGAAGCTGACCTGATGGAGAGCTGAAGCTGACCTGATGCTGAACTGATGGTGAGCTGAAGCTGATCTGATGTTGAGCTGAAGCTGACCTGATTCTGAGCTGATGCTGAGCTAAAGCTGGCCTGATGGTGAGCTGAAGTTGAGGTGATGGTGAGATTAAGCTGAGCTGATGGTGAGCTGATGGAGAACTGATTGTGAGCTGATGGTGAGCTGATGTTCAGCTGATGTTGAGCTGATGGTGAGCTGATGGAGAGCTGAAGCTGAGCTGATACTGAACTAATGGTGAGCTGAAGGGGAGCTGAAGCTGACCTGATCCTGACCTGATGCTGAGCTAAGCTAACCTGATGCTGAGCTGATGGTGAGCTGAATGAATTAATGAAGATATTGTCACTGAGGCTTGGATCTTGCTGTATCAGGCCCATTGTGTTGGCTGCAATCTGTCCTGTACTTAAAACTCCTGCCTGAAGGAAAATCAATCAGTCAATTTAAATCACACTGATCCCTCTGTGTAGTACATGTGCATCATTATGTATGTGCATGCTTATTACTGCAGTCATATGTTGGAGCAAACACGCTCTGCAGCGAGTGTGAATATCACGTCACCAAAAATCACCAAAAACAAGCTTTTCTAATGGAACCAGTGATACAAAGCTCTGCAGACAGATGTCAGCAGAGGTGAACACCAAATCAAACCTATTAGTAAAAAAACACTAAAATGAAACCATGAATTAAAGATAAAATAAATACAATTATAAATGAGACAATTAAAGTTAAATTTATAAACTGACTTTGTGTTTATTGATGTTGCTATATTATTTCTATTTTTTTTTTCAGTTCATGTAAAAACAACACAAACTGCATAAAGAGCTTAATAAAATTATTTCTTACCTCATTATATTTATTCAGTCAAACCTGCATTCATTCACTTGTGTGTGTCTGCTGTTTAGAGATGAGAAGGAAATGGACAGTAGTTTATCAGAGATTTTATTTAAAAAACAGCTGCAGCTGGAAACAACACTGATGAGAGTGAAGCAGAAGAATAAACCAGAACCAAACGGAACCAAGATTAAATAAAAACAAAGTAAAACTAGTTTATTTTTTTTAAACGAGTTACATGCTTGTTGTTGTGTTCTCTCTGAATCTCAACAGATTGGATCTGAAATCAGTGTTGACTTGAGGATGTTTACATCCACATGTCGAGACTGCAGCCTCATTAATAGTCTCTTCAATTTTTGGGGACCAGACATTAATCTACAATTGGACACTGATGGACTTTGACTTATTCCAAACTACAGCTGATCAGGAGAAGTAGAATTGAGACATAAGAGACCATCACATCAGGCCTTAGAGAGCTCCACCTTTACAACTTAAGATCCTCAGTGATGAAGAGCTGCTATTCCTATAGTCTGCTCAAAAAAAGCTGAGAGTGAGACTCTAACTCTTTAACACATAAATCCATGTGCTGCAGCACAGTCATAAGCAACAGAGAGATAAATCTTTAGTTGGAGTAATTAGAGAAGAAGAGACGCTGGAGGTGGAGGTAACGAAATGTCAGCTCGTACATTTATTTTATTCTTCACATGTGAACACAGCAGAGGCATGAGAGAGTGTTTCCTGTCCCCTCAGGGGGACGTCCAGCAGGGCTTAAGGTCAACGAATGATCAGGAACAGAAAGACTTCATGCGGGGCCACGTACATGCCCCCTGGAGATACACAGGTTTACTTCAACTCATGTTTTTACTCATGTGCTGGAGTTCATACCAACAGTTAGAGTCCCAACAGTCCAACAGGCAGAGAGCACAGTAGCACAGGGGGGAGGGGTCACACACTGAGAGAGGGGGGGGGTGTCAGTCAACATTCTTTAAGTGGGGGACATTTATCTCCACCTGCTTCTCTCCAGGGCCCCGGCCTCAGAGGAAGGTTTACAGAGACATCCATCCATCTTCATACAGAGGGATGAAAGAGAGCACACAACTTTTCATCCAATCACTGAGCAGCTCACAGAGTCTCTGACCGTGTGTGTGTGTGTGTGTGTGTGTGTGAGTGTAGAGTGTCATCATTTCAATCTCCATGGCGATGATCTTCCATTCAGCCAGGCACCTGCCGGGATAAGAGGTGGAGGAGGAGATAGGAGCAGGTTCAGTCAGTCAAGCGGGAAAAAGAAGGCTCAAAATGGCTGCCGGCTTGTCGCCAGGTGTCGGAGCGTTGAAAAGAATCAGAGCTCCACAGATCATTCAGCTCCATTTAGCTTTTGGGATCACCCAGGGTGCAGCAACGGGGGGGAGATGGGGGTAACCCTGGCAATGCATGGTGACGAGCGTGTGCATCTGTGTCAGCCGGAAAAAACATCCAGCTAAAAAGGAACACATCTGAAACAGTTCAGACGCAACAGGAGAGAGTCCAGGAGTCCAGGCATCCTGGAGAGGATACCTGGGGGGACCAGGAAACTCCAGGAAGTCCTAAAACTCATTCACTACATATTTAATTAAAACAGTGCCAGTCAGTGTACAGGAGTGAGACAGTTACACAAGTAAATAAATCAACAGAGTAAATATCCTCACACGAGTCTGTGAAATAATACAAAAAAAACAAACTGTCTCGTCAGAAGAGACACACTGTTCCCTTTTCACACACTCTGGCATAGTCCAACACTGACCGATACACACAGCTGCCTCAAACACAACAGAGTGAAAGGAGAGGTTGTGCGTTTGACCAGATGTTGGTCAGTGACTGAGTCCACTTCCAAAACCACCGCAGCTGCTGAACCAGTTACGCAACTGTCAGTCCTGATCCAGAGGTCCTGTCACAGAGTTCCTGATACAGCGAAGGAGCTGATAACCACCTACAGTCAGACTGAGGAGTCAACACACTCTTCCTCACACTAATGACAAGTTAATAAGAGAGCTCACCAGTTCACTCTGTGGTCTTACTTAGTCTGGTTGACTAGTTATGGTGGTCATGGGAGCTAACTTTGGTTGATGTCGTGTTACTGGGACATTGTATTGACTCTTGATTGTGTTACACTGTTTTTTTTTACATCAACATTATCTCATTATCTCAGTGTAACTGGAGACCACTGTTCAACCAAACTGACAGTCTCATTCATCTGGTCTGTCAGTCTTTGAGTGTCTAAATACTGATGTGTTCACATCCAGACAACAAAACAATGTGGGAATAATAATGAAACCGGTAATAACATGGCAAATATAAAATGCTAACATTTGTTTCTCATGCCATCTGATTCAGAATCAGAAGAGAAGATGATCATCAGTTCACACACAGTACAACCAGTGTTCAGCTTGGTTTAGACACAGGGGGAACTGAGCTAACCTTTATCTAGAAGGTAGCAAGCAGCTAACTTTCAGCTAGTGGTTAGCTAGCAGCTAATCTAGTAATTAACAAGCACCTAACCTTTACCTAGATGTTAGCCAGCAGCTAAACTTTATCTAGCAGTTAGCTAGCAGCTAATCTAGTTGTTAACAATCGTCTAACCTTAATCTGACAGGTAACAAGTAGCTAACCTTAACTTAGAAGTTAGCTAGCAGCTAAGCTTTATTGAGCAGTTAGCTAGCAGCTAATCTAGTAGTTAACAAGCATCTAACCTTAATCTAGTAGTGAACAAGTAGCTAACCTTAACCTAGAAGTTAGCTTGCAGCTAAACTATATCCAGCAGTTAGCTAGCATCTAATCTAGTAGTTAGCAAGCACCTAACCTTAATAGTTTCCCGCGTAAAGTATGTTTTAGTAAACCAGGCTGAACATGTCACAAACATGAAGTTAAACAGTAGGTTAAAAAACATGATGAAACATAGTAACACTGTCTAGTGTTAACAACATGAACCTTTTAAAGCTTCAGTTAAAACAGAATAACCTGCTCCTCTGTTGTAGGGCCACTGGTAACAAAACATGTCTGTGGGTTCAGGTACAGTTGTAAATAATTGAGAAAAAAATTGTATTATTGAAACAACAAAGTTATAATTTTATAACCAGGCCAAATGTTAATCCAAATGTCAGTTTGTGTTTCCCTCTGTGTCAGTCTCTGGTGTAAGGTGGCAGCTGTAGAAGAAGCCTCACAGTGACTGAACCATGTGACCTCACCAGTTCAAACAGCACTGACATGTTTTAGAGATGAGATGTTTGTGACTGACAGCAGAGAGAGGTCCAGCTGCCGCAGGACTTTAGTGACAGTGACTGTGTGTTTGTGGATCTTTGTTTATCTGCAAGCATGACTGAGAAAACTGAGAAATGGTGGCAAACCAGTGTGTGTGTTTTGTGTATATGTGTGTGTGAATTAGAAATTGAAAAAGGACACAGCCTGTGTGTCTCTGTGTGAGTGTGTGTGTGAGTCTTTGAGCGCCGATGCTTCAGGACCTACAGAGTGTGAAATGGAGCAGGGAGGACTACAGCCGCCACACACTGCAACACACACATACACACACAAACACACACACACACGTACACACACATCTCTCTGTCTCTATCTTTTCCTCTCTCACCCCACCACCCCTCCCCCTCTGCCTTCATTTCCCTCTTCTCCCTGCTTTCCCCACTTCCATTTCCACCCCTTCCTTTTCTTTCTCTGCCTCTGCTCCATCCCCCCGTTTTCCCTCTCTTTCCATCTTTTTCACTTCCTCTACATCTCTTTGTCGCCGCTTTATTCCGCCACTTTATCTCTGTGGATAAAGCTCTCCCTGCTGTGGAGTTTGTTTTTCCCCCTGCTCCGTCTTTATCTTGCGTTTGGATGCGGTGTATGTGCAGCAGCATGGAGAGAGAGACAGACAGAGAGAGAGGACAGAGAGCGAGAGACACAGGCAGAGAGAGAGAAGAGAGAGGAGAGAGACAGCTTCCCCATGTCAGGCCAATGATGGATTAGAATACTAAAATACTGGAGAGAGAAAGCAGACACACTAGATGCTCAAATCTGACATGGTGTGTGTGTGTGTGTCTGTGTGTGTCTGTGTGTTTGTGTGTGTGCGCGTGTGTGCGTGTGTGTGTGTGTGTGTGTGTGTGTGTGTGCACTTTCCTGTGTGTAAATATACTGCACAGTAATAGAACAATAAAAGATGCTTCTTTCCAAGCACACACACACATCCTCCTCCTCACCCTGGAGGCTCTCTCTCTCTCTCTCACTCTCTCCCTCTCTCTCTCTGGGTTGATTTAATGCATGGCTTCTCCACTTGTTTATTTCAGTACATATTAATGTAAATCACTGGTGTCCACTCCCACCTTTCCCTCCCTCTCTCTCCCTCTCTTTCTGTCTCTCTCTCCCCTCATGTTGTCCTGCCACTGGACGACAAACAGCTGAGTCAATTACTATGAACAATGGTTTCCCCTGTAAAGGGCCGTCGCTCTGGCCCCCGCTGGCCCCCGTCAATCACTCGCCTGCCCTCCCCTGCTGATCTCAATTAACCCCTACTATTGGGTGGTAGGAGGTGGGGGTGAGGGGGAGATGGAGGGATATCTTCACCTCAAATGTGGTCAGTCAGCTGACCCACATGGAACAGACCACAATGTAAATGTTATGTAAATGATGATCATTGACATCCAGGCTGTGACCTTCACTCTGCACGAGGAAACATCAAGCTCACAGAGCAAGTGGACATGACTAACTTGTCCCCAATGGGAACATGGAGTCTGAGCTCACAGGTGGATGTTGGGGGGAGGAGGTGAAATTCTATGAACAGCAGCGGGGGGGATCTGTGGGGGGGTCTGGAGCAGTTTCATGGAAATAAATAGATTTAGTTTGACCAGGTACGACCAGATGTGATCAGGTCTCTGACTTGTTTCAAAATGCAAAATCCAGTCCCAGCAATACAGTCTTTATTAGACACGTCTTTATTTCTAATTCCCTCAATTTGACATGTGGAATTGGTAATAATGGTATTAGTATGAAGCCTCACTTTGATGCACTCCTGTTTGCCCTGTTAACCTTACTGCATTAGTCAACACTTCCTGTATTCGTTTCAAATTAAAAGCCCTCTAGCTTTTCAGTGGGCTGATGCTGAGTCGCATCAGTGAAGGTTGATTACATACATGAGCCCAGAACGCATGCAGAGGGGGTGGGGAATATAGGGCCCAGCAATATGCTGTGTTTATTCCTGTTTAATAAAATCTTGAAAAGCTGATCCCTGTAGTTTCCAACAAACACACAGGAGCAAAAAGTGCTTTTATGAGGGACTATTTTCAGCAGCGGATTAATCCACATTTAGTGCTGTAGTATTTGTGACAGCAGGACAGTGTGTGCAGGACTGAGTCAGAATAAACTCCAGTGTGTGTGTGGATGGTGATGAGGGAACATATGTGTGATGGACTGATGTGTGTTAATGTGTGTGGAGCTCTGAGGCTCAGAGGAGTCTCAGTCTGAATCTGTTCATGACATTTTTTGACAATATGTGGAATTTATTTTCTCCTGCTTGAGTCTGAATTTGAGTTAAATGACTTGAGTGTGATGACGAGCTTTCTTTAACCTTTACACAGCTGTCAAGACCTGCATCTATATAATGAATACAGTCATTACAATAAATGAATGTTTCATTGTAATCAGTCCTCTGTTAGATCACAGCCTGATTACTGTTTCTGACTTCAGCAAACTCCTCCTCACATCATCAGTGTTTACAGACCAGGTGACTTTCACTGATGGACAGGTTTAGTTTGAGACTGACACACACACACACACACACACACACAGATGCACACACTGAGGTGTAGGTCTGTGTGTGTGTTTCTCAGCAGTTGTACACAACAGCAGACAAAGAGAGGTTAAAGTTCAATGCAGACCTTTCTCCCCTCTCTCTCTTTCTCTCTCCTCATCCTTTCTTTTCTTTTGTAGTTCGTGTCCTCAGTGGCTTCAGAAAGAAGAACTCCTCCTCCTCTGTGCCTCCTTTTTCTCTTCGTCTTTATTCTCTCTGCTCATCCTTTTTTCCTTGCCCTCTCCTTTCTCTGTTCCTTTTCACCTTTCAGTGTTTTGTATAGTCTGACTCCACCGGTCTCTTTATTCCTCCTCTCCTTCTCTTCTTCCTTTCTTCTCAACTGTCCTCTTCATCAGCCTGTCTTCCTTCCCCTCTTCTTCCTCACCTCTCGCTCTTATCTTGTTTATTTTATCCTCTTCTCTTTCTTTCTCTTTGCCCCTTCCATCTTTTTCTTTTCCACTTATTTGCTTCTGCGTCGTTTCTGCTTTTTCTTTTTTGTTCCTCTCCTTCCTCCTTCCTCCTCCCACCTCTTCTTTTCTTTCATCCTCTTTTTCTTGACGCTCTCCTCTATTTTCTGTCCCCCCCCCCGTCCCTCCTTTGTCTCCATGCCCTCCACCATCTCTGGCGCCCCTGCAGATGAAGTTAATTCTACACGTTCCCCAGAAATAGGAAGGAATGAGGAAGAAAAACATTAGTGTCAGCAAAAGATTTATAAGACACAGAGAATCAAGAGCTGCTGAAGATGTTTGTGCTCCAGGGCCCTTCTGTTGTCACTATACTGCTCTATTTCTATCACTGCCTGATACCCCCCCACCACCCACCTTGCAAACCTCCCATCCCCCACCAACCCTGCACCCCCCCAGGAGCCTGTCAGATGATAAAGAGATGTTGTCAGGGACTGATTATCAGCCCCCAACTATAAACAAGTAAAACATCAAACGCACAAAGACCACACAGGGACTCGGCCTTATTTTGTTCTGAATCCCCCCCCCCCCTTCTCTCTGTGTCGGTGTCAATGGTACTGTGTGTTTTCGCCTGCTGGGGAGTCATTTGATTTGTTCTGCTGTTTTAGAGCTCATATTGTTTCTGGTGTGTTGTTTTTATAATGTTGCTTTTATTCATATCAGAGCCTGTGGCAGCCTGGTCCTGGTCCTGGTCCTGAGTCAGTGGGGTGGGGGGGACAGGGAAGGAGCAATAAAGCAAGAAAGAGCTGCATTGGCTCAATAAATGGCAGGTGCTGTGTGTGTGTGTGTGTGTGTGTGTGTGTGCTGACGTGGGTGGAAATGATGAAGTGAAGATTTAAATTATAACAAAAAGCTTTACCCAGTTGTGTTTGCAGTCTCTGCTGATCCCACACACACACACACACACACACACACACACACACACATCACACACCCTGTGCTTCATGTTCATTAAACAATAAGAGACAAGTGTGTAATTTGTCTTTCACCATGGCTGTTGAACAGAAAGAGCAGACTCAGTCCATTCATCACCATGATAAAGTTTGACTAATGCACTGTAAATCAGTGTCCTTTCACTCTGCTGCTGTCAGGTGACCCACACACAGGTGAGTCTCCTACACAGGACGAGTCTTCATCTATCAATACGTTCAAAACAAAATGTAATCTTTTTCTTTACAGAAGAAAAAACAAGGTCTGACTGCAGCCGGGGGCATTTCTATATTTGTGGGGTATTCACATCCAGGCGGAGGAACAGAGGAACACCCAGCATGCAGCACTCACATCGTCTCTGTCCTGGTTCCTCACTCATCATGAGGATGAATGTGAACACAATGAGACTGCTGACAGCAGCAGAGTTTCTTTTTACATTAATAAAAGTCTACATTTATACAGTGTGTCCCAATCAGTCTAACTAACAGCGGAGTGAGGACTGAGGAGCAAGGACTGAGGACTGAGGAATGAGGACTGGAGAGTGAGGGCTGAGGGGTGAGGGCTGAGGAGTCAGGGCTGAGGGGTGAGGACTGGAGAGTGAGGGCTAAGGGGTGAGGGCTGAGGGGTGAGGGCTGAGGGGTGAGGGCTGAGGGCTGAGGACTGGGGAGTGAGGGCTGAGGGGTGAGGGCTGAGGGGTGAGGGCTGAGGAGTGAGGACTGAGGAGTCAGGGCTGAGGGGTGAGGACTGAGGACAAAGGACTTAGGACAAAAGACTAAGGATCAAGGATTGAGGACTGAGGATCGAGGAGTGAGGATCAAGGACTGAGGACACATGGGACCATCTTTCACCTCAGACCTGTTATTGATTGGCAGCTGCAGCTACAGCTGAAGGATATATCCAGACTGAGGAGGAGGAGTTTGACTTGTCAGTTGTTTCTCTTCAGGCTGTTGTGACATGTATGACATCACAACAACACAGCATTACCTACAAGCCAGTGTTTCATCCCACTAAAACACTTGGGCTAATGTTAGCATGCTAACACCTGAGGAGCCGCTCACACTAACAGAATACTGAATATCTACGTGAAGCTCATTGATGGCAGCATGCACACACCTGCTCACCTGTCTGCAGGACGTTAATGCACCACTGCAGCTGCAGTCAGACCATGTTGACCAAAGCAGAGAGGGAAGGAAGGACGGAAGCAAGGAAGGAAGTGAAGGACTGAGGGGATGCTACTGACAAAAGGTGAAGTCCATCTCTTCACATGTTTCTTATCATTTTACAGCAATAAGTCCACGATTGTTAGAGGGTCCATTACTTGTGTGTATGTGTGTGTGTGTGTGTGTGTGTGTGTGTGTGTGTGTGTGTGTGTGTGTGTGTGTCTGTCTGTCTGTATCCCCACTCTACCCCCAGCTGAGGGAGGCAGACAGGAGCAGGAGCAGCAGTACAGTGGGTTTAGCGGGGCCAGTGTTGAGGCTTGGAGCCACTCCGGTCCCAGAGGAGCCCAGGTTGGAGACGGTGGCCCTCTCTGAGTACAGAGGGATGACATCAAACTGGCCACCTTCATCACCCTCCTCCTCTGTCTGTGTCAGCTCCTGCTCTTCCTCCTCACTCTCCACCACCTGACAGGGAGACATGGTGTGAATGACAGAACAGCTCTCAGCAGGTAAAAGTGGTAACTCTTCATTTGTATTTCATCATAATTCTGATTATAGAATATAGAGTTTTAAAATAGATTTGTCACTGAAGAACAAACAAACAGAGATCCAAACTAACTTCTTCACACTACATGAAAACAATGAGTGTGAGCGTTGTTGCATGTCACACCCTCTCTCTGCTTCCTGTCTCAAAATGCAGAAAAATAATCTTTAAAAAAACAGAGGACGTCTTATTTTGCATTTGTTTGGATAAGAAGGATTCTGCTGGAACAACCGATCTGCCTTATTAACACACACAGTGTGAGATCACTTTCATTCACTTTAAAGCTCCATATTTTTCTCTTTTATTTGAAGTGTTGATCCATAAGAAGATATATTTGTGATTTTAAGAACCAAAAACCATCTCAGTGTAGTTTTACATCTCCTCTCTCAGGCTTCTCTGTGGAGCTCTAGTAACAACAGGTTGGTGAGCCAATCAGAAGAGAGGAGGCTCTAAGCTTCTCCTCTGATTGGCTTGCTGTTTTCTGAGTGCGCCTACCTTCAGCTCACTCTCTTCAGCTGCTAGACCCCCTGGACGGACTGGTGGAAATACCATAAATGTTATTTTCTTTCTTTCTTTCTTTCTTTCTTTCTTCTTCTTTCTTTCATTAAATAATTCTTATATCAGGTTTGGTTCAGAAACGAAAGGGTTAATGTCCTAAAACTTCCATTGTACTTCCACATTCAGGTAAGTCCTGCATCCTTTTGTTGTTGTTGCCAGTCAGGAGTAATTAAATCCCCTTCACCTGACAACAAATGTACAAACTGCCGGTATAACCCTATATTATTTTTATGTGAGGTGATATGAGGCCACATGAAGCCTACATCTATCCATAGCTATGGGTTTTCTGTTTTGCCTTTTAAGTTCCCGGTGTTTAACTAGTTTTTTTGGATTGGTCGTAAGTGACATTTTGTTAATAAAATACATTTTTCCCACTAACTCCCTTTGTCTGTCTAAAGGAAACCTAAAGGAACATTAACAAATACATACTTAAAGTAATTTACACCCCCCCCCTTGATTGTAGAAATTTGACTGTGAAAACATAAAAACAAAGAGCTCATCTGTTCTTCTGAATATGACAGTTTTCCTCCACTGCTGCAGCAGAGACTCTGAATACTCTGCTGGAAAAATCACTTTAGAGAAACAAGCAAAAGCTGCTTGGAGAGACAAGACACACTGCTGAGTGACGGACAGATGAGGAGATGTGGAGCAGGTATGGATGGGGGGGCGGTAGATTGAAGATGTAACACTGAATGAACTGAGTGAATGAGTAAAAGAAGGAAAGGAAGATGAAGGAAGTGAGAAAAAGGATAGAGAGAAGAAAGTAAGGATGGAAGAGAGGGATTTGTGCGTAGAGGAGAAAAAAGCAGGAGACATATGGTGTTGAATAAATTCATACTAATGAAGCCTGACTGATGCTCTGCTTCTAACCAACACCTCATCTAATCCGCTCACTGGGAGAGAGACACAGATGGACACAGAGAGAGAGAGAAAGAGAGAGAAAGAGAGAGAGAGCGAGTGGAGGAGGAAGAGTTAGTTGGAATCCCCTCTTGTCTGGAGGCCCAGATTATCTCTGGCAGTGAGGCATGCTGGGAGCAAGGGAGCCACAGCCACAGCAGATTGTGGTCTGGCCAAGGTTACAGTAGCCAGGACCAGGATTGGATTGGACCACATTTAGTGGTCAGTGTTGATGAAGGGCAGCCAGGAGCTGTGTCTCTGAGACACAGGAGCTAACAGGAGCTAACAGCACAGCCTCTGTGTGTGTGTTACCGTCTGCACATCACTGAACTGCAGACACAAACCTCATCCAACAGGACTGAGACCAAAACTCTTCAGGGCCAAGGCTCGTCTCTTAGCCACAGACTGACGCCTGATTGGCTGGGGGAGACCAATTAGACAGACCCCTGTGTATCATATGTTCTCCTCTGAGTTCACATCGAACACAAACGTCAGTGTTAACAACATCTGCTAAGACAGAATACACCAGAACCAGGTGTAAGTTCTCTTCAGGATCACAGTGATCAGTCACAGCTGTCTGTACATCCATGCTCCACTGCTAACAGGAAATTCAAACAGCTAACTCAGCATCATTCTAATGGCACCAACATCTGGTAAAGAGCAGGACAGGTCACAGCATCTGGTAAATCTGGACATCCAGCAGGACAAAGACAAGGGAGAAGGACCAGAGCCTGTCCAGTGGGGGTGACGGAGAGCTGAGGAAGAGGAACATACACATAAAACACACTGACACCATTCACAACTGTTTTGTCCACTTTTCTAAAAAAGAAAAAACACTCTTATTTTGAACAAAACTGCAATGGAAAAGCAGCTAATGTGACCTCCACTCCCGTCATTACCCCTGATGACAATCATCAGGTTTTTCTTCAGTATCAAAGTGATACAGTCATAGTTGTCTGAACTGACAGGATGTGCTAACAGCTAATTCAGGTTACTTTCATTTAATAGAGCAGTACCTGTGTTTGACATTACAGCAGCACATTTGAAGGGTCTTTCATGGCGGCTTATATCATTGGTTCCCAAATAGGCCAATATGTTAATGTTAGCATGTTACCATCTATCAGATTAGTAAAAACATTTCTGACTTCCTCCATTTGCACTAAAGTCAAAGTTCAGTCTGAGCTGATAAGAACAAGCAGCTGTTTACACAGTAATGACTCCATGACTGATCCAGTTTAAAATGACAGATGTGTGGCGCCTCGGCGGCTCACCTGGTACAGTGCGTACCATGAGGACTCAGTACTTACTGCAGCGGCCTGGTTTCGAATCCGACCCATGGCCCTTTGCTGCATATCATCCCCTCTCTCTCTCACCCCAAACTTTCCTGTCTCCTGTCTAATAAAGGCATAGATAAGCCCAGAAAATAAAATGACAGATCTATCTCTGGATAGGAGAACCAGTCAGTTCACAGATCAGTTAGTAACTGTAGCTGTAACTATTACACACAGGATTACAGTCACCTTCCAGCACAGGAAAATCACCCCACCACCCCCAGGTCCAGTCATAATGGGGCAGTGCTGACACCTCCATCAGGAGAGCAGTATCATCTGTTTGTTTCCTGTCTGTTAAACACGTTAAACAGATTAAAATGACTTGATGAGGTCAGGAGATCTTTGTCATCATCACTACACTAATACACATGTAGTTCAGGCTGCTTTAAAAAACAATGACGACTGTCAACAGGAAACAAACTATGGTTGGCAACATTCACCACGACCTCCTGGTCAACAGGTGGACCACTGTCCAGATCCAGACCCAAACCCAGACACCGTCATGACATATAAATCATGAGTGATGGAGTGTTGTAGTGTTTTTAGCAGGTGACATTACTAACATGACATTACTCAACCAATCACTATGACTGGAGTCATTGTGTGAGAGACACTCACAGGAGAGAGAGAGAGGAGAGACAAGTGGAGGAAGTGGAGAGAAGAGAGAAAGAGAAAATGATGTGTGAGAGCTGTTTCATTGTTAAGATGTGTTGAGATTGTTTATTATAAACTTGTTGAGACGGTTGGTTAAATGTCGACTGGTTAATAGATGGTTAACTGTTAACTGATTAACAGATGGTTCAAATACATGTAAAGCTATGCTTTTCATTTCATTTAGTAAAATAAAGCTCTTTATTATTATGTTTCAGCAGTTCTCTGTTCTGTAGTTATTAATTATCAGAGCTGATATTGAAATGATAAAGGAACATGTAGTTATTATTATATTATTACATAGAGAAGATGTTATTTATAATGAGCCCAGTCCTGATCAGACTAAGACTCTGTTCCAGGTCAGTTGCTGTTAACAGTCAGGAGATAAAATGATGTGCGTGGTACTCAATGATTCTTATGGTTTGCCCTCTGCTCAGTGTGTCCCAGGCTCACAGGTGAACTTCCTCCATCTGAATAACTCTATTCATGAGTATTGATGAGGTCTCTCCCAGCATCTGGACCTCAGTCCTGAACCCCGCCCCCTCGGATTCCATTTCAGCTCCTCTCAGTATGTTACAGGTGTAGCAATGATGAGCTTTGTCCGGGACACATGTATTAGTGTGTTACCTCTTATGCTACCATGCTAATCTGCTATTAGCCCGGCCGATATTCTCAGCACTTCCTGTTGCTCCTTCACAATAAAAGCCTGCCAGTGGTATTTCCTTGAAACTGTTAATTAATATTAAACACTCAATTAATGTAATTAATTACTACATGCCCCATGAACATTAATATGTTGTCATTTCATGTGATAGCAACATGTCTGATTACATTGGATTCTGCACGTTAATGACTTAATGTTTATTATTTTATGTCTTTTAGACATAATGTTCTTTAAAACCCTTTTACAGGTGATTTTATTTTTCAGTTTGAACACTATGAAAATTAACAGCATGGACTCTGTGTTGGACTTTATTCTTTGTTTATAATACATGACTGTAAACTGACAATCTTTGTACTGTTAATAATACTTGAAGACATGGTGGCATCTGTTAGCCACAACAGCAGCGTGGCTCATGGTCTGTTGATGCAGACAGAAACATCTCAACATCTATTGGACAGTTCAGACGTTCATGGTCCCCAGAGGATGACTTTAATAACTCCCTTCACTTTGTATCTAATGCCACCTTCAAGACAAAATTTCATTTTGTCCAATACAAACTACTGACATTCCCATCAGCCTCAGCTGTACTTTGTGCTATTAACATGCTAACATGCTAGACTCAGATGGTTATAACCTGTTAAACATTAGTATGTTAGCATTTTGAGCAGCTAGCATGTTTGCAGACTGCTGGTCTTGTTTCTGACGTTTCATTGATGAGACGATTAATGAGGAGAACAATTAGCAGCCTGTCTTATTGATGATGAACTGAAGTGTACTCACAATGTTGTTGTGCTCAGGCAGGTGGTTGTTTCTCAGCAGCTCATCCTCCTGAACCAACGGGGAGGGTCTGGGAGCAGGAGGGGGGGTGATGTCTGCAGGCAGGGAGCCGGGGCTCCCCATCCAGCTGATAGAGTTACCTGCACAGAGACACAGCCCGTCACTGTGTGTGTGTGTGTGTGTGTGTGTGTGTGTGTGTGTGTGTGTGTGTGTGTGCTCCAGCTGAGTGGGCATGAACCTTCACATCTATTTGGCAGCTTTATTGTCGGAGCTGTCTGCAGCTTGATAAATCACAGAGCTTTATGGAAAGTGCATTGACGTATCGATCCAGACTTTAGTGTTTGGACATCACGGCTCAGTGTGTATCGACAGTCTGACTGACAGCTGCTGTGATTGAGTGACAGCTGGAGGCTCCTCTCCTCACACCTCTGGAGCCCTCCACTGCACACACGCACACACACACACACACACACACACACACGCACACACACACACACATACTGAGACTCTTATGAATGCTAACACTGTAGCATGTAGCTGACACAAAGGTGGAGCTCAGTTCAAGCTGTGAACATCACTGCAGGAGCAGCCACCCAGACACACTCATCATGTCCAAGTCATTTCTCATTTATTCCCTTTGAGCTGCAGCTCAGAGCTTCACTGCTGGTGACACATTAATTCTAGTCTTCAGATGCATTATTTAAAACAGGCTTTATTAAAACAATATGATTGCAGCCGTTCATTCTATATTCCAAATATCACCAAAATACTCTGCTGCTTTGGAATAAAAACCATCTGGAACGGCAGGCAGAGCATCATGGGAAATCATGTCCTTATGTTCTTTTAGGATATTCTTTATTAGAAAAATCGATGTTAAGAAGAAGATCAAGTTCTGCTCTCAGAAACATTCTTTATATGAATATGAATGTGTTGATCTGCACAAATGTTCTTCATAGAGAAATGAAGAAAAAATGAAGTGTCAGCATTTTCTGAAAAATGTTTATTTTGATTGTGTCCTTTGTGAAAATCAGTTCAGAGGTTTGTGGAGGAGGTTAGACTTAGTAGATCAACATCAACTTCACAGCTGTGTTTTAAGGACATAGTCATATGTCATAGGACAGTCAGGAGTGGTTAGCCTAGATTAGCATAAAGACTGGAAGCAGAAGGACACAGTTAGCTTTGCACTGTCTAAAGGCAGGTCAGTCTGTGCAAGTCTGGATTCAGGTGTGTGATGCTGTCATTTCTCAGATTAGTGATGTTTTCTTCATCTGTGAGTCGTCATCATGTTTTGACTCAAATCTGAAATAAAAAATCTTAAAAATGACTAAAACTGAGATGATAAAGGTCTTAACTAGAGTTTTACTCAACTATACTCTAACTAATCAGCAGGAGGCACCAGGCAGGCCTTGCTTCATCTGCCTGATGAGTCATAGTATAGCTGAGTAAAACTCTAATTAAGACCAGGTGATCTTCATATTCAGGTGTGTTCCTGCTGGACTGAGACTAAATGATTTCTACAGCCTGCACATGGAACTCTGACACCACTGATCCTGCAGATACAAATATAACAAACTGCCTGAGATCTGATCAAAACGTCAATAAATCCGTTTCAGGGACAATAGAAACATAAATGAATCTGAATGATGTGAATGTCGTCAGACTGAGACTAGTATGTCAAGCTTGTAATTCAGACTCACGCAGACAGTTGTTGTGGGTGAACATGCGCTGCAGCCTCAGACAGTCCTGCCATTGGTTCCCGCTGCCCTCACAGTTGCACCACAGCGACACATCAGCTGAGCTGTTGCTGATGTAGTTGGGCGTCATGATGGTTCCTGCAGGTCATCAAACAAACAATCATTCATCAATACTTATTTATCACAGTGAGACATAAACATATGGGCCGGACTCTACACTGACTTTCACTTTGAGCAGTTTGGTAGGAAATTGTTTTATTACACAAACAGGTTCTGTGTTTTTGCTTTAGTCAATAAAATCTCTTTGGTTATATTGGGGTTGGATTTAATTATTAAATGTTAATGAACATGTTTTGTCTCTGAGACTTTTTTGTTTTAAAGGTTTAATGAGGCTTCAGTTACAGTGGATGTTGACAGTGAAAACTTTACTTATATGTTCAGCATATCATATCACATTTTGCAGGTTGTCAGGTAAGTTAATTTAATAAACATTTCCTAATTTCCTCATCATAATCATAAAAAAACTCTATTAAAAATATACATCTTTGCTGTTGCAAATTAGAGACAGGGTTGTGCACAGCTGCTGGTTTCCTTATACATCAGTATAAGACTTTACTGGAGCTACAGGTGACAGTGTAGTTGTCAGGCTTTTATCTCATATGGATTCTGTCAACATGCTCCTGATAATCAATAACAGAAGTGATCAGATTCGCTGGGATCAGAGTCGACTCCTGCAAAGCTGATGAAAAGCTGTGACCATGATGTTTTTACAGTCGTGTCTGTCAGCTGTAAATATGATGATTAAACTATGAGGCTCATATAGAAGTCATCCATCACTGTCTCAGCTCACAGAGACTCTACACTCTATACTGATCTGCTGTCAGCTGTCACACTTCCTGTCTCTCTACCTGCTCACACCCTCCCTGTCTCTCTACCTGCTCACACCCTCCCTGTCTCTCTACCTGCTCACACACTTCCTGTCTCTCTACCTGCTCACACACTTCCTGTCTCTCTACCTGCTCACAAACTTCCTGTCACAGCAGACACTGTGCTCTGCTCTCCGACTGGAGACAGGTCATAAAGGTCATTCTAACCTGTGTTGTTCTTCTTTGGGGCTTTAAAACTGTCCATGCTCTGAAATCTTGTGCATCAGTTACTGTTCTTTTTTCTTTGTGCTTAGTTGTTCTGTATTAAAAGGGATAGTTGGGGTTATTTGACGTGGGGTTGTGTGAGGTATTTATGTAGAGCCAGTGTGTTACCTGCAGTAGATTCAGATCAGAGCGCTGCCAGTTAGGAGAGGCAGCAAGAAACACTAGCAGAGTGATGTGCTGCTGTGGGCGGGGCAACAGAAAAAGTGTCAAAACAACACTTCTCTTTGGTACTACATTTTTCTCAACCACTGAACTACCGTATTCCAACGCACAAGCGCACCTAGAGCGCACACTGTATTATGTCGCAACTACATGTCAGCTAAGTGAATCAGAAAGAGCTAAACGTCACTTTGTTTTTATTTTCTATCATACATGAAGCATTGAAACAGATGTTGGATTGTTTCGGTGGGTGTTGATAAAAGTGTCTAAATCAGGTTTTTTCTGTTGCCCCGCCCACAGCAGCACATCACTAGTGTTTCTTGCTGCCTCTCCTAACTGGCAGCGCTCTGATCTGAATCTACTGCAGGTAACACACTGGCTCTGCATAAATACCTCACACAACCCCACGTCAAATAACCCCAACTATCCCTTGAAGAAACACCATAAATAAGCTTAATGTTTTACACTTCTCTGATTTTGTTTTGATCCACAGTTCAACATTCTGGAGACTAACTCAGATGTTCTCTCCTGGAGTTAATGTCTGCAGATAAAATGCAGTCTTCTATTTTCAATAACCCCCCACCCCCCACCCCACCCTTTGTTGTTGCGTCTCGTACCAATGAGTCCAGCGTAGGCTCGGAGGCAGAGTCCTGCTGAGTCTTTCAGACAGCCACTGGCTGTCAGAGGAGAGGGCTGGCAGTTATTAAGGAAGTCAGCCAGTCTGGACCTGGCAGCGACACAGAAAACAACATCAAACAGTGGAAATGAGGATGTGTGTGTTTCATGTAAATTTAGGTTCAGTGGATGTAGAGTGTTTTTAGTGTAGTACAAGTGTTGACACATTTTCTATGTCTTTTCATCAATTTTTTCTTCTTCATACTCTGGACCCTCTGCTCCGTCAAACTTGTCTTACAGGATGGAGGATGTGTTTATATGTCTGAGGGCCATCACCCCCTGCTTTGTTTCTACTACTTTATGATAAATATGAATTTATATGAAGTGTCTCTATTTCTCTCATACATGAAACATTAAAGGATGGAAATTGAACCATTGTAACACAGATTAATAATAATAATAATAATCCTGGTCACGCCAGCATTTAACATGGTGAAACCTTTCTATTGTTCACTGTATGATGCGCTGACAACAAGTTCGCGTAGCTTGTAGTTTTTTGCAATATATTCATATATATTAGTATATTTTTTGTCGAATGATGTTTTTTATTCTACATCATTGTTTTGTCTGGCGATGGAGAAAATAATGTACATAAAGGAGGAACTCCTGGCTTTAAAGTTTACCAGATATGGAGTTGAACATCACATACCAGCTGAGATGAAGAAGCCGTTCCGTGGATGCAGAGCCGGGGCTAAGCTAAAGGCTAGAAGATGGAGATATAAACCTTTTCCACCATCAATCCTCATGGGAAATGTCAACTCCCTGGCTAACAAGTGTGATGAACTGGAGGCACTTGTGACAAACCAGTGAGCATATCGTGAGTGTAGTCTCATGTGTTTCATGGAGACCTGGTTAAACAACAACACTCCCGACCGCTGTGTGGATTTACCTGGCTTCACTATAGTTCGAGCGGAC
>NW_019525131.1:627094-628140 GCF_002814215.2 Seriola lalandi dorsalis | reverse complement strand
AAAGGCTAGAAGATGGAGATATAAACCTTTTCCACCATCAATCCTCATGGGAAATGTCAACTCCCTGGCTAACAAGTGTGATGAACTGGAGGCACTTGTGACAAACCAGTGAGCATATCGTGAGTGTAGTCTCATGTGTTTCATGGAGACCTGGTTAAACAACAACACTCCCGACCGCTGTGTGGATTTACCTGGCTTCACTATAGTTCGAGCGGACAGAGCAAGTGGGAAGAATAAAGATGGAGGACTGGTTCTGCTTGTGAACAATAGATGGTGCAACCCCGGTCACATCACAGTGAAGGAGAAGATCTGCTGTTGGGATATTGAACTGTTGGCAGTTGGTCTTAGACTGAACTATGTACCGAGGCAGTTCTAACACATCGTCACCATTGTCAAGACTGTTGCCAGAGTACAGACCGAGCATCCTGATGCATTCATTGCAATATCGGGGGATTTTAACCATGTCACTCTCACCTCTAACTTGACTGGCTTCACTCAGTATGTTGACTGTCCCACAAGGGAAAATAAGACACTGGTTGTATGCAAACATCAAGGAGGCCTACACTGCTTCAGTTCTACCACCACTTGGCAGATCAGATCATAATCTGGTTTTGCTTCAGCCTTCCTACAAGCCCTGTGTACTGAGGCAGGCTGCAACCACCCGCTCATTCAGGAACTGGACCCCAGAGGCCAGTGAGTCTCTAAAAGACTGTTTTGAGTGCACAGATTGGAATGTCCTGTTGGAGTCACAGGAAAATGATAACAGCAAGGACCCTGACCTTGATAGAATGGTTGAATGTACCACGGACTACATTAATTTCTGTATGGAAACTGTAATACCAGCGAGGACTGGACACTGCTTTCCAAACAACAAACCCTGGATCACCAGTAACATCAAGACCCTCCTCAAGCAGAAAGAGGAGGCCTTCAGGGATGGAGACAGGGAGAAGCTCAGGTGTGTGCAACATGAGCTGAAGAGGAGATTAAAGCAGGCGAAGGAGGACTACAAAAAGAAAGTAGAGAGGAAGCTGCAGCACAACAACACC
>NW_019525131.1:619976-627044 GCF_002814215.2 Seriola lalandi dorsalis | reverse complement strand
CCTGGATCACCAGTAACATCAAGACCCTCCTCAAGCAGAAAGAGGAGGCCTTCAGGGATGGAGACAGGGAGAAGCTCAGGTGTGTGCAACATGAGCTGAAGAGGAGATTAAAGCAGGCGAAGGAGGACTACAAAAAGAAAGTAGAGAGGAAGCTGCAGCACAACAACACCAGAGAGGTGTGGAAGGGGGATGAGGACCATCACTGGCTATAAAGAGAAGAACAGCCAGGCAACATCAGGTGATGTGGACAAGGCCAATGAGTTCAACCTGTTCTACAACAGGTGTGACACAGCCTCACCTGTTCTCTCTCCCACTGCTTCAGCTTCAGCTTCTCCTACAGCATCTCCTCCACAACCTGACACTGCAGCTGCAACTCCCTCCACTCTGGGGTCAAGTCTCCTGTCCTTTACTGTGGAGGAGGTGAGGGCGGAGCTCAAGAGGCTACGTCCTGGAAAGGCAACAGGTCCGGATGGTGTGTGTACGAGGCTGTTAAAGGACTGTGTAGCCCAGCTGGCTGAGCCTCTCCAGAGGATCTTTAACTTAAGCCTACAAACAGGGAGGGTCCCGGTCCTGTGGAAAACATCATGTCTACCTAAAAAAGAATGACCAGCTGAGATAAATGACTACAGACCGGTGGCCCTCACATCACACATCATGAAGACCCTGGAGCGGCTGCTTCTCCACCTTCTCAGTCCACAGGTTGAACATGCACTTGACCCTCTACACTTCACCTACAAAGAACATATTGGAGGCAGCTGGGGCAGCAGCATGTCAAACATGAACACGAGACTGGACAAGCTGGTCAAAAAGGCTGGGTTTGTGCTGGGAGTCTGGATTCACTCAGGACTGTTGTAGAGAGACACATGCTATGTAAGATGGAGGCCATCTTGGACAATACCAATCATCCTCTCCACAACATTCTGGCAGGACAGAGAAGCAGCTACAGCTGCAGCAAACCTCTCATCTCACTGCGCTGCAGAACAGAGAGGTTCAGGAGATCCTTTGTTCCCACTGCCATCAGGCTGTAGAACACCTCAGCCAAAGGAAGTGGACTAATCTAATTATTATTGTTTATTTATCAACTGTTATTATTATTAGTATTATTATTATTATTATTATTATCATTATTGTTATTATTGTTATTATCATCAACAATGAGCTAATGGACACATGAATTTCCCCTAGGGGATAAATAAAGTATCTATCTATCTATCTATCTATCTATCTATCTATCTATCTATCTATCTATCTATCTATCTATCTATCTATCTATCTATCTATCTATCTATATATGTGTGATCTGTAAATCCATTCACACAGACAAACATCATGAGAATTTAAACACAATGAACTAACAAACCATTACCAAAGAAATCGAGCTCTGAGGGAACAACACAGATAATAGTCTCCACTGATGAGTCTCACTCTGCAGCAGCTGATGTGAAAACGTGTCTCTTCAATAAACTGAACTATTAACATTTCACCTGTTAATAGTGCCATTATCTAATATTTTGTTTTATAGCTCAGTTCAGCTGAACTTTGATCTTCAACACTCAGGTTATTGGGACTCTGTCTTTAATGGAGGCAGAGATGATGACGACTACAATAACTTCGCTGTAGAGAAGTTAAACTGTGTATTTAATGACTTATGTAACTGCTCTGTAATGTCTTGAGTAAAAACTCTCCAGCCTGGCAGAAGATATCAGAGATACCAGGTTAGAAAATTAACTTGAATATTTACATTCTCTGTGTCACAGAGACCTGATGAATCTGTGATGTAACAACACCTGAGTCGTGCTCACCTGTGCTGATGTTTACCTGAGGTTAAAGTCATTCAATACCAAACATCTGGATCTGTTTGTCCATATGATGGGAGATCAATGATGTGTTAATGACTCGGACTATCAGCGGCTCTGGGAGTGATCAATATAATGTGTTGCACCAACAGACTGTCCTCATGTTGTTATAGCTGATCAGAGGTCAGCTGCAGGGTAACACTATAATTTTTGTATTCACACACATTAACACAGACACACACTGTATTAATGAATACAGAATCAATTTAAAGGTTATCATTAACAGACAGTATCAGCCTCAGACATGTGACCAACCTGCAGAGGTCATCACGGCGACAGAAACTTTGTTGGTGGAGGCAGTTGGGTTGGAGTCCCTCCATGTCCTGGTAGGAGCAGGAGGGTACGATGGTCTTCCTCCTCCTCTCTCCACACAGGGCGTTGGTGCAGGGGCAGAACAGCACACCCAGGCTGTACTCCTCAGGGACCCGCTCCAGGAAGCGCCGCAGGGCCCGGTGGCACTTGTGCTGGTTGCACCGGTTGGACCCGGGAACCCGCTTGGTGCAGGCCAGGACATACTCCGATCGCAGGGAGCCACACTTCTCATACAGGCCACAGTCCTGAGCTGCCTTCAGGCACTGGTTCTCACCATCCAGCTGGGTGTAAGATGATGCTGAGCAGGTGAAAAGGAAGTGAGTTAACAAAACACCATCAGTTATACGTCAGAGCTCCTATTGGTAAGATCTTCACATCAGGTCAGACAGGAGGAAACCTGTGGATGTTTACTCATCATGTGTGTCATGGTTTGCTATGGCAGACAACTTTTGTTAGTGTTGTTTGGACTTTTCTCACTTCCTGTTTTATTTTGTAATTAGGTTCCTTGTGTGTCTCAGTGTTTTGCTTCCTGTCTTGGTCCTGTTTCTGTGTGGTGATTGTCTGCCCCGCCCTAATATGTTTCACCTGTGTGGAATCACCCTTGCCTCCTTTGTCTATATAGTCTTTGTGCTCCCCTTTGTCATTGTCGGTTCGTCTGTTGTCTTTCTGTTTATCTCTGGGTTTGTCTTCGTCTGGTCGCGTTATCTGTTCCTCCATGGTTCAAGCTGTTCAAGTCTGGTTTGCCTTGGTTCTATTCTTGTTACCTGTTCATGTTACCTGTTGTTCTCTGTTTTATTAAACCTCTGTGCACCGTCTCCCAAGTGTTGGCTGCATTTGGGTCCACCCTTCCCCCTCAAACCCCTACAAACCCTGACAGTCCTGACAATGTGTATCTGAAGAGTGACTATGATGATGGACCTGAATCTGTTTCCATTGTTCACTCTCACTTCAATGATGACCATTATCCCTCTTATCCTTCTTTATCTTCCCATGAAATAAAATACGCTGAACCAAAAAGTTAAAGGTGAATATCTCACCAGCTTCAACGGTAAAGGAAACTAAACACACTAGGGCACTATCAAGTCATTTTGCCATACCCACAGGCAAGACCCATAAAACATGTAAATGTTCACCGGCCTGACACGTGTTTGATAAGTTTTTGAACATGCTAAGGCTCAAAAGGTTATTTCTTTTAGAAAAGAAGAAGAATCTGGCCTCACACCGGTCAGTGTTCAGGCACTAATAAAGGACAATAAACTAAAGAATTGGACTAAAAAGAGTCAGGGTAGATTCACCATTAGAACACTGTGTCACACTTGAGCCTCAGTAACTGTTGTTTAAATTTACATGGGTTTTAGTTCTGGGTCTGGGTTCCGTGACATCAGACCAAACATTACTGGGATCTGGTCAGCAGTTGTCAATATTAGCTCTGAAACAAAGTGTTGGACCAACTGAGAGACTGACAACCCATTTCATTGGCCCCACTGTCAGGGGCACAAAAACTTGCTCAGAGGTCCACAGTGCTACAGTATCCAGGGATCGAAAAAAGCCCAGACCACATAGCACTGTCCTGTCTCTTCCTGGCCCACCAACACAGAAAACAGGCTAAATTCTAAAAATATGAAGTGTTTGAAAAAATTCTGAGACAAAATGATGTTGAAGCAGATGTCTACTCCAGCCCCCACCACCTGAGTGTAACTGCAGGTCCTGAGACATGCAGAAAGAGCAACATCCTCTCTGTCAGCTGGTCACTAGTTATTATATGTGTATTGATTGATACATTGATTATCACGTCTAAGGTTTAGTGATTTTGTCTTGATTGATTCTTTTTTTCCTGGTGTGTATTTGTATGACTGGTAAGACAGAGCTATATAGAATCTGCCATTAAACACTCCATGTGTGACAGTGATGGACACTGACTCAAATTACAGAATCATAACAAAGACTGCATGACTGACTGTGTGTGTGTGTGTGTGTGTGTGTGTGTGTGTGTGTGTCACAGTGTGTGTGTCACAGTGTGTGTGTCACAGTGTGTTTTACCGGCCACTAAGGACGCCATGCGAGTATCCATTAGAGTGTCATCATAAGGAGATATTTCCAGCTCATCCTCTCCTGGGGAAAAAAAACAAACAGACACACCTGAGTTATCATTTACACTGTGACCCACAGTCTCTGTGGAGGAACACATCTGAGACACTGAGCTGAAGACAACAACTGGAAACTGAAATGCACTGTGTGACCTCCACCAAACACACTGTCAGGAGTGATCATTTCCACGTACACAGGAAAACAGCTAAAACTCCTTTAAACCTAAAAGAATGGGACCAAGGATTGAACCCTGTGGCACACCATAGATCTTACCTGAGGAAACAAAAACTGAAGAAGTCTGGACCTGTTCTGGAGAGCCTGAGATACAAACCTCTAAATGAAGAGATTATGATTGATTGGACTGAACACAGCGACATAAAAACTATCTGATATGATTTATAACTTGACTTTCTGCACTATTTCTGAGACAGGAGCAAGGATGAAATGTTTTGAACCAACAACTGGAGCTAAAACATATGACAGACTCAGTTAAAGCAGGTGCTCGAACATTCAGTTCAGTTAATTCATGTACATCAAGAGTCTTTTGCCTAAATGAAATCTAAAATTTTGTGTTTCATAAAAGAGTGTCAGCCACATTCAAACAGGCCGTAAATCTGACCTGATGAACTCAAAGTTATCTTGTCTCTGAAAAACATGTTCAGGATCAGTGAATAGGAAACACTCAGCTGTTGAAAATGAATTGAACATCAGTAAACTGCAACATCTTCCTTTAAGATGAGAAGGTGATCTGGTCATCGCACAAAGAGTTAACATTCAGAAGGTTTCAGAAAGTAAAGTAATCACAGGCAGTGATACAGAACATACATCAACAGCTACAGTACAGGGGTCAAGGTAACTGAGTATCTTCTGTCATTGACTGAATTCTTTAATGTGAAGGACGTCTGTCATGATAACATAAGTCCGTTGTTAATCCAACAATGGAGAAGTTTACAAAAGAAATTCAAAATTACAATATCAAATATTGAAAATTTACAAATTAAAAATAGATATAATAGATAATAGATATCATAGATAGTTATAGATAATAATAGATTAGTAATACAGTGTAGCAATATATACAAATAGATATTCAAATACGTCAAAAAAATAGCAGCAGATAAGGAATACTGCACAGATGGTGTGTGCTAATTATTGCACATGGTGAGTTTGTCAGTTTTTGGTGGGTGTGGTCTTACAGCAGCAGGAGGGAAAGAACTGGTGGTGCTTGACTACAGTGTGGCAGCAAAGCAGGTGAGAAGTCGTCTGTGTGAGGCAAAGAAGCAAAACCTAATGAAAGTCTCCTAATGTGAAGTAAAACCGGGGCTAAGTTCATGTGGACCAGGAGGAAGGTCTGACTTCATGTTGTGAGTTGTTTTTTAAATGAAATGTTACTAAATAGTCAATCATTATCATTAAAGATGAGAATTAAACTCTGGTGGATGATGATGTTATGTTGGCGACCCTGTCAGTCAAAATGACGGACAGTCAACCTGAGGTGGAGTGTGTTCACATCAGCTGAACACACATTAGTGATAATACATCAAACACAGTGAGAGCAGCTCCCTGCTCTGTGTGACAGTCAGTGATTGTGTCATATATTCATTAAGTCTGTGGTTCATTGTCTGACAGTCACTGAACTCAACTGACGATTACTTCAAAAAACCTAATTAGGAGAACAAAGACCCCCCCCCCATGCATCCCCAGTGCAGAGGGTCCCTGAAGTATCTCCATGTTCTGAATCCGTCTTCCTTTTACTTTAGATGGAGACAGTCTCCACAGAACAGCAGTGTCCTTTGTAGCTTTGCTGTATCCTGCTCAGACAGGACTGTAGATCCAGCTACAGTCTACAGCCAGGCTAACAGTTGTGTAGGTGTAAAGGTTACCGTGTACACCATCTCAGTTTAGCATGTAAGCATGCTAACATTTGCTCATTAGCACCAAACACAAAGTAGAATAGGAATTAGGTTATAAACCAAAATATTTTAAAAAATATAACTTTATATTAATATTTATTGGTAAAAGTTACTCAAAACCAAAACTGTCAGCTTCATGGTGCTAAATGAAAAGTTCAGGGGTTTATCCTCTGGAGTCCATGAATATCTGAACCATGGTTACTCCATCTGATACGCTGGAACAAAGCACTTTGGGTAAAATGAAGCAACATTGTGCTGAAGCTGGTGGAGATAAGACGGCCGTGTTTCTGTCCTCTGTCAAATGATGAGACACTAGTCCAGAGACACTCTACCTGCTCAGGTGGGCTAGGGAATTAATCTAATGATTCAAATGCTGTATTACTGTAAATAACCCACATCACTCTGCCACTGAAGTCTCATCAGTGTGGACAGAATTAAGACCAGTGTGAGACTGACAGGAGGGTAAACACACAGTCACCATGCTTTCATGTAATTGCAGCTTTTGTCCTGTTGTGAAACCCGTTAGCAGAGCTTTGATTGACGAGTGGACCAGTCGTTTGTTCCTGCAAATTATTTAAACACACTCCAAAGTACAAACTCAATCAAGAATGTAATGGCATGTAAAGTGTTTATGTATGTAAATCCTATTCCAGGCTATATATTTATGGTAATGACACGCTAGAGCAGCCTAGCAGTGTTAGGAACTGAAGAGTGTGTAATTACACTAATGCTCCACTGACTAATAGGCCACAGGGGAGAGGCAGTCTGCTGGCTACTGTTAGCTCACATCACACCAGCTCTTTGTGTGTGTGTGTGTGTGTGTGTGTGTGTGTGTGTGTGTGTGTGTGTGTGTGTGTGTGTGTGTGTGTGTGCGTGTGTGTGTGCATGTGTGTGTGTGC
>NW_019525131.1:619442-619926 GCF_002814215.2 Seriola lalandi dorsalis | reverse complement strand
GAAAGACAGAGACTCTGCTCTGTTTTACATCAGTCAGAGGCTGAGCTGTAGCTCACACTAAAACACTTCATCATGTGCACAAAAAAAGCTTATACAAAAAATAACACTCAAGGAAATAATACAATGTTAAAATTTATCTCACACACACAAAGTGTTGTGCATGAATGCTTTCAATGAACGGCATTCATTGAACACGTCCATATTTTTTGTGAACGCGGAACCGTGAACGTCAGCTTGTGCGCGTTTTACGACAGTTTTTACGACAGTTTTACGGCAGTTTTACTGCACGCCACATGACGTCTCCATAGACACGGCCCAGCTTGGCAGGTGTTAGTGGTACAGGTGGTACAGATGCATCTACTACTGCTGAAGCCAGTTGGTTTGAGCATTTGAAGCAGTTTTATGAACAAACAAGTGAAGACTCAGACAGATTATATTTATATACGGATTTTAAATGTAACTCATGTCTGTGATTCTTCAGTGG
>NW_019525131.1:601339-619392 GCF_002814215.2 Seriola lalandi dorsalis | reverse complement strand
GTGTGTGTGTCCACGGTGGGTCTTTGTGACTGTTTGGGATTATTACACATTTATAGTTAATATTAGGATTATGAATTTACAGTAGTTATTAGAAGGTTGTTCTGTGTATTTTGAGTGTGTGTGGTGTAGACGTATACGTCTGTGTGTATTCATATGGAGATATAGGCTGCTTGCTTCTCAACCATGTGTTCATAGACAATCGTCTGCATTAAGAAAATAATCATTTACTTATCTGCTGAAGTCCTGTGGTTGTTACTGGAGGACACCTAGAGGACACACCACTCAAACTGTGTACAACTACCAGCTTTGCATGATGTAAACTTTACATCATGCAAAGCCAAACCCTAATAGAACAGGAACCTCCTTGAGTGTCTCCATGTTTATTGTAAAAAATATGAAGACACTTGAGGAGGTTCCTGTTCTGTTCATTCTGACAACAACAACAGCGCCTGTGTGGCGGCTGCAGAATGTCTTGGTTTTCATTTGGTGCCCAAGTTAACTGGTCAGATCGGACCAGGTTGATTATCAGCCTGTCGATTATCAGCCTGATCGATTATCAGCCTGTTGATTATCAGCCTGATCGATTATCAGCCTGTCGATTATCAGCCTGTCGATTATCATTCTGATTGATTATCAGCCTGATCGATTATCAGCCTGGTTGATTGGTTTCTTCTATAGCAGCTATAGCAGCCCCAGTGTGTGCTGTCAGAGTTGACTGACTGATGTGACACAAAGTGTAAAGACCCTCATGAGTTTTAAAGGACGAGGCTGGAAGTTTTATATTTTCAAACAAATAATCACTGTCTCTACTGACAGGGACTGTGTGTCTGACTCCTCTGAGTCCACTTTTGTCCAGAAACTATTCAAACACATCAGTGAGTCTGTCTGTTGACTGGGTCACATGATCCTTCATCACCATGAACACACTGTAACTCTCTTAGCTGCTCCTGATATCCTTGACTTCTTCTGCAGTAAAAAGAGATTCAATAAACAGTTCCTCCTCTCCGGCTTCTTCTGCCGAACCAGACGAGCATCATGTTGAATCTCAGACACTCTTTGCTTTAACAAACTGTGTCAGCTGGTGTTGGCTTCTGAACCTGCTACCTTCCTCCTCCACCCTCTACCAGAAACTGAACTCTTCAAAGATTTCAGGACCTTCAGTGCTGCCATCACTGACTACTGGCACTGTTAATTAAAATTGATTTAGTTGAAGCTTAAGAAACCAAACTTTGATCCAGGGATCCAGGATCTAACAGTGATCTTTGTGAACCCTTTCAACCTCCTTTCAGAACCACTCTACTGAAATTCTGCTTCTTACGATGGATTCAGATCCCACCTCTGTGCTCCTCTTCCTCGATCTAAGTGTGGCTCTGGATACCAGAGAGCTTCATAGATCATCACACTGTAGATCATCTCTGGCTCTCACATGGTTACAGTCTTATAAGACCTATATATATATATATATATATATATATCTTCTCTCTGTAAGAGCTGATGACTGTTCTCAAACCTTGAAATTAGTGACCTGTTTGACTGTGAAGCATAACTTCCTGCTCCTAAAGGTCACTGGCTCAGCCCAACATACTGAAGACACCAGTTTGATCAACAGTAGCTCCCAACACAGAGTGTCACAGCCAGGACTCCCCTCTCCTTTGATCAGCACATCAAAGCTTATCACCTCTGTTCATCCACGTAACAAAGTTCAGTCTTTTCTCTTCCATGGCAGATGACACCCTAACTCAGATCCTCTGTATCATCCAGACTGTTTTGTTTTCAGGCCATGAGCCGATACTTGAAGACTTCAAATGGTTCAGATACTGCAGCTAGAATCTGAACTAAATCCAGGAAATCTGACATTACACCAGTTTTATCTTCCAGTCATAGGCTTCCTGTCAATGTCAGACTGTAAGGAACTCCTAATGAAATAGAAAAGTCCCCTCCCTCTGGACCAACCTCCCTGTTGACATCAGACTGTCTGATTGGTCCTACTGATGAGATCACTGTGAACTAAAAGCCACTGCATGTCTCTGACCCTCTGTTTGTTTATTCCCTCCAGCACATGAGGGTCCAGGCTGTGAGCTCTTTCCTCCCCCTCTCCCCTCTCTCTCTCTTTCCTCCCCCTCTCCTCTCTTCTCCCTCCCTCTCTCTTTCCTCCCCCGGTCCTCTCTTTCCACTCAGGCTCTCTGGACCATCAGCCATTTGGGGACCTCTCTCCCTCCCCTGGCTGTCGGTGCCTCATTCCAGATGTTTGGGATCTGGGCCTTTGTCCTCAAGGAGTCCGAGCCTGCTCCTGGTCTTTGTCCCTGCCTTGTGTTCATGATGTCCTCATCTCCCTCTCCTTCTATGTGCTGTTTATGATAAGCCTGGGTTCTGCCTGACTCCCTCCTGGACTGACGTCTTCATATATGTCTACAACCTATCATTTTGTCTTCCTGATGATTCATACAGTAAATTCACATGTTTTTTATTCTGTACACAACATTTGCATATCTGTCCTGCTGCCACAAACACTCACTACAGCAACAGATGTGGATTAATCCACTGCTGAAAAAGGTTCTCTACAAAGACACAGTTTCCTTCCCGTTAACAGCAGTTCTACAAAATGAAACTGTATATTTGAGGTGTTTTTAAAGATTTATATCTTCAGGAAGAACTGGTGGACCGTTGGAGAGGACAGAGACGAACACATCATTAGATTTGTTAGACTGACGTCTTTAAGTGAAGCTCTCTAACTTCTGCTGAACTGCTCCTGTGGTTTTTACTGTGTGGACTTTTTACATTTCACACAGTCTATATTTTTTAAAAATTTAGTGCAGCTTTGAAGGCTGTGGTAAGATGTCTACTTGTCCAGCGTGTACCTTACCATTCTCAATGCATTCTTTGATAGTCTCCAGGCCCACCCACATCACTGTATAGGGATGAGTGGAGATAGAAGATGAATGGATGGATGGAGAATCTTCTGATCTTGACTTGTCAATGTAAAATGAGCCTTAATGAGGATAATCACTTAAACCTAAACTACACTGTGCACATCACTGTTAAGCTGTTTTCAAACTGGGAGTTTGAAGGTGAAGGGTGTTGTCATAATTCAGTTTTTAGAATTGAATACATTGTGATGGAAACCTAGCTGTAGATATGCACCAACACACACCCCCTCCCAACCCAGCACCCCACCCCTGACTGACCTGGGAGCAGGCGGACCCTCCAGTAAATGCGCAGGCACTGCTCCTCCTTGCGAAAGCCGCGCTGACACTTGCAGGCCAGCAGAGCCGGGTGTTTGGCCAGCAGAGCATCCTGTCTCTCCAGGCACTCGGATGCTGCCTGTTCCCCCAGCGGGGACACTGCTGCGTCAGCCGCGCACAGCTCCAAGCCCCGGTACAGCGCCTCGCACCGGGGGTCAGCCGAGCATCCCCGATGAGCTTCAACACAATCAGTGGGGGAGGGAGGGAAGGGGAAGATGGGTGCTGAGGATGGCAACACATCTAGGAGACAAAGAGAAGGAGAGAGACACGTTAGAGGAGTCAGAGGTCAGATCAAAGTCCTGAGAGGACTTAATGAAATGCAAACAGGTGAGTTATATAAACAGAGGAAATTAGCTCTAGAGTCCAAAACAGTTTTGGTACCAGGCTGTAAACATGTTTATTTCTGCTGTAAAGTTGGACATTTTGACATGGGAGTCTGTGGGGACTGACTCACTGTTGGAGCCAGACTCTAGTGGTCACTAGAGGAACTGCAGTTTTGAACACTTCAGTGTTGATGCTTCATGTTTCAGCCTCAGGGGTCATGATTGGTGGTGAGAGAGGCCACCTGCAGCCACGCCTCCAACCACAGCATCTTGTTACAGGTGCTAAATTCTGACTGACTACAAAAACAACCTGTAACTGAATGATCAGACTCAGTCTTGCTCCTTTTAGAGGCTGTGTCATGGTTGCCATGATGGACGATTCCTGTTTGAGTTTTGTTTTATGTTTGCACTTTGAGTTTGCTCATTTCCTGTTTTATTTTGTTGCTACTTTCCTTGTGTCTCTTGATGTTTTGACTTCCTGTCTTTGTCCTGTTTCCCTCCTTGGTGATTGTCTGTCCCGCCTTAATGTGTTTCACCTGTGTTTAACCACCCTTGCCTCCCTTGTGTCTATTTAGTCTCTGTACTGCCCTTTGTCTGGGTCAGTTCATCTGTTATTGCCCCCTGTGCTTCTGTTTCTGTTCAAGTTCCCTGTGTTTCCTCATGTTTCTGCTTCTGTTCAAGTTCCCCTGAGTTACTTCGGCTTCCTGTTTGCCTACATTTTGGATGTTTGAGTTTTCACTGGTTTTTCCCTTGTTTCATCTGCCTTTGGGTCCAACCTTACCTTAAAACATGACAGGCTGTTTGAAACCAAAGATAACCACGTACAGTTTTACAGCACGAGTCTGTCATGGAGAACTGTGCTGAGTTAAGTGGCAGTATTCATCGTGGAGACACATTGCACTTTCAAGCTATTATAGGAGCTATTTCTTGTAGCTATTGCTACTTTTTATAAAGGTGTACTCAGACAGATTTTGAAGCACTGAGGTGAAGATGTACCTGTGCACATTAAAACATTGTGACACCTGAGCAGAACCTTATCCTGAGGTTTTTTATGAATCTACTTGATAAACACAAAGAGATGAGATGAAACAGGAAAGAGACTGGAGGGAAATAAGAGTCAGTTCACATCTGTACAGTCTGGCATCAGAGTGAACAAACATGTTCATGCAAATAACACAAGACAACACACACCTGCTCTGCTCTGTCTGAACTCACCTTCACAAGAGTAACAACAGAGAGGACCCACAGTATTCAGGTGTCTAAACAATAATTAAAGCAAACCAGTTAAAGCTGTAGCTGTAAACCCTCAGTGTTCTGACCATGTTAACTGTTTCAACAGCTCACTTCCTCTGAGTGTTGAAAGTGTTTCAGGTGGTTCTGGATCAGATTAGAGAACAGCAGGAAGCAGCTCCAGAGTCTACTGATCACATTAAACTGAAGTTTAGCGGGATGATGATGATATTGATGATGATGATGATGAGGATGAAGATGAAACATCAGTCTTCACTGTGATTCAGTGTAGACATGAGACAACAGTGGATCCCTTCAACAAACCTCACTGTGTGTGTGAAAAAGGGAGCTTATATATATTATACATGTATATTATATGTACAGAGTGAGTGTGTGTGTGGAGCTGTTAGTGAGAACACATCTTCAGTTTAACCTTCAGAAACCAGAGAACATTTACTGAACTTAACTCTGTGTCACAGACAGTAACATTAATACTTTTACTATTCCTGAGATGGAGATGATGATGATGATGATGATGATGATGATGAGCAGGAAGTGACTGGATGTAAATCCAAATGATGATTTCAGAAGAACATCCAACTCACACAAAGACGCTCTGACACAGAGACCAGTTCTCTTCAAGTCCTCCAACACTCGTGGAGCAGGTTTTGTTTCACTTCAGTGAGAGCGTGACGTTCTGATGACCTGGACTGTGTTGTGATGTATGATCTTAGAGCGTTGCATGATTGTGTTTGGGTTGAGACATTGTTTACGTCACTGAGCACAGTAACAGGACCTGTGAACGAGCTGTTGTCAGATTAGAAACCAGTATCTTGATATGTGGTGGTGAAGCACGTAAACTGTGTTGATTGTTTTTATAAATATTCTTCTCAGTGAGAATCAGCTGGTGTAACACAGGGCAAACCCTCAGGAACAACAACTGTGGTCATCTGGTCCAGATCAGGTCAGTGTGAACTTTCCACCAAACTAACCACCTAAACCAAACCAGTCCAGAGTCCAGTCTGAACCGGTCAAAGGTGTGAAACAGGTCAGACAACACTGTGGAGCAGACTTCCTCACTGTGGTCATCAAACACACAGACATGACACAGACACTCCATTTCATCTCTCAGTCCACCTGTCTGCACCTGTCTCTGTCTCCTGTCTCTAGGGATGGGATCGATTCTGCTTATCGATCCGATTCTTTTTCGATTCCCTTATCGATTCCTGTGGATTTTCTGTGTGGAAAAGAGTAGGCCCATACAGGTTTTCAGCGTCAACAACGCAAACTTTATTATGAGTCTCTGAACACTGAACACGATAAATAACCTCTGTGCGGTTGTTCAATCCCTCGAGGAGGGGGTGCTGTCTGCCTCTTGAGGTCTGCCTTGTATTCATTTACAAAAAGAAGCCGGCTCGTTCGTGACCGACACGTCACTAATACGTCCCTTCACTGCTCTGCTGAGACTGGGACGCACTCGTTGACCGGCGGCGTAGAGCGTCAAACCCATGGCACTCCTGATATTTCCTGCCGTGCTGCGTCGACAAATGTTTCCGCATGTTGCTGGTGTTTCCACCCGTGCTTGAAATCTTAGTGCCACAGACACTGCACGTTGCGCTGTTAGCATCATTTTGTGTGAAATTAAGCAACACTTCCTCGACGACTTCGTTGTCATTTGCGCTGACTGCCTCTCACGAAAGTGTGACATCATTGCTTTGCAAGGCACACGGAACTAAGTGGAAGGAATCGATAAGGGAATCGTTAAGCATAAAGGCAAATGATGTCAATGGATCGAACTGGTTCCAACTGGTTCTCGATACCCATCCCTATCTGTCTCCACCTATCTCCTGTCTGTCTACTGTCTCCACCTGTCTCCTGTCTCGCAGCAGACCACTCTGTCTTTATGACAGTGTGTGGACAGGTGGACGTCCCTCCATAGGACCTGCTTGCATGTGCAGCAGCAGACAGGAGGAGAGGCTCCCTGGTAAAATCCAATAGCTGATGTGCACAGAGGAAGAACAGAGGAGTTGAGTGAGGACAGCAGAAATGTCACACAGGGAGGAGAAATAAGGGAACGGAAAGATAGATGGAAAAAGGGCGAGGTGGGAGAGAGCGAGCGAGCGAGAGAGATAGAGGCAGAGACAGAGAGCGAGCGCTCCAATGTGAACCTTGATGGGTTGGACACGCGCACAGTATGAGGCACAATCAGAATGCAGCACCGAAAATGATGTTCTTAGAACCACACAAAGAGGAGCGCACACACACACACACACACACACACACACACACACACACACACACACACACACACACACACACACACATACACGGCTGCCCTGAGAAGGACCCTTTTATGTGTGTGTCCTGCTGGGAGAGAGACTGGGAGGCACAGAACCCATCATTATTACCAGAACACAATACTGCACAACCAGGAGGGAGGGGGTGAGGGGGCAAAGCAATCTGTCTGACACACACACATACACACACACACACCTCCACATACACATCTCAGAGTCAGAATAAAGTGGCTGAGATAGCATAAACAGCTTAACATTCAGCAGCGGATCAGTAGACAGTATGTAAATTGAATACTGAGTGTGCTGATGAAAGACTAAGCACATACATAAAACATTGTTGGTTGAACAAACAGCCTTTGTGGAGCAGCACAGCCCAGGACATGAGAGCAGCGATCAGCCAATCACCTCTCTGACCAGTGGCTGCAGCCTCACACACACACACACACACACACACACACACACACTCACCACACACATGCTCACCTCCATCTCTGCTGCTCCAGACACATTTCCACTTTAAACTAGTGTTCACAGTTTCAGACAAACAGCAGAGGTGTTTGATTTCACAATAAAAGTCCAGTGAATTCACTCAGTTACAAAAACCTCAGTGAGCGGTGTGAATGAGAAAACTCCACTGGTGTCACATGACAGCACAGTTCAGGATAACTACTGTCCTCAAAGTAAATAAACTAGAAGTACAGACTGATAACTGATGGCTGTCATATCCCACATGCTGATTCAACTACGCAGAACCATGGTGGACGTTTTTTTTTAACAACTTGTAATATCACACATGCCTCTTCATGTCTAAACCTGTGGCCTACATTACCCACAATGCAACATGATTGCCAACAGTTCACTTGGAGATTTGCTAGTTGGCGCTAACGTATCCTGTATCCTGCAGCAGAGACGAGGAGCAGCAACAGAGGTCTGCTAAACTAATTTCTTCCTGACTCCACCTACAGGCTGACGATATTCAGGATTCCTGTGTGACGAGACTCAGTTTCACTGGTCATCATGTGACTGGGACGGGACAGGAATCATAATAACAACAGGTAAGTCTTTATATACAGATGTGGAGCTCTAATATGAATAATCACCATTTTTTATTTTGAACATAATGCTGGTTGTTATTCTTTTTTATTCTCTCCTGTCTGCTCTGGTGACCACCTGACCGATGATGCGTGTGGATGGAGGACGTGTGGTTCAGCCACTAAACGTCAGACAGTCTGCTCCCTGCAGAGACAGTAAATCTGACATTAGAACCTTGTTTCACTCTTTTCAAACTTAATAGGTTTTGACCTCAGACCTGTCTGAAGTGATGGAGTGGAGACCAGCGGCTTCTCTCAGTGCTACCCTCAGCTAGTGTCTACTGTCTGCATGTGAGGCGTTTAGGGAACAACGGTAATGGGATTACAGTCTCCCCCCTCTAAACTTCATGGGTCTCTGGATGCACATGGGTCACACCACCCAACACCACAAGTAAATTCTCCACCTGTGGGAAACACTGTAAAAGAGATTGCCATTGTCAACAATGGAGTCAGAGTGAAAGAACCCTGAAAGAACAAAACACTGGATGGGATCGGACAGGAGTGAAAGTCCACTCCCGTGTCACCCTGTACTCCACACCCCCAGATTTTTTCATTTTCAAAAATTACATTTATCATACTTCACACAACTTCCTCTGGATACACCAAAGGCTTTATAGCAGTTTTCATACATTTAGTAGTTTTCATCAGAAGTTTTAATTTTGTCTATTATTTTTAGCCTCAGTCTTAGTCCTGGATCAGAAATCCATGTTAGGGTTAGTTTAGTCAACCTGATCCGTTTTACTTGTACTCAGTTTTCAGTTGAATAAAACTCTTTGTCTTTTTTTAGTCATTACTAGAATAGTTGAAATATACTGAGTTTTAGTCAAGACCAAGAATAAGTCCTTCAGTCACACCTCAACAAATAAGATTCAAATAAGATTATGTCCAACTGGTTTTAGGCTAAATGGAAATGAAAATAAACAACAGAATGACAGGTTGTCTTAAGCAACATTAGCAATCTAATGTGATCTAACTCTTACAGTATGAATATGTAATTGTTACAATGTAAATGTTGTTTTTGAATATCCAGAAAAAAAACAATAGCCCTGCAGTAAATTCTGTTCCTTATAATGTCCAGATCTGTGTTGACCATGTTCATGATGTTATTCTTTAATTTTGTAGGCTATACTATAGTAGCAGACTGTATTAGACTGTAGTAGACTGTAGTAGGCTGTAGTAGGCTGTAATAAACTGTAGCAGACTGTAGTAAACTGTAGTAGACTGTAGTAAACTGTAGTAGACTGTAGTAGACTGTAGTAGACTATAGTGGACTGTAGTAGGCTGTGGTTGACTGTAGTGGACTGTAATAAACTGTAGTGGACTGTAGTAGACTGTACTGGACTGTAGTTGACTGTAGTGGACTGTAGTAGACTGTAGTGGACTGTGGTAGACAGTAGTAGACTGTAATAGACTGTACTGGACTGTAGTGGTAGACTGTAGTAGACTGTGGTTGACTGTAGTGGACTGTAATAAACTGTAGTGGACTGTAGTAGACTGTACTGGACTGTAGTTGACTGTAGTGGACTGTAGTAGACTGTAGTGGACTGTGGTAGACAGTAGTAGACTGTAGTAGACTGTACTGGACTGTACTGGATTGTAGTAATTGACTGTAGTAGACTGTGGTAGACTGTATTAGGCTGTAGTAGACTGTAGTAGTAGACTGTGGTAGACTGTAGTAGACTGTTGTGGACTGTAGGAGAATATAGTGGACTGTAGTGGACTGTAGTGGACTGTAGTAGACTGTAGAAGACTGTACTGGACTGTAGTGGTAGGCTGTAGTAGACTGTAGTAGACTGTTGTGCACTGTAGGAGATAGTGGACTGTAGTAGACTGTAGTAGACTGTAGTAGGCTGTAGTAGACTGTAGTAGACTGTAGTAGACTGTAGTAGGCTGTAGTGGACTGTAGTAGACTGTAGTAGGCTGTAGTAGACTGTTGTGCACTGTAGGAGAATATAGTAGACTGTAGTAGACTGTAGTAGGCTGTAGTGGACTGTAGTGGACTGTAGTAGACTGTAGTGGACTGTAGTAGACTGGTCTGGACCAAGCGCTGGGTGGAGTACTGAGTCAGGTAAGACCTGATTTTTCTGATGTACAGAGCAAAGAGACACGACCAGGAGACGGACACAACATGGTCAGAGAGGGAGAACTGGTCATCAAACATGACACCAGGTTTCTCTAGACCCTGAGAGTTCAGTCTTAGAGAGGTGTAGGTGAAGGTGGTGTTCCTTCACCCATGTGGATGTGTCAGAGAGACAGGACTAGATCTGCTCAGAGACAGTGGGGTCGTCTGGTGGGAACGACAAGTTTAGTTGGGTGTCATCTGCATAGCAGTGAAGTTTGTTTTGCTTTAGTTTTGAGAAACAGTTTCCACTTCCACGCTGTATAGGACACTGAAGTCCACCAGTGTGTTGTTGCTTTGGAAATGCACATCCACGAATCTCGTGGTGGAGTTTCTGAAGGAGCACTGAAAGGAGGGGTGTATTTGTTTTTGCTGATGAGTTCAAATATCAACAGTCTTTCTTCAGAACTGCTTACTCCACCTTCATTTTTAATGACATTTGATAAACATTAACAGTACATGTCAGGACATTTAGCTGTCACAGACACATCGAACGTGTTTAGTTGTGCATGTTTTAGCATCGATAACAGTGAGGCTGAACCCTCATCTTTGTGAGATGCTCACACATAAAGTTATATCATTGTAGCTTCTTATATGAAGCAGGTCCAAAATGTTGCTTCAGATAGTTTTGCCAACATGTTGCCTTCATTTTCTTTTCCCATCATTGTTTGTTGTCCAGGTCTGGATGGGTCTGGATGATGTCATGATACAATTCATGGGCCGCATCTTTTGGAGGCTGTATTTGAAGACCGATTGCATCACAGTGGTGCGACTAGACTGTCCCATTTTATAGACTCCTTTTAGTCTTTCTTCCACTGGAAAACGAAGGATCCAACAGGTAGATCCTTCATGGTCCAACATATCCCAAGATTCATTTTGTGCCAGTAATGACAGGCAGCAAACAACACAGACAGAGAGCCTGAGGATTACACTGTTAAATGTAAGTATTGTGTTTCAGCTCAGTTCAACAGCTAACTGTACAACTGTTTAAACCAAGGACCTTAAAACCTGTGTTGTCAAGTTATTGTTTAATGATGTCAGTTTCATCTCACCAATGGAAAAAAAAAATAAAATATGTTTTGTGTACACCTACTGGAGTCACTGCATGCAAACCAATATACAATTTCCATGTGACCACTGCAAATAACAATACATTTCATGAGAGACGATAGCAACCTCCAGTCTGTAAATATATAAACACTTCAGCTCAGCATAAAGACAGGAAACAGGGACACAGCTGGTCTGACTCTGTCCAACAGAATTCTTCTCCGGGCTCCTCTAACGCTCACTAAATAACATCATAACATATCTTCAGATCGCATTCAAACTCCTGAAATGTAACACATAAAAATATTAATTTCAAGCACAGAGATAATAAACTAGGTTCAAGATAAATTTAACCCACGGCCAAAACAACAACAACAAGCAAAACCAACATCCTGGTTTTTCCATCAGTGCATCATGTAATACTTTGATATTTATTTTTGTAGACTGTCACTAATCACAGCAGCTTTATTCCACACCACAGAGATGAGTGAATCAGTAAAAGCAGACCACTCTGGCTCTGTGTCAAAGCTCCAGACAGACTAATACCACATCAAAAACACTGCTGTCCTTTACTAAGCTTCTTGCTGGAGGACACACAGGGAGGTACGAGAGGTGAAGAGACCGTCCACTGTCACTGCATCAAACCAGAGCAGAGACCGCCACCACTACAGGTGTTTCACTGATCAAAACAATTATTACAGTTATAATCTGTAACCTTTCCACATTGAAATGTGTAAAAACAACTAGAGCTATGTTCTATATGTGGTTGAGTCGTGTTCTTACATTCTAACAAATGTTTCCATCAATTCTCAAACCAGAGAAATCTGTGATTGTAATCATGGTAACAGTACATTTCATTGGTCGCCTGTCAACGACATCATATCCTCCAAGATCATGTGTCAGTGTTGTGTTTGTCACATACACTTTTTACACCTTGGTGGTTTTCAACTATATTTGAACCAGATGAAGATTTTTGTCATGAATGTCTGGATCTGAAGTTATCAGAGAAAAAATGACAGCTCAGCTTCCAGCTGCTGGAGACGTCCCAGCGACCTCATTTATAACAAAATGGGACCTGAAAGATGTTAATGCTACTTCCCACGCACAGGTTGGGGTCTTTAAAAACGAACTAACAGAGAAAGTACGCTGTATGTCCCCTATTGGGAATAATATAATTCTGCCAAATTCTATCTTAGGTCTTGTATATCACAGCCTCCCTGAGTTCCATAATGCCTACAGTTCTGGAAGGAATTATTAAAAGTAGTATTCAATACATCTAGCTCCCTATACAATTAGTCTCTGTTATAACCTGCAGGTGACAATCGCTCTTCACCCCATTCCCAAATTCACAGAGCACAGAGTAAATGATGGTAATGTTTGGTTGCATGAGGAGGCAGACTTTCATACCACCCGAAAAAGTCTGCCAGAAGATGGGCCTACCTCTCCCTCCTGACTTCCCAGCAGACAATCTATCTCCTCATCTACAAGCACCTCGATCTGATTGAGAGAAGTTCCTCTTCTCGGTCTTCTTCTCACTCGTTGCTAGGATTCATCATAAGGGACCGTTAAAGATGGCCCCTGGTCCATTTGTTGTGGAGAGGAGGAGACCTCTGGATAATTCAGCTCCAGGTAAAAACCTCCTGAACCACTGAATCCAAACCAGGAGAAGCTGACGGTGATGGTGGTGAAGACAACAACTCCCATGATCCCATGCAATTTTAACACGTCATCCAACACTGTCTTTTGTTATTATTTGAGAATGTCTTCCTGTAAAAAACGAGCCTGCAGGTTGTCTGTGCAGCAGGACATTATTATATCCATGACTGTTCAATGTTGTTGTTATTATAACCTTGACAATAAAGATCGTCTAATGTTGAGGAAGTAATTATTTTAACCCAAATCACAATCTTTTCCTAAACCTAAGCAACATGAACGTTATTATAGTAACCATAGGTAGATATGCCACTGTCGGTACAGTCCACGTGTTTATTACCAAGGTCCAGTACGCCTGAATAGGGGCACTATTTCAGGAGACACTCCTATGGGTCGTATCAGAGGGTTGAAAAAAAACCTTTGTGGTTGTTCAGGTTAGAGGAGGAGTTGTGTTGTTTTGATTTGACCCCTCGAGGCAGAAGTTACAGACTGTGGGTTTAACTGTGTGGACCACAGTAACTCCATGTGATCTTCATCAGTACATTTTCTGTGTGACAGATAGAACAATATCGGTTATTACAGACAAAGGAAACACACCCCAGTCAGAACCTGTCAGTGTTGTATGATGCAGTGTGTGTATTTTCACTCTAACTTTATATTTTCAGTCTTTGTGTTGTGCGTCTGGCAGGACGTCATTAACTGAGCAGCTCTGGAGTCAGTGTTTGTCTTATTCAGCAGCAGCTGACAACACATCAAACTCAGACTGTGGTGAACTAAATGTGCCAACATTGGACAGCCTGCACACATGGCACAGGCTGAAGCCAAACACTGAGCTGAGGCTTGGACTGCTGAAGAACTCAGTGTGACTCAGTCAGGTACAGAGGAAGAGACCTGTCACTTTAATATGAGACATTGATGTTCAGATGGTGGTGATTGGGTTGATCCTGAGATATTGATACTTCAGATCCCAGAGGTTTCTGATCCGAGATCAATTCTGCAAAGATCGATATGAACTCAGTGATTTGTGGTAATTGTATATTTCATCATCAACAGTAGGGACACAGTAGGGAGAAACACCTCTGTCACCAGGATCTCGTCTAAATAAGACCTGGGTTGATAGGAACTATTTCTCCTTCTGCCTGTCACAGTCACATGCGAATTATGTCTCTATAAAAGTGCAGCTGAACAGAGTGATGACAGTGATGATGGCCGACTGTTAATGAAGTCTGGTGTGGAACTTTTTCAGTTTAGAACAGCGGTGACGCTGTGTGTGATGTGTGACGTGTGTGATGTGTGACGTGTGTGATGTGAAGAGCTGTAGCAACACCACAGCCCTTATTAAATATTATCATTATTATTAATATTAAATCCTTTATTTAAACAGGTAGTCTCACTGTACAAAAACAGACAGTTTATAGACAGACACATAAATTCTGACATTCTGAGACTGAATTACAGATACAGCACAGAACATGATGGGGAATGAACAACACTGTTTCAGTCAGCTCAGTTGTTTGTCTGTGACTTTAAATGAACTTTTCTTTCTTTTGGAACAAAAGCACGAGTTCCGGTCTCACTTTCTATTCATCCATTACAATGAACTAAGAGGCAAATCATTGACTGTGTTTCCCTCTAGCTGCTCTGCATGTCGCACATGTTGTGTTGGCAAACAGTGCACAAGGCCTACTGAAGCCAGAACCAACGTCTCTGCTGTACCACTGTGACAGGACTGAACCAGAGTCAGCCCATTGAAATGAATAAGGCAGCCAGTGTTTTTAAAGAGGTGTTCCACAGAAACAGTCTGCACGCTGCCAAGCCAGAAGGGCCAGGCTGACTACAGAGGGGGGCAATGGAGGTGAAATGGTTAGCTAAAGCAAAAGCTAATTTGGCAGAAACTTTTTTCTCTCCAGACTCTGAACTGTTTATCTGAGGATAAAAGCTCTTTACTGATCACAGAGGAACATGAGGGGATAAATAAATGTCCATGTCTCAGTCCTGGTTGAATCTCCAGAACCTGTCTGTCATCAGTATCAGGCAGCAGGGCAGATGAAACCACTGTCGGGGTCAGACAGCTTTCTCCATCAGCACTGGTTGACTTTATCATTGTTTCCCACTGATGGACGATGGACATCCAGCACACCATCTGCTGCACATCAGGCCGATGTGAAAACACAGAGGAGGCTGCTGAGCTGCTCCGAGAAGACGACCGCTCACACTGAGCCAGTTTGTTTAACGTTCAGTCGATAACTGGTCACCAGACGCTGCAGGTTTTCAACAGAGTACTGACTTCAAGAGAAATACACACTCTCATCCACAGGATGTTCCAGCTGTTCTTTAGTCCAGGTCAATGTTGGATCAGGTTCACATGAAGACACAGATTCATCTGATAACCTCTTTCTTCATTGTCCCCACAATTCTGCAGCCAACTGACATCATGTTAAAGTCAGTACTATGAGCGGTGCACCCCTGTCCTCCTTCTGCCTCTCTCCATGGACCAGCTCAGGGTCCCTGACAAGAATGGATCAAATTAACACACAAACTGCACTCATTTTCATTTCCTTGATTTTTCTACAACTGTCTTGTGTTATTCAGAGGTTGTGTGACAGTTGTTGGCTGGGTGCCTGCCAGCCTCAGTTTAAGACTCCAAGAGGTCACAGCTACCAGCCAAGAAACTACAACATGATCTGTGAATGAGATGTATGACTAGGCCAGGGGTCGGCAATCCGCGGCTCTGGAGCCGCATGCGGCTCTTCAGCTCTTGGCTAATCTTGAGTTTCAGAACCCCGGTAAGCTAAACATGGATAAATCCAAAAAAAGAAAAGTCTCGGAGAAAAAATAAAGAGTTTAATTCTGAATGTCTCGACGGTTGAATGTTGTACTTGGCTGAGGATAAAAACAGAATTAAATACAAACATAATTAAATACAAACTGGCCTGTTCTTATGTTTACTCTTCTTAAAGCTATTAGGCTGCAGATATTTGTTTTATTTATTTAAAAGTGGGTTACTTATTTTTTTTTTAATCCTTCACAAATAACAGAATGACTCAAATAATCCTGCACAGTTCTGTTTTATTTAAAAGTAGATATACACATGCCAGGGTTTTTTTCTCCTATTCATAAGAGTTTGGTGTTTTCCTTTGTTATAACAGGTAAAACAGCAATAAAATGTCAACAGTTTTTTGTAGTTCTATAATTTCATAAATGCAATAAACCATAGATCTTTTATATATAGTATAACTATATATAAAACTTTAACGCTGTGTTATCTTCATTTTAAGGGTCGAATAGGTTTTGCGGTTTCAGATGATTTTAATTTGTGGGAGAGGAGCCAAAAATGGCTGTTTTAATAATAAAGGTTGCAGACTCCTGCACTAGGCTGAGCACACAAAATTTACTGAACATAAACAGCTTTCATGTCGACTTAAGAAATTAGCAATGTTTTTATTTATTGATTCGTTTAATTGACCATTCTGCCTATAGTGAAACCTGGAGACTCTCAGGGACACTGGACCAATCATTATAAATACAGTACTAATAAGTTCACAACATACACAATGTAAACAGCTGCAGATTTGTGTTATTTAGGCAGCTGTATATGGACTGATATATTTGATAAAAAGGCATATCTGTTCTATGAGACAACCTCTCTATGTGGACTGGATTTTGTTACCTTTGGACCAAATGGCAAAAATAACCATGAAACATGTCATGAGCCCGAGGAAAAGGGAAATAAGGGACAGAACTGGTGAGTTTAGAGCAGTCAGAGGTTGAGCTACACACATAAAGATGTGCTCTACGCACAAACACACACACACACACACTGGTAGGACTGCTGTTGCTAAGTACAGCACAGCCAGACTTCAACATATGAACTGTTCACTTCAGAGTTAACAGTTTCTGAATTAGATTATGTCAAATTGTTTCCAGAGGTGGAAACAAACACCAATGTTAAATCTTGTCTATATTACATCTTTTCTTCTCCAGAAGTTAGCATGCTAACCAGCTAGCCCTGGCCACTTCATGATAGAGACTCACTGAGCCTCCAGCCTCCACACTGAGCCTCCACACTGAGCCTCCAGCCTCCACACTGAGCCTCCAGCCTCCACACTGAGCCTCCACACTGAGCCTCCACACTGAGCCTCCAGCCTCCACACTGAGCCTCCAGCCTCCACACTGAGCCTCCACACTGAGCCTCCAGCCTCCACACTGAGCCTCCACACTGAGCCTCCAGCCTCCAGCCTGTCCTGAAGATGAAGCTGCTCAGAGGATGTATTATAACCTCGATCGTAAATGCAACAATCGCTGAAGTTCTCAGTAAGTAAACAGCTGCTAATGCTAGCATTAGCTATGTAGCAATAACAAAACTTACAAATTGCTCCTTGAATGTAGTTTTACCCTCAGTGTCATTTAATGTGATTTTTTGCATGTTGCTTTTACTATTTACAAGAAGTCAAAGAGAAGCACAGAAGCCACCTGCAACACACCTGTGCCCATCAGCAAAGAACCAACCCCACCCTCATTCAACAGATGAGGACTTTCTCTGATGTGGAGACTGCAGAGACAAAAATTAGCAAAAATCTGCCTCAGCATAAGGTGGCAAATACAACCTTTAATGACTGGACTGAGCTGTCCAGAGGAAATACCAGAAATACACACCATACACAGACACTCACTACTTACACACACAATGAGTACATCTGTTGCTACCTACAGCTAGCATCTGTACAGGTGGGTGTTTGGGTGTGAAGGTTTGGGCAGTGTAAACTGCTCCTACCCCACAGCTGCATGACCACAAGTCCTGACTGTAAGACAAAGAACAGACAGAAAGACAGAGACTCTGCTCTGTTTTACATCAGTCAGAGGCTGAGCTGTAGCTCACACTAAAACACTTCATCATGTGCACAAAAAAAGCTTATACAAAAAATAACACTCAAGGAAATAATACAATGTTAAAATTTATCTCACACACACAAAGTGTTGTGCATGAATGCTTTCAATGAACGGCATTCATTGAACACGTCCATATTTTTTGTGAACGCGGAACCGTGAAC
>NW_019525131.1:600485-601289 GCF_002814215.2 Seriola lalandi dorsalis | reverse complement strand
GCTCAGACTCAAAGACTCAACAACACCGCTCAGACTCAAAGACTCAACAACACCGCTCAGACTCAAAGACTCAACAACACCGCTCAGACTCAAAGACTCACCAACACCGCTCAGACTCAAACACTCATCGCCACCGCTCAAAGACTAAAAGAAACATATAGAAAGAAATAGAAATGACCCATGAGCTTTAGGCTTGTGAGATCTTCAGGATCCTGACCACTAGCACCACCACGGAACCAGAACTACTGGTACATCCACTCACCAGACTGCATCGAACATAACATTTAGAGAGCTCGTCAGTGACCCTTTGATGACCCTGGAGGTCATTAAGTGAACTGCAGTCAGCTCATGTATGCGATCACACTCCACAGGGAGGTGTGGCTAAAACAGTGACATGACATATACAAGACTGAACGTGATTGACCAGCATCATGTTGGCAGATGAGGTCTGGACAAAATATCATATGACAATCTTTTCCAGTAGAATCACGATCCACGATCTCAATCAGTCTCCGTTGCATCTGGACGAAAACCATGTCACTCGCTGCTATTCCTGCCCCTCAATCCTGTCTTCTGGTTGCAACTTGAGTCACAAAGAATCTAACTTATTTATTTATTAGGTGTGATATGTGTTTTAATTTTGAAGTTCAGTCTGTGCCCTGGATAGCCCCGCCTCCTCTCTCCCTGCCTGCAGGTGGGTCTCTGGTCCTGCAGCAGGTCTATGGTCCCGGGGATGGACTGTAAGTCCACTTGGACTGCAGCTGGTGACGGTGGTTCTTGTTCTGCTCCTGTGGAGAACTGGTT
>NW_019525131.1:595279-600435 GCF_002814215.2 Seriola lalandi dorsalis | reverse complement strand
TTTTACGACAGTTTTACGGCAGTTTTACTGCACGCCACATGACGTCTCCATAGACACGGCCCAGCTTGGCAGGTGTTAGTGGTACAGGTGGTACAGATGCATCTACTACTGCTGAAGCCAGTTGGTTTGAGCATTTGAAGCAGTTTTATGAACAAACAAGTGAAGACTCAGACAGATTATATTTATATACGGATTTTAAATGTAACTCATGTCTGTGATTCTTCAGTGGCGTTCAGTAATTCATTTAGTTTGGGAGTGGCGATGATTTGGGGCTGGTGATGGATGGTGGGAGGTTTGATTGAAAAAGAATAGCGGCTTATTTGTTTAAAAGAAAAACGGAACAAATGAACATGAACTAGTTCATCTTTGGAACTGCAAACTTTGTTCAAAATTTTTAAAAAATGACTATGAACGTGAACTGGTTCATTTTCATCTATATGAACTGAAGTTTGAACTAGTTCTCACACTTCTCAAGTGTGAACTAGCACAATACTGCAACACACACACCAAACACACACCTGATAATAGTAACGTACCATCTTTTTTCTTTGGTCTGTCTCATTATAATTCTCTCAGCACTGTGTGAAGAGCAGGTGAACAGACAAATATATAAATGAACTGTGATTCAACTGTGATACATCACCTGAGGCTACTTCACCTATAAAACAGTTCTTTCTAATAATGATGCACTCCAGCATCATAAATAATTACTACATTAATTCTGAGGCCGTAATATAATTAGCATAAAAACCTACTCCTGGCCTTTAGAGTGTATTTTACATCATTGAGCCACAGGGCTGGATTTAATGTGGAGGCTGCTGGATTAGTTCAGAGCACAAAGCACAACTGCAGGTAATCCACAGTGATTCTCTTCTATTATTACAGCTGCACAGTCTTTGACTTACCTGAGTATACTGTATACTGGCTGCTGTTATCAGCTCTTATCCTCCTCTCAGTTCAAATATCTTCCTCTCATATTTGGCACAGAGAAGCTGGCTGTGGTGGAGAAACAGGCTCTGTGTTTCTCTGGGTGAATGTTTTCCCTCCACTGTGACGAGAAGTGAAAGTGATGTGTTTCACACGTTGGGTTTGTTTGGGACAAAGACAGGAATCAGTGGTCAGTTAGAATGAGAAGTGATGGCAACCACAGCCAAGTGAACAGACTCCTGGGAAGAAGACATCGACAGTGACCACAGTGTTTGCTGGGAAATATACTGCTCAGCATCGAGATACACAACAGACACAATCACACAGACTCACTGAAGTGCCATGTCTCAGATGGGTGGAGTCAACATTTTGGAGACCGAGGTAATCAGTCAGTGACCAGGAAGCTGGTTCAGTTATTCATCAGCACTTCACTATGAAGCTGAAGTAGCACTCTGGTATCTAAACATGCAGCTGACTCATTTCTGTAAAGACACTTCAGACATCTTCAGTAGCCTTTGACCTACAGCAAAGTTACACTAAGATACTCTGATGTGGGTTTTATGATGACCATATTTCATGTTTCACTCATTCAAGAGAAAAGTCTTCAGTAGCTGTGTTTCCATTACGCCAGGAACAAACTGTCTGCCTTGTGTGTGTGACGGCTGCGTTGCTGATCTGCTGCAGCTTGCACGTGTGTGCACACCAGCTGCGTCTCTGCTGCTGCAGTGCTATCTCTCTACATAGAGTGTATAGGTTACTGGATGTTGAATTTCTCTTCATTATTAATAAATATCTGACTTATTTTGGACAGAAAAACATCACTAAAATGTCACTGTGTCCGCTGCTAAAATAGTTCAAAAATATATTCATATTTTTTCATGTCTGTGTCACATTCAGATTCTGACTAGACATAGAAACTATAGTGGAAAGAGTCAGTTTTCTGTGATGTTGCTGCTATGATGTCTATGATATCAACAGGTCTTTTTTCTGACTCTTTCTGCTGTGAGAGTTCTTGGCTTAACCTGCTTAATCTTGAAAATGAGTTGAGAAATAAAACTCACGTCTTACCTTAAACCGTGACGTGTTTTTTTACCCACAAAGCAGTATTTCACAACACTGAAATGGAAACACTATTTCACATTCAAGTCGCGCGTCCTGTCCTATCAGGCCTGAGAGAGCCAGGTCCACCACAGAGGCAGACTGATGAAAATCTGTCATCATGTTTAATTGGAATGACATCAAGAGGGGAAAAAACTGCTTTATTCACATAACATCATTCAGTGGAAACAAAGAACATTCACAACTGTGATTTGTCTACTTGCGATGGAAACTTGTCCACTGATGAGGACTGTCCTCTGCCATGGACACTTTCCAACAGGATGAGTGTCATAGTATTTCCTGTGTGTTTTCTCAAAAAAAGATGTTAGAAAAGTGATAGCGGTGAGTTTGATGATCCTTCACAGAAGTAACAGCCCTAATATGATCACAGCCAATGAGAGCTGTCAGTCATCATGATTTCCTCAGTCAGAAAGCCAGGGAACAAGCTACAGCGTATCTAACCTCAGACACTCCTGAACCCAGTACCAAAGCCTTGCAGCTTTATCTGACGTCAGAAGAAGAGTTGGTTCATGGCTGATCACTGAAGTTTCAGAGCCAATAACTGGAGTCTGAGTGACCTTGTAACAGAGAAAAAACTTCATCATATTGTTAAAATGAGTTCTGCAGCACCAGGGTACATCAAGCAATCTAATAATAGAAAACTTTGAGGAGCAAGACCATGTGGAGCAGTTTGCAGAAAATCAGCACTATGAGCTGAGCTCTGGTTCCCCTCTCTGCCACTTCATGCCCTCCCCAGATGAACCAGAATCATTTGTACAGAAGTCAGTGTGTCACCTGCACATTTCTAATCACATTTCACAGACTCTAAGAGACTCTGAATCACTAAGCCTCTACACTCTCATTTCCCCGCTTCCTTGTTTATGAAAGACTGAGGTAATAGAGGAGCCATAATTAGTGTAATTATGATCAAAGAGCACAATAATGGATAATGGCTGAATAGTTGCAAAGGTCTCAGACAGGGATGAATGCCGCCCATTTTTCGTTACATAAGGCAAAGGAACTCCTGCCGAGTCTCCAGTCCCTGTGCTTTCAGACTGTTATGAGTCTGAATGGAAAAGGGGGCATCAGCTGAGCTGGATCTGCTCAGGACTGTGATGTCAGACTTTAAGACAATAATGCTGCGCATACACACATAGACTAGAGACACAACAGGAAGCCAATTATCATGAACTGAGGTGGAACTCTCCTCCACCGCTCAGACTCAAAGACTAACCAACACCGCTCAGACTCAAAGACTCAACAACACTGCTCAGACTCAAAGACTAACCAACACCGCTCAGACTCAAAGACTCAACAACACCGCTCAGACTCAAAGACTAACCAACACCGCTCAGACTCAAAGACTCAACAACACCGCTCAGACTCAAAGACTAACCAACACCGCTCAGACTCAAAGACTAACCAACACTGCTCAGACTCAAAGACTAACCAACACCGCTCAGACTCAAAGACTCAACACCACTCAGACTCAAAGACTAACCACCACTGCTCAGACTCAAAGACTCAACACCACCGCTCAGACTCAAAGACTCAACAACACCGCTCAGACTCAAAGACTCAACAACACCGCTCAGACTCAAAGACTCAACAACACCACTCAGACTTATCTATTTATTAGGTGTGATATGTGTTTTAATTTTGAAGTTCAGTCTGTGCCCTGGATAGCCCCGCCTCCTCTCTCCCTGCCTGCAGGTGGGTCTCTGGTCCTGCAGCAGGTCTATGGTCCTGGGGATGGACTGTAAGTCCACTTGGACTGCAGCTGGTGACGGTGGTTCTTGCTCTGCTCCTGTGGAGAACTGGTTCATGTGGTGCTACACCAAACTCGCTGAGGCTGCAGTCTCCAGCTGCGTTTAGCGGGCTAAGCTAGCTGTTTAACATTTAACATGGTCTGGTTAGCAGAGACTGAACTTTATTATTAAATATCGAAATATCGAAATATGGAAACTTTTAATGGGGCGATCTGTACGATTCATCTGAGGTAGATCATATTACAAAGTAAGATTGTGCATGATATATAATCAATTGAAGCCAACAAAGACAATATATTTAATGTTTTAACTTATCAACTTCAATATGCTTATTCTGAATTTTACACCAGCAACACATTTCAAAGAAGTTGTAAAGTTCGACAGGTAAACAGGTGAACTGAAACAGGTGATGGTGTCATGATTGTGAGGTGCAAGGTTCACTACTACATGGGAAAATGGTCCAAGACTTTAAAAACCTTTCACCGTCTATCATCACATCATCAGAAGATTCTGAGAACCCAGAGAAATCTCTGCATGCACGGACGAGGCTGAAAAAGTGACCCGTCCCTCACAGCATTAAAAACCACCGAGACTATAAAGAATATTACTACATGGAACACACATGCACACATGCACATTCAGACTAAGGTTGTGCCGATGGGCGATGAAATCGGTGCTCAACGATCATCAGAACAATCAGGATAGCTCATGCCTTTGCAAATGTCAAGAAGATATTTGATTTGTTTTCCCACTAATGTAGTAACTTATTATTTGTAGTATTAATTTTAATTTGCAACGTCACAGTTTCACATATATAACCGCATATAACCAACACTCTGACCAGGTGATTGTAATGAAGCTGCTCGTTGTGTGACAGACAGTTTGTTATCCTGCTGCTTTTTATGGATGGAAATAGAACTTTTGGACAGTCAAGGAGAGAGACACATTATTTGTGATGATGTTGTTTTAACATAGCCATAAAATGTATTTGTCATCACTCAGCATATCCATGAAAGAGAGAGAGAAAGAGAGAAAGGCAAGCAGAATGGGACACACTCCCTTTTTGCTCCCTTTTTAGGAGCCTCCATACTGTTACCAGTGTTCAGCACATTAAATAAACTCCACTTACTTACCTACTTACCTTGTCATGGTCCCAAGAGGATCAGTCACAATTATTTTCCACATTTAGATTTTCAATGTTCATGATTCTCAGTTTTCTGTACTGTCACCTGGAGGTCAAAGTGTCCAGGTGAGCACAAGAAGATTCTGAAGAGAATAAAGCTTTGTGGACTGAAACAAACCAACACGAGCCTTTGTATCTGTATTATGGTGTGTGTGTGTGTGTGTGTTTTGTGTGTGTGT
>NW_019525131.1:594404-595259 GCF_002814215.2 Seriola lalandi dorsalis | reverse complement strand
GGGGGGGGGGCTGACAGAAGGCTCTTCACTACAGCTATAAACAGCTATAAAGTGTTTTGCCGCAGCTATAAACAATTTTGTCTTCAGGCACGGTCAAACAACACATAATAAGAAACATATCATCGAGGCCTCAGGCTTTAATGTTACATCCTGTCATTGATCATTCTGTTGTTCTCTTCAAACTTCTGTCTCTTCTGTTTTATCTTCCAGACCTCTTTCTTGTAGGACGGTTCTCCCTGCCAGAGAAACCTCACACTCACTTTGTGAGGGATGTGTTTCTGAAGATGAGTATTTACTTTTGCATCAGATTTCTGTGCCATCAGCTTCCTGCTTCTACAGTCACAGAAGAAGAAGATGAAAACACTCCAAACATATTTTGGATCTGAAGCACTGAACTAAATGTCTGGCAGACAGGGGGGGCGGTCTGTCAAAAAGACTAACTGGGGATTGTGGGTCCAGCCACAGATCTGAGGCCAGTCTCTGACACATCTGTCATCATGATAACAGATGGGCCTGAGGTCAGACCTGGGAACAGTCCAAGCTCTGACCACAGAAAGCAGCGCTACCTTCAGGGACCACTGACTCCTGTCTGACACTGAGTTTGGGTAAGGACATACCAACACACCCACACACACAGCACTCCATCTAATGCTTGTTCTTACACACACACACACACACACTCATTCACACACACACACACACACACAGCCAAGGAAGCAGAAGCCAACACACCATCTGCCGCCCCTGTGTTTGAGCTCCAAATCCCAGTTATCAACAAAACACACAGAAGACATCCAAACTTCCCCCTGGATACACCAGAGAAGAACGCCAACACACACACACACACACACACAC
>NW_019525131.1:591498-594354 GCF_002814215.2 Seriola lalandi dorsalis | reverse complement strand
GTAAGGACATACCAACACACCCACACACACAGCACTCCATCTAATGCTTGTTCTTACACACACACACACACACTCATTCACACACACACACACACACAGAGCCAAGGAAGCAGAAGCCAACACACCATCTGCCGCCCCTGTGTTTGAGCTCCAAATCCCAGTTATCAACAAAACACACAGAAGACATCCAAACTTCCCCCTGGATACACCAGAGAAGAACGCCAACACACACACACACACACACACACACACAAACACACACGCTCTCTCTCTTTCTCTCTCACACATACACCCACACACACCTCTGCACCCAGATCAGATGGAACCAGGTGGATGGAGGCCAGTTAAGTTGCTCATTTTTCATTAAATGTGACAGAGGAAGGAAGATGGATTTCCTCTCTTCTTTCACCAGGTTCATTCACCTCATACACTTCAGTCCTCCTCATCTCTCTCCCCCACTCCCTCGCTTTCTCTCCCCCTCTGTCTCCCCCCTGACCTGGGATGACCGCCTCTCCTGTCCCAGCATTTTTTACACTTATCATCAAAGCAGGTTTATAATGCACATTTCTCTGGCCTCATTGCTCTTCGTAGAAGTGTTGCTGTCTGTCACTGGAGGTCAGTACAGATAAGACGACCCCCCCCCCACCCCCGCGCTTCTCTGGCTCTAGCCCCCACACCCACCCCACCACTCCCTGCTCCCTGCCTGGTGGAAGGACTCCTGTTGTTCTCAGCTCATGCCCCTGCTGCGCTGTGGAATCATCAGTAATAGTTGTGTTACCACAGTAAGATAACCCGCTCTTTCAACACCTGACACCTTCCTTTAATTTAAAGTAGGATCCAATAATTCATATTAATGATTAATGTTTCATTAGAAGGTCGATTGCTGCTCTTGGTGAAAACAGTTGTGTAACATCAGACTGGCTCAGCAGGACCCTGGTTTTGGACCTAGTTACTACAGTGGCCATGATACTGATACTAGTCTCAGGAATGCCTGGTCCTGCCTAAAGTACTGGATCAGGAATCAGTGAGTATGTGAGTATGTGAGTCTATGTACTACGTCATGTATTGATAAACTTTATAGTTTAGTTAGCCGTTGGCAGAGGTCACTAATAGGTGGACCAAAGTCTATGTCCAGACCCTGATGCTGCCCTAGCCGGAATTGGATCTATAACCCATAAATGACTGTGTTTTTACATCATCTCTACACCAGCTTTTATAAATTTACTGGAATTCCACGATTCCAGTGGAATCTCCATGAATAAAGGATTAGGTGAACTTTGACCCACAGATTGTCAGGACCTGGGTTCCGTCTCAAAAACCACATCTACCATAGGGCTGGGTTGAAAAAATCAATTCTCCCATTAAAATGGATCTTCATTTAATAATCCAATATCGATTCATAAACCCAAGATCAATCATTTAATGTATGTCTTTTACACTCTCCTGTGGATGTCTGAGGCTGTCACAACAAGATCTTTTCACGTGAGCGTAGGTGTAGAGTTGCCAGTGCCTCCAGAAAGACGCTCCACCCCTTTTTTTCCTTTTTTTTCTCAAAGTGATGAAATAAAATATCTGCAGTTTGCTGATTCCAGTTGAAATATATTTACAGTTTTAGGAGCTTGAAGATCCAATCACTTTGTGTAATTCATGTTGAGAACTAATTAAAACAAATGAAACGGTCGGAGTTGTCATGTTGTCGTTTTAGGTGTATTGATTGATTTCCAAACCTCAATCATGCAATGAGCAAGAAAACATTCCACCTTAAAAGATGCTGGGAGCCGCCGGTAGCCTCTGAGCTGCTAAGTGAATTAAATGGTTAATTAGTGAAGATGAAACGACAGAAAACTTCCTTTCATTCATTATTCACTTCTGACACTTTCTTTATCTGTGATGCAGTTACACAGAAACATGACAAAAGTCAGTCTGTTACACTTGGACAGAAAGCTAGCTTAGCTACGTTTTCATAGCCTAGCCTGTTAGCTTCACCTGACCTCTGTCTCCACTACAGCTTCTCTGAATGGAGGTCAGTAAATGCGTGTAAACTTGTCACTGTAGGAACAGAGGTTACATAACCTTTGTAACGAGCCGCAACTCAAGCGTGCGCGTGGACCATAGGTGTGCTCCGGTACATATACAAACAGCACTACACCTCTGCACAGGAGACACAATAACATGACAGATGAGGTCCCAATAAAGTCAGTGGCAGGTGTAAAGACACATGTGAAAAGCACCTGTTCATACATACTGTAGCCGGTGCACTACAGTATGTTAACAATGCACATTACACCTATTGTTTTTTGAGATGCGTCTAAATTGTCGGTCATGTTAAATAGACGGTGTATTAATGTAACTGCTTTGTGTCCATTCATAATGTCAACATTAATGTTTTTAATAATGCATCAGGTTAGAGGAACAATTTAAAGCATTAGTTCCCTGAGAACTTCATTCATATCCAACAAAAATTTATGTTGTAACTGAAATATCTCTGACTGAATCAATATCGAATCAAACCGGATCAAATTACTACTTTACTACCAAATTACTTTCTGAATCGGAATTGAATCGATTCAGGAAATCATTGGCAATACCCGGCTCTAATGTACTATATCATCAGAACCTGAGTTTGGTCTCCAGCTACATCATCATCTCCTGAAAGTTTAAAATCAGAAGGAATTCTCTATAACATGAACTAGCTATGAATAAATAATCTGTGAATGTTTTACACTAAAAACTCAACTACTCCTCCTCATCAGGACTGTGTGCAACTGGTTTGATCACATTTGATTGACCATTGATTCAGATGTTGCTAAACTCTGATTGGTGCATGGCATGGGAATACGGATAGGAGGATAGGAG
>NW_019525131.1:591387-591478 GCF_002814215.2 Seriola lalandi dorsalis | reverse complement strand
GGTGGGGGGGAGGCTGACAAAGAGAGACAGGGAGATATATGAGCCTGTCACTCAACATTACAGTGTCACTACAAGCTGGACAATCATTAAC
>NW_019525131.1:590307-591367 GCF_002814215.2 Seriola lalandi dorsalis | reverse complement strand
AAACAGCACTACACCTCTGCACAGGAGACACAATAACATGACAGATGAGGTCCCAATAAAGTCAGTGGCAGGTGTAAAGACACATGTGAAAAGCACCTGTTCATACATACTGTAGCCGGTGCACTACAGTATGTTAACAATGCACATTACACCTATTGTTTTTTGAGATGCGTCTAAATTGTCGGTCATGTTAAATAGACGGTGTATTAATGTAACTGCTTTGTGTCCATTCATAATGTCAACATTAATGTTTTTAATAATGCATCAGGTTAGAGGAACAATTTAAAGCATTAGTTCCCTGAGAACTTCATTCATATCCAACAAAAATTTATGTTGTAACTGAAATATCTCTGACTGAATCAATATCGAATCAAACCGGATCAAATTACTACTTTACTACCAAATTACTTTCTGAATCGGAATTGAATCGATTCAGGAAATCATTGGCAATACCCGGCTCTAATGTACTATATCATCAGAACCTGAGTTTGGTCTCCAGCTACATCATCATCTCCTGAAAGTTTAAAATCAGAAGGAATTCTCTATAACATGAACTAGCTATGAATAAATAATCTATGAATGTTTTACACTAAAAACTCAACTACTCCTCCTCATCAGGACTGTGTGCAACTGGTTTGATCACATTTGATTGACCATTGATTCAGATGTTGCTAAACTCTGATTGGTGCATGGCATGGGAATACGGATAGGAGGATAGGAGGATAGGAGTTGCTGTGTTCATGTAGGAGCCCGTCACTGTGGTAAGAAGCTGATCCAGCCAATTCCCTGTGGGAATACTTCACTCCTGAAGTACTGGTATCAGTGGAGGTCTTCAGAAACCCACTGGTGGCGTCTATACCCCCCCTAATAAAATACACACAAACACACACACCTGTGTGCGTGCCGATAAGACGTCAACCACTGCCGCTCCAAATGTGTTTGCACACTGGCATCGGTTCACTGCACTTCCTCATTGAACGACTTGAACAATTTATTCTGACGCGCCGCTGAATCCGAGGGGGAATTTAGATTGAGATGGAAAAAAAGGAAAATCAGACAC
>NW_019525131.1:585948-590287 GCF_002814215.2 Seriola lalandi dorsalis | reverse complement strand
GGGGGGGAGGCTGACAAAGAGAGACAGGGAGATATATGAGCCTGTCACTCAACATTACAGTGTCACTACAAGCTGGACAATCATTAACATGGCTAATGAACACAGCAGGGCCGTGCTGGAGGACAGACCATCCTCATGTTGCTCTCAGCAGCAGTACAGCAGGGGGTCTACACAAACCATGGGACTCCTGTGGACACCTGGAGGCTGTGGAGCAGCTCTATAAATGTGAATTTATATTAGTGTAATGTGATTTTATTTAAGTCACTTTAAACATCAGTCTCCGTGTTCTCAGTGAGGTCAGGTGACAGTGATCAGCTTCACTTAGCAGTAGTATCTGTCTCTTAACAGTCAGATGTGGTTGTGTTCTGTCCTCTCAAACTCACAACCACAGAAAACAAATCAACCAGGGGTGAGATTCAAACACAACATTAAGATACAGATCTGTCCCTGTGTTTAACCTCACACTTTGTCTCTAACCTCTGTATACAGGTTAGAGTTAGACTGCTGCTGTTAGAGTCGGCTCACCAGTCTGCTGTTATCTAATCTTCAGCTTTCTGGGTAGCACACCTGTGTGGCATGTAACCACAGCCTCCACTTCACTGTGCTGTTAAAGATCCTCTTTTCTTCTTCATTTACAAGCTGTTAGTGCTCACACACACACACTCAAATCACTGCTACACAACCACACAAAGAGGAAGAGTGAGGTAAACAAGGTCATCCTCAGGACATCATCACACCCAACACTAAGTTAATTACTGAAGTGATCATTAAAAAGCTGCTCCACTGTGAGTACGAGCCCAGCCCGCACATTCATCCTGCAGATACTGACAAAGATCTGGTTTTATAATCTAGTCTAAACAAAAACTGTGTTTCTGTGTCTCTGAGAATACGTGATATTATTTATTTCCAATCTTCAAGAATCCTTTCAGTTAAAAACCATGATCAGAGCTATTTAAACACATGACGAGGAAATGAAAGCATCCGCACGATAACAGTTAAATCTGTCAGATCGTCTTCATCAGAAGAACCGCAAATGGAAAAATTACAAAAGATGAAAAATAAGAAGAACGGTCTACAGTTTATAGAACATGTACTGTAAAGAAAAGAAGAAATGTGTTGTAAATGTTCCTCTGAGGTGAAAATCATCTGCGGCAGTGTAAAGATCTGTACAGGAGAACAACATGTCGGCACAACTGGAGACAAATATTTCACTCAGTCTGTGACTGCGTATAAATTCATAGAAACTGTGACTCCACAGAATCAGTTAAATTCCCTTTGTTTCCAGCTGCTGAAATACACCAGAGACTATTGAACACTTCAGTCATGAGAGCAGAAGGAGGTCTGAGGTTCTGGTCTACGGATGATCAGAGTCTCCTCTTTTTTCCGTAAAGTTATTTATCTCATTCACGGAATTAACATATTTATGGAGATTCCATTCGGAAATTTTAAAGGTGTACAATTGAGACATTCTGTCAGTGTGTATTTACTTTATTATCACAACTCTGTAACGGAAAATTCACTTTTTAACTTGAAATATTTATATCATTATTATTATTTGCATGTTTCCTGCTTTTTCATTTACAAATGGGACAAAATATGACATTTAAAAAAATCACAGTACTATAAAACTAAAACCTGTTTTTTAAGACAAGCTCATTTTAAAATATTGTATTTTCTATATTGTAGGTAAAAAAATTTTTTTTTTTAGCCTATTTTGTATTTATTATATTTCTATTTTATTATTAAAAAAATACTTTAAGCTTGTATATCATCATATAAACTAAATAAATGTTAGTTTTTGCTGTGCTTGTGCTGGGATAAAACAACACAGTCTGGGGACCTGACTTCATCAGTGAGCCGGTCTCTGGGTCCAGGGTTTGGGTTCAGGACTCGGAGCTGAAGGGCGTAGCCTAGCGGCGTTTAAATCCAAAAATATCGTAGTTATTTGTATTATTTTACCACAGGTCAAAACGGAATGATTAAATGAGACTCTGGTGTTGGAATACTCAGTAACAGTCGTGTGAAGAATTTCTTCTTCTGCTGAAAAACAGTTTTACATCCTCGTGGCTCCAGGACTAAAGTGAACCTTCCCGGACCATACCTGGACTAAGGTCCATGAAAGTAGAGAATAAAGAGTCTTTACTGTGAGGTGAATGTGAGAGGAGAGGGAGACTTTACTCTCAGAGTTCAAACAGACTGGTGAAGTGTGTGGCCGCAGATTAAACCTCTTCTTATAAAACTGAAAACCTGAACCCACCTGAGAAGAAGAGAACCAGCACAGTCCCGAGCAGGATCATGTTGGTTGTGTTCGTGACACCGGAGGGGGCAGAAGGAGATGTGGGACTGGACCTGGTGCGTCCTCGGCTGGTCCAGCAGCACCGCTGTGCGCCCCGCAGACAGACTCCGTGCCCGCCGCTACATTCACACCAGGCGGACACACCGGCCGTCCAACCGCCTTTTGTTCTCCGCCTGCGACGGTAAAGTCCCTCAAGTTTGAATCCCCAGACGGAAGCAGCAGCCCCGGAGGGACGTGGACAGAGCAGCCTCGGTGAGTGTGTGACTGAGTGAGTGTGTGTGTGTGTTGGAGCCCGGGCTCCAGCTTCACGCCGCGCTGCTCGGAGGAATCAGCTATTGGACGCAGGAAATGTCAGGCGTCACCGGGCTGCAGCTCTGCCCGCGGACAGTCATCATGGCGCGGCTCCGCTGGTGAGGAGGTCCCGGCACACTCTGTGATCATGATGCTGACAGGCAGAGGAGGCAGGGGTTATTAACTGGAGATATCCCTCCTCCTCCTCCTCCCCCCTCCTCCTCAGATCATCATCATCATCATCATCATCACCTTTAGGGACAGTATGAAGAGAAGTTCTGTATTGAGGTCATTAACTGAGTGGTCATATTGTATTTTTAATTATCTATAATCTCGTGACGTCACAACACTTTGAAGAGTCTGATGTTTTCCTACACCCAGAGGAAAAGATGACCCTCACATTTATTCATGAAACACATCTTTGCACTGATAATAACAGTCAAATCACTGACACCATTAACTCAAAGATGAATGGTTTCACTGCCTCCACAGCCGTCCACTGGAACTGCATGTGACCATTTAGATTTCACATACACTGAAACAGAACCAGTCTGATATAAGACCAGCACAGTACTGTAGTACTGTATGCAGCTGAAAGAGCCTTAAAAGTGGACAATGAAACATTTTTGCATCATGTAGCCTACAGACATCCTTTAGCGTAGATGTTAGACTTGCAGCTTTCTGAAAACACGCATCAATTACACTACTGAATTGTGGTCATTAGAAACCGCAGAAACTCCAGCTCTGTGGAGCTCATTTATTCTCACATTCTCACCACTCTGATGAAGCCTCTGTCCTCTGGTGAACACAGAGCAACATTTAGCAGCTAAAGAGGAGCTGGTGGAGACCAAACACAGAGCTAAAAGAGGGGGAACACTGGCTCTGCTGCCCTCAAGTGGACAAAACACTTAAGGTTGTTTGTTCCTTAATGTATATGTTGTCATCAGAAATAAATGTATGTAGTTTCCATTAAAAAACTTGACAGCTAGCTTTAAATAAATGTTATCTCACTGTTGACAAAGATCATCAGGGACGAGGTGTAGATGACCAGAAGTCAGTATGTGAACGGTGTCAGAGGAGGGAACAGCTCAGCGTGATCTCAGCTCAGAGACAGACATCAGATCAGTTCAGACCGCTGAGTTCCACTTCTTCACTTTATATGAACAACATGTCGTCAACATGTTCATGTCCTGAATGTTACTGTTACTGTCTGTGAACTATGAAAGCTCACGTCTGTTGTAGCTATGCAACACACACAATGTTCAAAGAGGCTAATGTTTGCTTGTTTAGGCTAACATAGTGACAGCTCATAGCATGAGCTGGGTGCTCAATATTAGTAGCTACAGTCATCATATGGAGGTGTGTGTGCATGTAGCAGCAGAGCCTGTTGTTTTTTCTTTCTTGCTGTGGTATTCAATTTGGTATCAACAATTGTGGAATTGCAATGATGTCGATACCAATTACCAAATCTCTGGTATTGTGACATCCTTACATGTTCACATCCTGCATAATATGGAAGAGGTGAGTCCATGGCAAAGTCAAGCATCAGCTTCCAAGGCTGAAAAATGAAGCATCAACACTGAAGAACCAAAAACTGCAGTTCCTCTAATGAACGAATGAAGAGTCTGGCTCCAAGAGTGAGTCAATCCCCCATAGCCTCCCATGTTAAAATGTCCAATTTTACAGCAGGAATAAACATGTTTACAGCCTGGTACAAAAACAGTTTTGGTCTCTAGAGCTAATTTCCTCCTT
>NW_019525131.1:585290-585898 GCF_002814215.2 Seriola lalandi dorsalis | reverse complement strand
CCGTCATTAGTTGAGCAGGTATTTGGTCATAAACATACATAAATATAAATTCTGGCTTGATGATGGCACTAGAGTCAGAGGATCAACAGGATCTGATGGCAACATGAATGTACCAGAGAGGACCAGCATCCATAAGATACACGTTGAGACATAAATGTCAGCCAGAGGAAACATGAGGGAACCATCAGTCAGTAGGATCTCTGTGAACCATTAATATTTGTAGAAAATGTTTGTGTTCATATTTTCAGTAGATATTTATTTCACAGTCTCTGCCCTGGGATCATTATCTGGAGACAATGAATTTCATTCTCTTGTCGTCTTTTTTGTGTCTTTTTTGTGTATAAAAGCCAGTAACTCCTCCCTCACAGGACCCTGCTGATTGGTCCAAACCTGATGAGCATAGGTCACAGTCTGGGAAGATGATTCTCATCTGTGAGAAATCTAGGTTACAACACAGTAGTGATGGACTAACATGACATGGAGCAGTTAGCTGGTGTTTTATGTTAAATGACATTGTATAACCTGTCACTGAAAACAACCTTCACCATCATCATCACCACAGTCTCCTATATGAAGACTTAGAGCTGGCGTGGCAGGAGACCTCCATG
>NW_019525131.1:584878-585240 GCF_002814215.2 Seriola lalandi dorsalis | reverse complement strand
TAGCTACATGTTAGTAACTGTGTGCCAGCTCTCATCAACAAACTGAAAATGTAATGTCAAAATACACAAAATTGGTTACCAACCATTCAGAAACGTCCTGCTGCAGTTGTAGAGTTTGAACTTCTTCAGCAGCCTCTCCCTCTGGCTCAGATTCTGGATAAAAGTGGTGTGGTTGAACCAAAGCGCTTCCGAGGTCAGGTTGCCGGTCACGGTCACCGTAAACATTAGAGCATGGTGCCAGAAGCCCAAGCCGCATCCCCTTCCGAAGAGGGGCGTGGTCAGGCACAGCTTATTTGCATTTAAAGCTACAGACACAGAAACAGCCTGTTCTGAACAGGGCTGAAAAAGAGGGGTTTACAGGC
>NW_019525131.1:566836-584828 GCF_002814215.2 Seriola lalandi dorsalis | reverse complement strand
ACACTGTTGCCCATAAAGTTGGAATAATTTTGTTTTCAGTTTAATTGTGGTTTCATTTTCATTGTGATATGTTCGGAAGAGATTGACTACTGAAGTTTTGAGAAGATATACACTTTATCTGTCAAGAATAAATCACATTGTCAAAATCATTTCATGGAAAGAGGTAAAAAATATTTTATTTCAACTTTATGAGCAACAGTGTATATCCAACTTGTACAGTGTTCAGTCCTCTTCGTCCTGTTATTACAGACACGTCTGTATTTATGTCATGTATATGTATAGAAAAATATACTTTAAGCTATGTTTTTCTAAAAGAGGCACACAACAGCAGACCTTTATATAAAAACTATGACTGAAGACAAAGAGTCTACAGACATGCTCTAGAGAGCAGTGCTGCAAACTATATTTTAACATTAGCATGCTAGCATGTTCATAACCGTCATTAGTTGAGCAGGTATTTGGTCATAAACATACATAAATATAAATTCTGGCTTGATGATGGCACTAGAGTCAGAGGATCAACAGGATCTGATGGCAACATGAATGTACCAGAGAGGACCAGCATCCATAAGATACACGTTGAGACATAAATGTCAGCCAGAGGAAACATGAGGGAACCATCAGTCAGTAGGATCTCTGTGAACCATTAATATTTCTAGAAAATGTTTGTGTTCATATTTTCAGTAGATATTTATTTCACAGTCTCTGACCTGTTGGTGGAGAAAAAGTCATATCACCAAACTCGGTGGGATCATTATCTGGAGACAATGAATTTCATTCTCTCCAGTAGCAGTTGTGATATTGAAGTAGATCACCTGTAACCCTGTGTGTCAGATGTTTGTTACGCAGAACCATGTGTGAGGCTTGGTCGGAAACTGTTTGCTTTCAAAAAATAATCAATCAATCAATCACATGATGTAGTTACACAACAACAAACAGCATGTTGGGAGATTTTTGTTGTCGTCTTTTTTGTGTATAAAAGCCAGTAACTCCTCCCTCACAGGACCCTGCTGATTGGTCCAAACCTGATGATCACAGGTTACAGTCTGGGAAGATGATTCTCATCTGTGAGAAATCTAGGTTACAACACAGTAGTGATGGACTAACATGACATGGAGCAGTTAGCTGGTGTTTTATGTTAAATGACATTGTATAACCTGTCACTGAAAACAACCTTCACCATCATCATCACCACAGTCTCCTATATGAAGACTTAGAGCTGGCGTGGCAGGAGACCTCCATGGTGGAGCCAGATGTGGTCACAAAGAGATGAATGATGTCACTGCACAGCCTCTTTTGTGATGTCACAGTGGTTGTTATTTGTTGTGATGTCACTCTGCTGCTCACCATATGTCTTCCCCTGGAGAGACGAGGCTCTCACTGATTAGCTGAACAGCTTGTTGCCCAACAGGCCATGAGGTTCAATGACCTCTGGAGGTGAACAGAAGGGCATGTAATCTACTTGATGAGACAAGGTTGTAACACTTGTGTGTGTGTGTGTGTGTGTGTGTGTGTGTGTGTGTGTGTGTGTGTGTGTGTGTGTGTGTGTGTGTCATCATGAAAATGGACTATGATTATAGTTAACGACATGTAAGTCAGGCTGAAGAAGCTGTTAACATATGAATTAAGTGTTCTTCCTCTCATTATCTCCATGTTCACTGTAGATCTCAGGCTCATGATCCTGAGGTTTCATCATGTTTCTGTTGTTGTCAGTGAGACTGTGACTCATCAGCGTTTAGCACAAGAGCATCACTAACACACATAAACACAGTCTCGTCTCAGCTTCTTCTCTCACCAGTTACAGAGTACAGAGTTTCAATGTAATTTAAGATCATACATGATGGTAGACTCTGTGTGTGTGAGTGTGTGAATGTAAGTGTTCAGGTCAGTGTGTTACTGATGTTTATGGTTGGTCACCAGTAAAAGTGTCTCATCCAGCTCCTCCCACCTCCATCTACACAATCACCACAGCTCCACACAACATCTTCATCTTCACCTCCACTGAAACCAACAGAAACCACTGCACAACAGAACAACCAGACACTGTGAGCAACAGTTACTGGACAGAAGTTTCTCTAACTCAGACACAAAGGCACACAAATAAAACAGGTCATTACAGGTTATTACAGGTCATTAGAGGTAATTGCAGGACTTTAGTAACAGACTTTAAAAACTGTTACTTAGATATGAATCATCTCACATTATACATTTTATTCGTTATGATGTTCCATTCCTTTTGTTAAAGAAGCAGGTTGGTTGGTTCAGAACACAATAGCACACAACATACAGAACATGGAGAAGTCTGGTTAGACATCAAAGTGAAATTCTCCAAATCTTTCTCATTAGCTGGGTCACTGACAGACAAGTTATGTAACTAGCATGCTAATATTCAGTTACTTCATGTGGTTCATCTATAAAACATGTCTCCCTCTCAAAGCGTCTAAACAAATGTAAATTCCCAACAGGAATCTCCCTCCTCTGCTGTGACATTGACTTGTTTTCTGCTACTTGTCAAGTATTCTATAAATATATATATATGTACACATACACACACACAGATATATATATATATATATGTGTGTCTGTATATATATATATACACACACAGTGTCTTATACATTTATATATATATGTAAAAGACACTGTATACAGAATATATATATCTGTCCTCTGCTCTCTGGGCAGGGCTGCATTTAGGACACACACACACACACACACACACACACACACACACACACAGAGCAAACAGCAGAGCACAGAGGCTGTGCTGGACACAGAACCAGGTGAATTACAGATAATTGAAGATTACTAGAGTAACTATCACAAACTTTACTGTAAGTGCAATAAAACATAAAAGACCAATAGTCCTGCACAATATGAGGAAAATCTTATGTACGATGACACCGTTCAATATTGCGATGATGATATGACTTGCGATAAATAAAAAAATATTGAAATGTGCATATACAGTTTTGCTGAGTGAAGCTGAATGAAGAACACAGACAAAGGTTACTATCAGTCATCTCCTCCGTCCTGCTCCCTCTCCTGCAGGTTACTCTGCTCAGGGGGGGGGGGCTGCTGTCTCAGGCTGTCCATAGCCATGGTAACCTGATCCAGGACAGTGTGCAGATGTTCCAGGTGCGCCTCCCAAGTGGGACTGTAAATGACAATGTCATCCAGATATGCTACATCAGAACCCGTGCAGCAGAAATCACAACGCACCTGATCCATAAGCTTTTGGAAGCACCGGAAACCAACCCAAATGGCAGGACTGTGAACTGGAAGGTGTCCTGAAGGCAGTCATCTACCTGGACCACTCAGTGAGTGCACTCCTTAGGCAGATCGAACATGGTCAAGTATTTTGCTTTTCACAGCTGTTGAAGCAGGTCATCAATTCTCTGTGTTGAATAGGAATTGAACTGAGACATTGAATTCCGGTACCTGAAGTCAATGCAAAACCCTGTGCTTTCATCCTTCTTTGGCACCAGGACCACTGGGTTACACCACTCACTTCTTGAAGTCTTGATGATCCCCAGGGACAGCATCAGGTCAATCTCCTTTTTCAGTGACACCAGCAGACAATCAGGAATCCTGTAACCAAGTTGTCTCATAACAGCACCTTCTTTAACAACACAAGAGTAATCTCACCTGAAGCTGTTTGTCTTCTGGGAGGTGGCTGAGGTCAAGGTCCACCATAGCACCATTTACTTCCTCTTCCTCTTTCAGGTTGCTGCGCTCACTCCTTCGGGAGATTAATATGGAACAGTAAGATATTCTGTCCAGGGATGAAGGATCTCTGCTGGGCTGATTGATTGTATCAGGACTTCTGCTGTTGCTGGGCCACTGCCATGTGTGACTGGGCAAGCTCACTCATTTCCTCCAGCTGTTCCCTCATCAAGACAACATCCTAAATCAAACAAACTGTGTGATATTAAATGTTTAAGTGTGACTGACTGCAAATGAAAAGAACCTGTGTTGATAACAAGTTAATGGGGTGAATAAGGAGGATTGGAATAATGTTATCCTGTGTCGCTGTGACCATCACATTGTCCCATAGTGAAGAAGCCCGTCACCCCTAAACGTTTGCATGCATCAGTGTGTGTGTTGGTTTTCTGAGTTCTTGGGTCAAGACAAGTTCAATGAAAATAAATAGTATCTTAGCGACATAGACTTGGATGATTTAGTACGAGGATTATTTTACTGAACCTGCACCTCTTCTCCCAAATTAGATGGTCTTTAGAGGATTCACTAGAGTATAATACAAACCAGCTGCTTCCCCTCCCTCAATGAGATCAAAGCTAAATCAAAGCTATATAGTAATTGTCCATGTTTACTGTCAGGGTGTTCCTCTCAAATGTTCAGAACTATAATGTGAAAATCACATGGTAAAGATATTTCTGAACTTTACAGTTAATCAGAGTCAATGAGAACCCAAGCCTTCTTTCCTTTGTGATACCCTCCAGGTCAAAGGACAAAAGGCTGAATATCTCAGCTCTTGTAGGACTCTTGTGTGACAGGCATTCGACCCCTTAATGATTCAGCATTAAACTGAGAGCTGTGGATAAGGCTGTCCAGAATGAAAACACGTGGTTGGGTCAGAAACTGTCCTGGCCTCATTTTCCTGTGTTCTCCTCTGTTTTCCTTCCCTTGAAGGAACCTTGATTAGTTAACTAAGAAATGCGAGTTAGCATGGTTCGTCAGATAATGAGTGAAGCAGTAGCGTGTTGTGAGTATTTGCAGCACATGTGTTGTCAAATTGATGACGATGTTTTCTGAATTTGCAGCGTGTTTTCTTAAGCCATCGTACCTAACACTCCCGCTGTCTTCCAGGCTTTGGTCATTGATGTACTCAGGGATTTCCTGAAACAATTTTGTTTTTGCTTATTTGGATGATATTCTCTTTTTCTGTAAGAACATGACTAAACACATTTCTCATGTCCACCAGGCTGTTAGAGAACAAGTTGTTTGTAAAGGCAGAGAAGCGTGAATTCTATAGTCAGACTCCTGGGAGACATTATTGAGAGCGACAGGTGAAGACAGACAGAGAGGCCAAAACCCACCACACACAAGCTACCTCTGAGGTTTTTTGGGCTTTGCTAATTTTTATAGTTGCTTTGTTAAAGACTACAGCAGAGGAGGCACCAGCTCTCACCAGCTTACACCTACATCCCCTTCACTTGGACAACTGAAGCTGATTCCACCTTTTCCTGTTTAAAGAGCCTCTTCACTTCAACACTTCTCACTTTTTTGTGAAAGTTGTCACCAGCAGAGCCAAGTTACAGTGTGTAAGGCTGAGAGCTTTTGTTAGTAAAGTTGGTGCTGGAAGAGAGGTGGCACTGGCAGGAGGAGACTGAGCAGTATTTAGTAGTGTGGACAGATCACAAGAACCTCACCTTCATCCAGTCAGCCAAATGGTTGAACTCCTGCCATCTTTTTCAGTTGTCTCAATTCATCCTGGGTCCTGGAATATCAAGGCTGATGCTGTGTCTCAACAGTACAATGCAGGGGAGTCATCTGCCAGTCCTGACACCATTCCTTCCCCCGTCCTGTGTAGTGGCGGCAGTGAAACAGGCGATCGAATGAATGGTGAGAGAGCTCCAGCAATCACAACCCAGATACTGGTCCAAGTGACGTCTTTTTGTGTCTGACTCCATTCACAGGTTTTGCATTGGGCCCACACTTCCTGGTTTGATGGTCCTGGAGACAACTGCACCTTGAGTCCTCTCAAAGCCACGGGTGGACTACACCTGTAACTATGTCTCAGCCTGCAGTCTGCGCCTAAAGCAGGTTACCACAAGGTAACACTGTCATACTCATCACAGTTAACCATTTCTCTAAAGCAGTGCATTTTTGATGTCTTTCTTGAGCTTCTTTCACCCTGATAATCTGCAGAAGTTGCCCGTGTGTTCAGTCTTCATTACTTGAGGTAGTGTCTCAGACAGGGGTCTTCAGTTCATCATCATGTTTGAGAGTATTCTGTGAAGCCCTGGGAGCCTCCGTCAGTCTGTTTTCACCCTCAGTCAAGCAGCCAAACAGAGCGCTAACTGCTTTATTGAGTGTTACTGCACCCCTGGGTTACCTGCTCCCTCTCTTTACGTTGCAAGTAGAAATTGCGGTGCACCTCCATCATTTATCTGGAAGGAAACCCGAGCTTCTCTTCTGAGAAGCGTGTTATTTAAGTAAATAAGTAAATAAGCACATTGCTGATCCCCACCGGACCCCGGCTCCTACATATGAAGCAGGTCAGAGAGTTTGGCTATTTTCTAAAAATATCTCAAGACAGACTCTAGAGAACTTTCACCCTAGTCATTCACCCATTTGCCTTTAGATTAAAGTTGGTCAAAACTATAAGGATTCATCCTGTATTCCATGTCTCCCAGTTGAAACCCATCTCGTCCAGAGAAGGTCAGTCCACAATCATGTCCCTGTCCACAAACTCGGCAGAGAAGGAGGTAGCAGGAGCAGACTGGTTCTCTGGCTGTCTGAAGAGACATTCATCACTCTCAATCTAACTTACAGTCCTGTACTTCATGGGTGTGAGTGCTTCACACTGCAAAGACACATGTTTGTGAAGAGTGATCCACAGACAGCAGAGCCAATTATCCAGATCAAAGCTGAAAGCCCAGGTGAACAAGACATATTATAATAGCAATAAAACAGCATGTTATCTGAACACATTCATTACAATAATTGACTTGCTCCCGAGTCACAATGTAAGACAGCTTTGTGTTATTGCATTTGCCTTTTGCCTTTTGCCTGTGACAGTTGGTGGTTAAAACCAGGAAGCAGCTGTAGCTGTGTGGTAGACAGCTCCTAATTGTACCTGTGTTCATGACTTGACATATTGTTGCTGAGCTGCTGGAGAGCTGTTTGTTCTGAAACTTTCTCACATACTCACAGCAGCTCGGCTTCTTCCTGGTTTTAACAGAAGACGTCACGTCAGCCTGATCCTCACTTCTCTTCATTCAAAGGATTTTACTGATCACTTTTAAACCACACCAAGCCGAACCCGAGCTACATACAGACAGTGTTGTGCCAGTTCACACTTAAAAAGAACTAGTTCAAAGTTCAGTTCATATATATGAAAATGAACTAGAGAACACGTTCATAGTTCATTTTTTAAAATTTTGAATTAAGTTCACAATTCCAAAAATGAACTGGTTCATGTTCATTTGTTCCGTTTTTATTTTTAACAAGTAAAGGCCGATTTTCTTTTCCAATGGAACCTCCTTCTACCATCCATCACCAGCCCCAAATCATTGCCACTCCCAAACTCAATGAATTACTGAACACCACTGAAGAATCACAGACATGAGTTACATTTAAAATCCATATATATATATAATCTGTCTGAGTCTTCACTTGTTTGTTCATAAAACTGCTTCAAATGCTCAAACCAACTGGCTTCAGCAGTAGTAGATGCATCTGTACCACCTGTACCACTAACACCTGCCAAGCTGGGCCGTGTCTATGGAGACGTCATGCGGCGTGCCATAAAACTGTCGTAAAATGTGAGCGGCGTTCACTCTGATTCGTTCAGCTCAGTGTTCACAAAAAACATGAACATATTCAATGAACGCCATTCATTGAATGCCTTCATGCACAACACTGCATACAGAAAGGTTAACCTCATATAATCAAGTTTGCAGCCTCAGATCCTCAAGTCAGGCCCTTCTGGTTGTTCCAAAGTCATGACTTAAATCTAAAGGTCACCATATCTTTGCCATCAGGAACCCTCAAGTTTGACAAAACTTGCCAGAGGAGATGAGGCAGAATCAGTGACTTCTTTAAACCCATTTTTATAGACTTTCCTGTGATGTCATCTTTTTATGGTCCTGTAATTGTTTCTATTGAAGTCTATTCTAGGTCTTCTCTTTTGAACTTTATCTGATTTCTATGCTGCTGTTGTTTGGCCTCACTTTTTCACCTTCTGTTATATTATTGTTGTGGACTTGTTGTCAAAACACTTTGTAAACTGTCTGTGGGTGAAAACTTCACACAGAACTCAGCTGTATGAGTGAATCTCCAGTTTACAGCTAAAAATTCAGTCTACTTGTACAAATACTTTTGGTTGTAATTTCCTGCTTTGTGGGGGAGCCTCGTGCAATCAGACTCTAACTAAACACTCTTGCACTCTCACCCTTGCACATTGGTCCATATCCAATATTATCCCCTTCTGATTGGCTCACTGACCTGTTGTTACTAGAGGTTCAGAGAGAAGCCTGAGGGAGGAGATATAAAACTACATGGAGATGGTTTTTGGTCCTAAAAATACAAATATATCTTCTTATGGATCAAAACTTCCAACAAAACACAGGAGAAGAGGAAAATATTTACCTTTAAGAAAAACTAAAAAAGACGGAAAATGCCTTATTATACTGTATACTAATTAACCCCCTTAAAGTTAATTTAATTATGTGCCTGCCATGCAATAGCATTGAAGGCATATATTATTATTCTGCAGACTTATTCGTTGGGGTGTGTCTTGAATGTTCAGAGCTGGAGTGGATGACATCATCCACTGGGAGAAGCTCTACAACTCCTCTGAAAAAATTCTGTATAACTCATCCTCACTGCCACATATTTCAATGTTCACATCGTGGCTTCCTCAGTATTAGAAAAAATTGTCCTGTTTCATACAATGTGTCTACCTCAGCACAGAATTTGAAGATGAGCGTCAGAGTGATGAGAGTCCGCTCCACCTCTCCCATCGACTGCAAAACTAATTCAGGAGCTGATTTCCCCAGAAATGCAAAAACGACATTTTTTTGTAACTTGCTCCTGTTTCAACATTTTTGGCTCTAGAAACACCAAAGCAAAATATGCAGTGCACAAAGGTCTTGTACCGGTCATGGTCTGCTCATGGTTCTGAGAGGAGTTACCGTTTTTTCATACATAGCAGCCGTTTGAGAGGCTCGCCGAGCCAAAGTCAGCTCTGTGTCTTCCAGCTACACACAGGTGAACCAGCTCGTTAAGAGGCTCTTTGATCTCTGTGATGTTTACAAACACAGCCCCATACACACACACACACACACACACACACACACACACGCACACAGGGAGAAAGCTGTTAACAAGTTAGTGCTCATAGAGAGAGATTACAGTTCAGAGTGGACAGTACAACAGTAAATACAGCAGCAGACATACTGAATTTACTTTGAGCTTTGAGCTACAGGAACTGTTCAACCATAGCTCTCCCATAGACTGCAATACAGAATTCAGAAGGTCTCAGGTCTCAGCAGCTGCTACTAACGCAGTATCTAGGCAGAAATGGACAAAACTGATTCACCACCACCATCACTTTTTATCACTGAGGGTCGGCTAAATAACAGACACACCACTGTATAATGTAATATACACTACATCCTCGTTTACGTGCTGATGTGCTCACGTCAGTGTGGTGATCTCCAGTCAGTTTCTGTTACTGGTGGAGTTTATTGCTGCTCTTTCTGAACACAGTTAATGTTGCTGTTTTCTTCATCACAGTGTCTAACTACCTGCTGTACATTTAAACTTACACTAGTTCTGCTCCAGCACCCAGAGCTCTCTGCTCCTTTTAGCAACTTTCACTAACTCAGCAGTTGTTTACATGCTGTTCAGATCTGCTAGTTGCTTTAGCTTGGCAGTTACCACTAGCTAATCTCTCTCTCCCTTTCTCTCGCTTGCTCAGTGTGGGGTTGTTGTAACTTCAGTGTAGAGGATTGTGATATTTATTATCTTCAGCGATGTCTGCTGTCTTTAGGCACAGCTCCACTCGCTAACCGGAGCCAACTGCGCACTCTAACTGCCATCTCTGAAAATTTTCCTCAAGAAAATCAGACAAGCTCTTTTAAATCCCACAAATTCCAACCTTTCTTTACAATTTTATAATAAAAATGTTGAGATTTTTTTTTGTCCTGTATCACCCAGTGTCAGTTTCAGTCTCATTCTGATATCTTTTACAGTTTAGTAAGTGATGGGAGTACCCTCCACTGCTCCCATTGACTGCAATACAAATTTTGTAGCATTAAAAATCCCCCCCCACACACACACACACACATATACACAAAAACACACACACACACACACACAAAAAAAAAAAAAACACAAAAACACCAACTCCACAATTTCCAAAATAAAAGGCTTAACATGGTAAGGAAGGAAATTATTGGCTCTGTTGTACAAAACCTTATGCAATTTATACTGCCAAACATAAGCACATACACTCTCAAAATAAAAGTCTCAAAAAGGTAAGAGGTAAAGTAGATAATAAAAGTTTGATCTTAGAAGCTATTGTCTATATGGGTATATTATGGTATAGCTTTATTGCTGTTAGGGCACGTACATGTGTGTATACATGTCTTGCTGTGGTTGTAGGGACAAATTTGGGTTAGACACCATCCCTGTGAGGTTATTTTGATCAGTCTTGACAGCTTCAAATGGCTTTTTGAGGGACACCTGCAGTGACTGAGGTCAGTGTCAGGATAAGTCTCTACAACATGCATGAAACTAAAAGTAAGCTCCTTTGTACAGATTGAAATGTGAGCAGTGAAGTACACACACCAAGCAGCAGGCACATTCAAAATTTCTCCAGGAATTTTCTAGCTTATATTATAGTTTATAAATGTTTATATATACTCAGGTGTCAGTTTATCAGGAACACCTAGTTAAAGCTAAACAACACAGGTGATAATAGGAACACCTGTCAGTGCATCACAAAGATGAATCAATACAAACACAAAGTGAACATTAGAACTTCATAATGGAGGATTTATTACAGGACTGTTGTGGTAGACTGACCAAGTTGTTCTAATAAACTGACAACTATATATATAGGCTACTGTATTTAGGTATTAACCATTTGTATTAGTTTTGTAAAGTGTGCTACATGGAATCACTGTTAGGTGTGTTTAACATGCATAATGTCGTTTATTATTTGAAGATGTTTAATAAAGATTCAAATATATTTTCCACCATGTAAGTTCAGTCATTCAGCCTAACACACACTCTCTCCTCTAACTATTAGGTAACTCGAAACTCGACAAAACATTTCTCCTGCACAAGGATCATTAACTATTGAAATCTGTTGATAAGTGTAACGTTACAGTTTTGTTTTCTCCAGAAAAACCTCAGCTCCTCTGTTTACTCATGTGTTTACAAGCCAGCGTTGTCGGGTATCGGACGTATAATCCAGCGGCCAATGCAGCATCCGGTGTTGAAGGTGACCAATCAGAGGAGCGGAGACTCCTCATCAGCCACTGTCGCCACCTCCAAAGTCTGAACTGTCAACTTGATGAGTGAGTGAGTGTCACACTCATGGATCTGTTCTGTGTGCTCGTTTCACATGCACAGTTTTTATGTGCATGAGTTTAAAGGCTGATTAATGCACAGTTACAGATTGAAGAATCATCAGCTGTTTATTACTCATGACCTTTCACGTCACAGTCATGATTTAATGTCATTAACATTTAAAAACACTGGACTTCATCTGGTCTCAGACTCAGTGTTTAGGGACTCCCACTGTAAGTGGTCTTGAAATGTACTTGGCCTTGGTGCAGCAGCGATCCACTCAGGTCTCTGGTGTTTCACGGGGAAAAAAAAACAGATATTGTTAACAACAGTTTCTCCCGAAATTTCTCCCACTCAGCCTCTTCCCATCTCTGTGAGGTGCAGCTCTCATTTTGTGTCGCAGCCTTTGTCTCTCCTCATCCATCTCCTGTTCCTCTCCTCACCTCCTCCCTCTTCTTCCTCCCCCTTCTCTGAATGGCTCTCCCTCTCCTCTCCAGGTTGCTCTCAGCCTCCTCCCATCTTCCTCTCGTTACCATTTTATAGGCTTGTTAGTTCCACTTGAAATGCCAAACGACAAACAATCCAAACCCAGTGAGCTGCTACCTTGCTGCCCTCATAGAGCTGCAGAGTCTAAACAAACAGGATATGAGCCGAAACAGTGACACAGTCCGCCCCCGCCCGCCCACTATAAATCCTCATATAGGATTTAGACACTTAAACACACACAAGCTGTGAGACGACAAACACAAAGTCATTTTTTACCTTTGAATTCAGAATCAGTGAACAGGGTTAGACCAGCTACTCTGACTGCGGTGTGTTCATGTCTGACACACCCTTTACTCCTCAAATAACTCTACTTCTATAGTTTTCATTTGTATTTATGAATATATTTTAATACTATGCTGTAAATCAGTGGAGTGTTTTACTGTTACATCACAGTCTAAATGCCCAGGAGTTCAATTCTGTACAATATACATTGGTTTGGACCCTGTACACTCACTGAGCACTTTATTAGGAACACCTGTACACCTGCTTGTTCTGCTGTCACCTCAACAGAGCACAAGAGGTTCTGCTGCTCTCAGAGGACTGCAGCTTCCTGGACGACTTTCCCCCAGCTAAGTCAGTCCTCCTGAGCTGTCTGAGACTCAGAGATGGTTCAGTTTCTGTCCAGACTTTGCAACCACACAGAACAGTCAGCAATATGATGGCCTGACCTTCAGTAGACCACAAGTTTTCTTATCTTGGAAGTACTCAGTCTCATGCTGTGCACATAGATAACAACATGTTCATCAGGATTACCAGTGCAGCCTCTGGATGTCTACGTGACTCAGTATGGGAAAAGGCATAAAGCAGGAGACAAAACTAAGTATGTCAAAACTATAGGTCGGTTGGTTGGTTGGTGGGTCGGTCGGTTGGTCAGTAGGCAGGTAGATAATATAGGCAGGTAGGTAGGTAGGTAGGTAGGTAGGTAGGTAACACCAAAATCCTTTTTTATATTACAATACACTTAGAGAAATGAAGGGATTTTGATTTCATGTATTTGTCAGAGACACACTTACGTATATCAACAGTGTATCATTGAATATCAATATTAAACCTTTGTTAAACATAATTCACAATGAATAAATTGACATTTGACAGAAGGTTGAAGTGTGTTAGCATCAGACTGTGAGATTAACATGATTCTCTTCTCTGCTGAGAAATAATTTGATTTCCTGAACTGTAATATAATTAACAATGTTTTAGTTTGTTTAATTGTGTTTAATGCTGCTATTAGGACATGTCATGTGAGTGTGTTCGTGTTTTGGGTGTATATTGTACATTTGTTTGATGGATAGGGATATTAAACAGTCCCCAGCAGGGCGTGGTATGAAAGTTTTACTCAATATCTAGAGAAACAAATAAAACCATCAGCACCCAGGTGACTGATAAAAACATGTGACATCCAGCTGCAGTCCTGAGTTCTCCTTTACCAAACATCTGCTGCTGCTGTTTAGTTGTTGGCTCTGGGTCGTGGTGAGTGACTGTTCCATGCTGCTATCAGAGCCATCACCACCCTGTCTCTCAGGCTGTGTTTATTTTCTGTTGTGGGCGGGGCGGGTGCAGCTTGAACAAACATGTCCCTCAGTCAGTGGCTGCAGAGCTAATATTGACCAGCGCGCTTGGCGACATGTAGCAGGTCAAATTAAGCACAGTAGTGACGGTCACAGTGCAAAGACCTAATGACACGCCTTATCACCTGGATGAATTAGCCTCCGTCTGTCAGACTGATCACAGGCAGAGGAAGAGAGACAGGATAAACAAACACACACTTCACACACTTCACTCACACACAGTTCAGTAGTGCAGGTTGTGTGTTTGGATCTGGCCTGTGTTGTATTTTAAAGGAAACTCATTTCCCTCTTTAGGTGTTTATTTTCCACCTCATGCTCTGAGAAGGAGGAACAGGGACCAGTGTAAGTAAGTAAGTACATTTTATTTATATATCACCTTTCACAGATAAAAATCACAAAGTGCTTATACATCATAGATCATACACAAGTTCAACAAATATGAACTTGTATAATATACAAGCAATAAAGTAAATAAGAGCAATAAAATAAATTAAAATATGACAATAAAAGCAATAAAATAAGTAAAGAGCTACACAGTAAAAGAGCAAGGTATTCAAATAGATTAACCAAAAGCTTGTCTGAATAAAAATGTTTTCAGCTGCTTGCTGAAGGCATGGCAGGAGCCTATGGATCGCAGGGATATGAGGAGAGCATTCCATAATTTAGGAGCCACGGCTGGAAAAGCATGGTCGCCTCGGGTCCTATAGCCTGTTCGAGGAATGGCCAGTCATTTTTGCTCAGAACACCTGAGATTTGTTGTGTAAGGGAGGAGGAGTCAGCAATATATTGAGGTGTTTGACCATGCAATGCTCTAAAGGTAAGCACCAGTATTTTAAAATTGAAACAGAATTTGATTAGGAGCCAGTGGAGGGAGGATAAAACTGGTCTGATGTGTGTTCTTATTTCTGGTTAAAAGCCAGGCAGACAATTCAAATAGGTTTGATTCAGACAGGTAAAAAGAGCATTGTAGTATAGTCTAAACGAGTAGAAATAAAAGCATGACTAATGATCTCCAACTCGGCCATGGCCACCACAGATCTTAGTTTTGCATTGTTCCCTAAGTGGAAGAAACATGAGCGTGTGAGAAATGTTAATGTTATTATCAAGAGATAGGGACTGGTCGAAAATGACACCTAAATTTCTAAGTTTGTGGTGAATTCAACCACTCAAGGACCCCATATCTTGTTGGATTTTTAATGCTACATTTTCCGTACCAATTATGAGAGCTTCTGTCTTATTACCATTTAGCTGAAGGCAGTTGTCAGTCATCTAGGTCTTTATGGCATCTTAACATTCATTTAAAATGGACAATTGGTTTCGCTCATCTGGATTAAATGAGCAGTACAGCTGGATATCATCGGCATAAAAGTGGCAGGAGATACCACTGTAATGGCTAATGATCTGTCCAGGAGGCAGCAGGTATAGTAAAAACAGCATAGGACCCAGAACAGAGCCCTGTGGAACAGGGGTGCTGCATCTGACTTGTACTGGCCCACAGAGACAGAAAAACTCCTGTCAGCAAGATAGGACAAGAACCAGTCCAGGGCAGACTCAGAGATGCCCACCAGATAGTTTAACCTATTTAGTAAAATGCTATGGTTGGCAGTATCAAAGGCACAGTTGAGGTCAAGTAAAACCACCAATGAGCATTTACTGTTGTCTGCAGCCATCATAATGTTGTTAGTAACTTTAAGAAGAGCCGTTTCTGTTGAGTGTATAAACCTGACTGAAAGGAGTCATACAGGCTGTGTGATTGCAAGACTGCTGTAAGCTGCTTGGCAATAAACTTTTCCAACAGTTTGGATACAAGAGGCAGCCTGGATATAGACCTGTAATTCATAGGGAGGATGGGGTCAAGATTTGTTTTTGTCAGCAGGGGCTGAACTATAGCATGCTTGAACTGGCTTAGAACAGAACCAGTTGAGAGAGACATATTTACAATAGATAAAATAATGGGGCCAATTGAATTAAAGACATTTCAAAACAGGGATGAGGGAAGAATGTCAACGGGGGCAGATGAACGTTTGGTTTGTGTAACAATTCAGTTAAGTCCTTCAAGGAAACAGGAGAGAAGAAGGGGGGATATTTGCTCTGTTAGCAGCGACTTTGTCCACAAAACACTTCAGGAAGTCTTTGCAAAATCAGCAGTTGTGGAGCAGTGGGAGACACAATGGAATTTGTAGTGTTGAATAGAACTTTTGATTTCATTTTGTTTGCTGCAAAGTTAGTAGTCCTAGCATCCCTCATCATTTAATTTAGATTTAGTAGAAGCTCTTTAAGATAAAGCTGGGTGGACTTCAAGTTTTGTGACTTTCCATAAACGCTCTGTCCTTCTACATTGACGCCTAAAACTACAGATTGACTCGTTCATCCAGGGTGAGGATTTGAATGAGCAGATTTTTCTAGATTTACATGGAGCCGCTATGTCAGAGGAGCACTGTTTCTTTTTTTTTTCTTTAAATCAGCAACTTTTTAAGTATATATTTTTTGGGGGCTTTTGTGCCTTTATTGGACAGGATAGTAGAGAGAGACAGGAAATGGGGAGGCAGAGAGAGGGGGAATGACATGCAGCAAAGGCCGCTGCTATGGGACTCAAACCGGGGCCAACTGCAGCGAGGACTGTAGCCTCTACACATGGGGCGCCTGCTTGGACCACTACGCCACACGACACCGAGCATTGTTTCTTAAATAACTGAACCAATGTCTCCACATCATTACAGTATGACAGTACACCTGGGTCAAATATAGTTTTCAGCTGTGCTCTGATTAATAATGCACCTGTGAGATATATATTTACGGGGCAGATCCAAATTACAAGAAACATTAAAAAATAACACATGATCACTGACCAGGAAATCCTCCAGGCAAACATTATCAATAGTTAGGCAGAAAGAGAAAACTAAGTCCAAGGTATGTCCTGCTCTATGTGTGGGCCCAGAAACGTGCTGTTTAAAATTGAAAGACTCAGTGATATTAAGAAACTTCGATGCACCTTAGAGGAGGCATCATCAATGTGAAAGTTAAAATCACCAATAATCTTTGTCCAACAAGACTAGAACTCAATAAAATCAGAAATGAATGTGTCAGGTGGGCCAGGAGGTCAGTAAATTAAAATGCAATAGAAAGGTTTAAACCAACCAACTTTAGTCATGTTAAGTTCAGAGGAGGCGAAGGTCTCAGTGCTAATTAACTGGCAGTCAAAACGATTTCTGAAAATCACTGAAAGACCTCCGCCATGACCTGACAGCCTCGGCATGCTGATGGAACTGCAGTCTGTGGGACAGAGTTCAATGATGGGGGAATATTTCAAATTCCTCTGTGGGGTTTCAGTGAGGAACTGAAAGTCCATATTCTCCTAATAAATAACTTTCTGAGGATAAAAATCTTGCCTTGGAGACTGGTCACCCAAGGCAGTTAGGTTTGTAGCAGACAAACAGCTGGTCTGTTGTCCTGAGGGCACATGTCGGGCAAATATACACTGTCAAGGCCCTGACAGGGCATAACAGTGATGTCTGACTCACCCCCCCAACACCGTCTTGAGGTGGGCGGAGAGGGTGTAGCTCAATAGAAAGACCAGAGTGGGACTCGGACCAGATCTTAGGGAGGAATGCAGGGTTAAGGCGACGCACCAGCCCAGCATCGCAGCGGCAGCATTCCTCATGTATTGAAAGGACATGAAGCTCTCCCATTCTCTTTGCTGATGTAACCACCAAAAAGAATGCCAATTTAAGAGAAAACCATATTAGCCCAACTGTTTCCAATGGCTTGAATGTATCATGCTGCAAGGCTCTCAACACCAGCTCCTAATCCCATGGGGGGACAGCTGGCCATCTTTGGTAAGGAGTAATCCTGCAGGCACCTTTAAGAAACTGAGCAATAAGGTCACAGCGCCCCCCTGCCAGTTTCTGAGGACCAACATAAGCTGCCTTTATGGCTGCCAACATTCCTCTCAAAGTTAAGGGAGAGTTTCCCAACTCCAACATTTCTTGGAGGAACTGGAGAATGTCATGGGCCGTGCAGGAGAGGGGGTCCCCCTGCCTCAAGTTGCACCTTAAGCCCAGGCTCCCTGCAGAGTGCTAACCACTGACTGGGGTTATCCTATGGCTAGGAACTCGGCCCTCTCAAAGGGAAAAGGGAAGGGAAAAGGGATGAAATAGAGTCCCATGAGCCTGAGACAGGAGGTCCCACTGAACAGGGAGCTCCCAGGGCAGTCCTCGAAGGAAGGGTGCTATAGCTGAAAACCAGATCATCTGGGGCCAATTGGGGGCCACCAGGATGAGGCTCACCTCCTCTACTTGGACAATCTGTAGGAGCGGGTGCAGGAGGATGAAGGGAGGGAAGGCAAACAGGAAGCCCTGCGGCCATTGATGTGCCATTGCATCTGTGCTCAAGGGAGGATCGTCTCTCCCCATGGAGAAGAAGAGGGGACAGTGAGCCATCTCCCTGGAGGCAAAGAGATCGGCTATGGCAGTACCAAAGTGGTCCCAGATCTGGTGTACAAGAGAGCTGATCAGCCGCATGGTTTGTCCAACCCGGCACATGCATCACTCTCAGGGACTTAAACTGTGGGTATGCCCACTCCCATATCGTCCGAGCCAGTCTGCAAAGGC
>NW_019525131.1:559127-566816 GCF_002814215.2 Seriola lalandi dorsalis | reverse complement strand
CTGATGTAACCACCAAAAAGAATGCCAATTTAAGAGAAAACCATATTAGCCCAACTGTTTCCAATGGCTTGAATGTATCATGCGGCAAGGCTCTCAACACCAGCTCCTAATCCCATGGGGGGACAGCTGGCCATCTTTGGTAAGGAGTAATCCTGCAGGCACCTTTAAGAAACTGAGCAATAAGGTCACAGCGCCCCCCTGCCAGTTTCTGAGGACCAACATAAGCTGCCTTTATGGCTGCCAACATTCCTCTCACCTCCTCTACTTGGACAATCTGTAGGAGCGGGTGCAGGAGGATGAAGGGAGGGAAGGCAAACAGGAAGCCCTGCGGCCATTGATGTGCCATTGCATCTGTGCTCAAGGGAGGATCGTCTCTCCCCATGGAGAAGAAGAGGGGACAGTGAGCCATCTCCCTGGAGGCAAAGAGATCGGCTATGGCAGTACCAAAGTGGTCCCAGATCTGGTGTACAAGAGAGCTGATCAGCCGCATGGTTTGTCCAACCCGGCACATGCATCACTCTCAGGGACTTAAACTGTGGGTATGCCCACTCCCATATCGTCCGAGCCAGTCTGCAAAGGCAAGGGAAACCCTTACCTCCCTGTCCAGCTCTGGCTGGAAGTGCAGAAGAGCTAGGTAGGCAGCCTGCAACCAGAACCCATGCCACCAGCCACTGAAGACTTGGCATTGCCCTGTACCAAGTTGGCTGGCTGCTCCCGCCACCTGAGAGCTACACGGACTCTGCGTGTCACCAACACTGTGGCTTGCAGATCCCTCTGTGGGCAAAGTCCAAGGCGCAGGTGGCAGCACTGCACTGGGCACATGTTCAGGAGAGCTAGGGGCACAATGTGGACCATGGCTGCCATCAACCCCCAGAGGCAGAGGCATAACCTCCAGGTTACCCTCGCTCCCAAACGGAACTGGGACAAGCAAGCCCTGAGGGCAGCCTGTTTTCAAGGAGTAGAGAAAGACTTCCTGCCTTGGCATCCAAACACATGACCAGGAATTCCATAGTCTGTGAAGGCTGGAGCCTGTTCTTCCTCCTGTTGAGACATAGACCTTCCCGATGCAATGGTCCCAAGATTGCATCCATGCACCTTGTGAATGTGCGAGGGGCCAGTGATATCCCGAATGGGAAGACACAGAACTCGAAGGTTCTGCAATTGAAGGCGAACCTGAGGTAGTGTCTGTGTGCCTCCCATATTGGGATCTGAAAAAAGCATCCCATCTTTTTCGGGAATGAGAAAATAACGGGTATAGAACCCAGCCTGCTGATTGTTCTGTGTCACCTCTTTGATGGCGTTGTTCACCAAGAGTGTCGATCTCTGTAGCCAGAATCCTCCTGCGCTGAGGGTCTGCAACTACTGAAAAGGTGGCTGACCTCATCAGTGGGGGCGGATGCAGAAACTGCAAGCGATAACCCTGAGTCATGGTGGAAACTACCCAAGGGTCCACCCCAAGTGTCTCCCAGGACAGGAGCTGTCCTGAGAGGCAGCAAGGGGAGGCTGGGTACTGAGAGCCGTCAGGACTGGGGGAGCTTGGGGGATCCCTGACCACATCTAGCTCTAACACACCGGTTGGCATCCAAATGGACCCGTAGGTCACCTGAAGCCACAGAGTCCGGCTGGGGTGACCCAGGCCGTGGAGCTGTCGGGACCAGCTGTTCAGCGCACTGTCGGAGCATTTGTCTCTCCCCATTTTATTTGCACCTGGCCCAAACATGGCAGATGGCACCACAGGCAGACTAAGCAAACAGGCACGGTCTTCCCCCTGCAACTGTGACTAAGACAGCCAGAGATGATGCCTCACCATCCAGAGGGAGGCCATGGCCCTGCCATTTGTCACTGCGTGCTCTTTCATTAGCTTAGCCAGGTGCGAGGACACCTGCTATAGCTCAGCAACCAGGTAAGAAATCCCTCCCCCAACCACTGTGACAACTAGCGCTGATACAAGGCCAAAAATAGCCCCTGTATTAACCAGCTGTCCCTGGATTGCTATAGCTCCATGCACTCTGGCAAGCATGGTATCCATCATTTTAGTGTTCCCGCTGGGATAATTTGGCTTCCCCAAGACAGATTGTGTGGGGGACACCAAGGCCCCTAAGGCTTGATCCATGGGAGGTGGTGGTCTACAGCCAATCCTCTCCCGACCATGCACACATGCTAGTCATCTACATAGACCTTTCCAGGGATGGGCCTCCTCGACCTCTGACTCAAACTCCATGATGTCAATCTCCCCTTCATCCGATGCTTCAGACATGGAACGTATTATATCAAGCTACTCCTGCCTCACCTGGGCAGAGGACAGCTGTTGTGCAGTAAACGGTTCTGACACAGGAGAGGGCATTGCCAACCGTTTCCTGATAGCTACATCCAGGATATTGACCGATTGAGGCTTCACCCCCGCTTAGTCGTTCCAAACCACCATTCTCGGCTGCTTCGCCTGCTGCAGCTGCTAAATGAAAGTTGTTGGACTTTTTTGAGAGAATGCTAGAGCCCTAGCCTCCCTCACTCTAGCTGGCAGAAGAAAACAGTTAATGCAGGACTGCTGGGGCCTGGCTGGCCATGAGGGCATGGTCCAGCCCTAAGCAATGGCCACATTGATCATGACCATCCTCCATTGGCATTTTTATGCCACAACCCAGACAGGTGTGGGCTACCAGTCTGCTTCCATATGTTTGAATGTATGTGAATGCTTATGTAACTTGGGATTCACTGCAAAACACCACCGGGAACACTCTTCAGCCCTCATACATCCCACACTCATGGAACATGGAGGCATGCCCTTTTTGTCACCCGGCTTTTACCTTGTTTACTTCCTGAAAACACATACAACTAAAGTATGTTCGCTCGCGTTCAACAAAGGCTGTGAGTGTTACATGGCGCCACCGCCAACACACACAAGCCACACTTCAGCCACGGTGTAAAGGCGATCGGCTGAAAAGCCACTTCCTCAAACTAGGTCAGATTTCACATGGGACGATGGCTAGCAAGCAGCTGACTGGAAAAACCCAGTGCCAAAAGCTACCACACTTTCACCAGCCTGTGTTTGTCAGACAATGCAGCAGTCCAGAGAGGGGCCCGTAGACCAGTTCTCCTACTCACAAGGTAAGTGGACCACGCTGATGTCAAACACAAATGCTACATTTACTCTCTTCTAAACAAATGTCAAGCTTCTATACACACTTCCGCAGGAGGAGTGGGGTCTGCTTGGTTTCCGCATGGTGTGTCTTACAGAGTCCCCGTACATATGGAATATGTAGGGTGGAGACATCTCCACTCCGAAATGGTTCAAATCAAGGTTAACCAAAAAGGCCACGCATGCATGGTGCTTATATAATCACGTGTTGCTAATCAGTGCGTGGCCACCACAGATAATGTGTCTTAAAGACTATCCGCATCAGCTGCCCCCGTGGGGGTCAGTCCCCGTACAAATGGAATATGTAGGGAGAGATAATCTTGACATGATCAGTTGTGATCTCAGGTGTGGGAATGTTCTGATCTAAGGTGTAGAAACGTTCTGATCTCAGGTGTAGGACAGTTCTGATCTCAGGTGTAGCACAGTTCTGAACTCAGATGTAGAAATGTTTTAATCTCAGGTGTAGAAATGTTCTGATCTCGGGTGTAGAGCAGTTGTGGATCAGAGTGGACACAGTGTTTGCTCTACCTGCTCACACACAGCACAGTGACTAACAGCAAACACTGTTTGCAGAGTAATCCACCTGTACACTGTCGTCGTCCTGTTTCCACCGCGACAAACATTGACTCACTGCTGAGCTGTCAGTTCAAAGATCACAGATCTGCTGTTTTCTCTAAATTTGTATTATTACATCTGAGGTAGTGGAGTTAATGTTTGTGTAGCTACTGAACTAGGAGGAAGATCATATCATCACCTCATCATGTCACCTTTCATTATGGACAAAATACACAGTAGTGACTAATAATCATTTCCTGTCATTGTATCAATAATAAATTGATAAAAAAAATATATATTTTTTTTAAGTATATTTTTGGGGCTTTTTATGCCTTTATTGGATAGCACAGTAGAGAGAGACAGGAAATGGGGAGGCAGAGAGAGGGGGAATGACATGCAGTAAAGGGCCGTCCGATGCGAGATTCGAACCACTGTAGCCTCTACATATGGGGTGCCTGCTCAACCCACTGCGCCACTCAACGCCCATTAAAATGAATATTTTTTTAATGAATGCAACACAAAACACAAACAAATAATGAAACCACAGGTGTTAGGGTAGCAAGTAAGTTTATTTGTATTTGTGAGGAAACACAGAGTTGCATCAATCAAACCACTGAAGTCGTTCAGTTGACTGACACTGAAACAGGAACCTAAATGAATGAGAACAGTAACAAAGTTTTTGTGTGAACATTAAAACAGTGTCAGTGATGGTACGTATCATGGTTTGCTCAACAACCTGATTAAAATTCCATTAAAAACAACAACGGAGGCCATGTTGAACATTCTCACCAACAAAATCGCTGTTATCATCATAAATTATCAGCACTGATCTCCACCCAGACACTCAACTACATAAAGCAAGTTGTTATGTAGTTACGGAGTTGGCAGATTGGATGGAGATGCTGGACCTGACTTGGGGGAGAGCTAAGTGAGAAGGTCTTTGTAATGATTCCTGCCTGAAGAGAATTCAGACCTAAAGCCTGAGAAATGCCTGTGGACAGTAAAGTTGGCCAATTGGCAAAGATAGAGTCCTGTAACAGAAGATCTGAAGTCCTGTGGACGTGGTCACACAGCTCCACGGTGAAGGACAGGAGAATGTCCTTCATCTACAAGTAGAATAAAAAAAGAAACACATGCAGAGCCGCATAAGCTGTATCTCAGTTCAGAGCCGACATCCTTCAGAGGACATGGTCATTGAAGGCCTTTGTAGTCGTCATAGACCGTGAAGGCAGAACTGGTGGAAATGAACACATCCCTCATCAGACTATCAGATCAACAGGAATCCTGACTGACTTGGTGACTCTTTCAAAATGATTTGGCTCAAACAGGTTCTATTAGGGGGGTGTTTAAAGCTGCAGTGTTGACAACTTAGTTCATTGCCTCTAGATCTAGAAACTTGGTTTCAAACAGTCTGGGTATAAACCTGGTTCAGGTCTGGACCGTGTGTGGATGCTGACCAGGGGCTCAGGGCTGCACCCCTTGTTACAGGCAGTCCACTGAGCCGCTCTGGTTTCCACGCTGCTCAGGAACTGCATGGAAGAGGAGGAGCACTTCCAATACACTGAGCCTCGCCTCCATTACAGCAAATAAACTACTTTGATTACATGTGTCATTATTACTAAAGGAGGCAGAGGAATAACTGAACATAAGACACAGCGAGCAGAGAGAGCAGGAGAGAGGGAGGGAGAGCGAGAAGTCATCGGTAATGAGGCTTCATACTAACGACAATGACCAGCTCTACATATCAAACAGAGGGAGTTAGACATAAAGACCTGCCTCTATTAAAAGTCTGTGATGTTCTGGAGCTGAAGTAAATAAAGACTAAACTATTGTGGATCCAGACGGAGAGACTCAATAAGAAAGCTAGTTTCTTTTAACTTTCTCTCTGAGAGATCATTTTACAGTAAATATGGCCTAAACCACAGCTCAGTCATTTTCTTTCATTTATTTATTGATTTTGTCAAGACGATGTCACAGTTATAATATCAAGATTTGACCAAAGGCGGTCCTGACATGTACTAGGTTTAGACCTAGTCTTTTTATTAGATGTTATACTACTACTGCTACTTCCTTTTCAGCTTCAAGTATACAAAACCCATAAAGGGTATTCAGGAGGATTAGCATTAAGCTCCCCACAACTGTTCTGTGACTGTATAAAGTGAGTGATCATGTTGGCATAGAGCCAACATGAGAGCATCATTTTAATACATGCTTTAATACATATAATACTTTTCAGCACTTATTGTTGACTACTTAACATTTGCATGAAATTTTGAAATTGATTTATTTTTAAATTACTTCCCTTGCATTTCTCGTGGTTGTTTTACTTCCTGTCTTTGTCCATTTTCCCTTCAATGTGATTGTCTGTTCCGAGCTTAATGTGGTTCAGTGTGTTCTTTGTGTTGTGTATTTAAGTCAGTAGTTGTGTCTCAGTTCTGTGGTCTCATCCTTCAGATGCAGCATTTGAAGACTAGACAGTCCCATTTCAAAGGCGTCTTCAAATGTGTCCCTCTTTTCCTGGACAGCCTTTGAATTTTCTGTTTGTTGCTGACTCTGTGAATCTTCCTGTTTTCCTGAGTTGATCTCCAGTGTTCTGCTGCTGACTGCCTGCTTGTGCATTTTGTTGGACATTCATTGTTTATTAAAGCATGTGCATTGAACCTTCCTGCCTGTTTTGTTGTCTGCATTTGGGTCCAGTCATCCTAACACATGACAATCCACTGTGTTGTTTTGACGAGAGTGCCACTAAAAGTCATCAAATGTTTTTGAAGTAATTTTAATAATGCACTGGCAAATTCTTGTCTTGTTCATGTATTTATTTGTTTATTTACTGCTTATTTATTTTGTGTAATTTTTTTTCATTCTTTTTTTATTAATAATGTGACACCTAATAATTGTATTCTTCCTAATGCTTTACAGAAAAAAAACATTGAATAAATGCTCCTTGAATTGTAATCCCTTGGTGTAGAAACAGTAGTGGGAGTAGTTGTTGTTGTTGTTGTTGTTGTTGTTGTTGTTGTTGTTGTTGTTGTTGTTGCAGCTGTAGCAATAATAGGTCTCACAGTTGCTCAAGTAATCTCAGATGGTGAGGAAATGGTGCTCTGAAGTACCCACAGTGGATCCCAGACCATGCTCAAAAAAAGGGTTCCTCAAGCAACCTGATAAAGTTCCTCAGTACTGATATGTTTAAAAGGGGTCCACCAGTAGGGATGTACTGTACCTTCTTTTGACAATACCTTCTTTTCTACAGAAATGTAGGTTCTGTAGATGCCATAGGTACTGGAGATGTGATTCTTCCAGTGGGGGCAGTATAATAACACTACAAGTGTCCTATTCTGACAACAAACTGTAAGAAAAGAAGAAGACAGGCTCAGTAAACAATAACACCTAAACATGGAATGACAGCAGCAGGTGGAGCAACAAGTCCACCACGACTTGTGAAAAGAACCACCACGACTGATGTATCTTGATATTTAGTATTTGACACAGATCACCAGTCAGTATGTAAAAGGTGTCAGAGGAGGGAACAGCTCAGACTGATCTCAGCTCAGAGACAGACATCAGATCTGAGGCCTGTACTATGAAGCAGGATCTGAGGTTATCAAGGTAACTTCAGGTTTAACTCTGGGTTTTCAGCTGTACGATGGTGGTTCACTTCTTACCAGGATAAATCACCATGGTAACTAATACTGAATTCCTAACCTGCTGTGGATCAGATCAAAACAGACAAACTACTGACCAATCAAATCACTGGAAAAACTGAGTCATCGTTCCTACAGGATCCTGACAGGGACAAAAGAGTTTACAATAAAGTGATCAGTAATAAAGATCAGTACATATTTGTATAGATCAGTGGATGTGTTGCTGTTTCCATGTGTCACTCTGGTTTTAAAACAGAGCCTCTAACAAACAGAGGAGAGTTTATCACTAAATAACTACATAATAACTATTGTAGCTTCATTTGACCTGAACACAGACTCTTTAATGGACAGGATTCC
>NW_019525131.1:558258-559077 GCF_002814215.2 Seriola lalandi dorsalis | reverse complement strand
CCCTAAACAAAAACATAAACTCGGGCGGGAGGAGGGATCCAGGGGCCAGTGGACAGCATCTTCCGATGCTCAGAGGCAACACATGGCAACTCAGGGGGACGAGGCGGAGGCCTTATGGACAGGCTTGGCAGTTCAGTGGGGCGACCCGGAGGTCGGGCAAACGGACGGAGCCGTTCTGGAGGCCGGCGGTGAAGACAGGGTTTCTCCGGAGGTCGAGCAGGAGGACGGCGACGAAGACGTGGTCTCTCCGGAGGTCGAGCCGGAGGATGGCGTCGCCACTCTGGAAGGCGAACAGGAGCTGACTTGGTTCCAGGGACAGTAGTCAGCTGGACCACCATCAGGACACGAGGAACAGAGATCAGCCGGACCACCGGGGGCGGCACAGTGTCAGGGACCACCGGGGGCAGCACATAGTCAGGGGCCACCGGGGGCGGCGCAGAGTCAGGGGCCACCGGGGGCGGCGCAGAGTAAGGGACCACCGGGGGCGGCACATAGTCAGGGGCCACCGGGGGCGGTGCAGAGTCAGGGGCCACCGGAGGCGGTGCAGAGTCAGGGGCCACCGGAGGTGGCGCAGAGTCAGGGGCCACCGGAGGCGGAACAGAGTCAGGGACCACTGGAGGCGGCACAGAGTCAGGGACCACTGGAGGTGGCGCCCTGGCAGGAGTCAAGGACACCAGGAGCCACATGGGCTGAGTCAGGGCAAGAATCAATGGGGGTGGTGCCCTGGCAGGAACCACGAGCGGGGGTGATGTCATGGCTGGAGCCAGGAGAGGTGGTGACGTCACATCAGGAACCAGGAGAGGTGGTGACGTCACACCA
>NW_019525131.1:557522-558208 GCF_002814215.2 Seriola lalandi dorsalis | reverse complement strand
GAGGAGAAATCAAAACCAAACCAACAATGATCCACACACTGTTCACTGTTTCCATGGTTATAAATGAACATTTCAGTCGGACTGACTCTTTTCTTTCTCTCCTCTCTGCAGCAGAAACAGTCTGACATGAACTTTAACTGTTTGATCTGCTTCACATGTTCATAACAGTTTGTTCATCATCAGACAAAAAAGCAAAAAAACTTATTTACAATATATCCTTAATCTGACTTAAATAATTAGAAATCATTTCTACTGTTTCTTTTCTATTGTAGTTAGTTTACATTTCACGTTGTTGAATTACACTTTATGACATCACTATAACTAAAAGTTATCCTAGGTATGTTGAACTTGCTTCATAGTACAGTCCTCTGTTCACAGAGTGCAGACCGATGAGTTCCAGTTGTTCACTTTATATCAACATGTCGTCAAAATGTCCTGAATGTTACTGTTACTGTCTGTGAACTGTGACAGCTGACATCTTTTGTAGCTACGCAACACACACAATGTTCACAGAGACTAATGTCAGCTTGTTTAGGCCAACCATAGCTTATTTAGGCTAACAGCATGAGCTGGGTGCTCAACATGAGCAGCTATAGTCATCACTGTTCAGTCTGTTAAAATATAATACTGACATTTTAGATGAATGTTTTCACACCATGGTCTGTCACCATGTTAGTCTGTTTACA
>NW_019525131.1:556949-557334 GCF_002814215.2 Seriola lalandi dorsalis | reverse complement strand
GCAGGGATCGGCCGGACCACTGACCAGGAACCAGAGTCAGGAGTCAGCTGGAGTGCCGACTGGACATGAGGGACAGGATTCGGCCGGACCAACGGCAGGGAACGAGGAGCAGGGATCGGCCGGACCACTGACTGGGAACAAGAGTCTGGAGTCAGCTGGACCGGCGACAGGACAGGTGGAGCAGGGGAGACTTTGTCCAGCCCACCCAATTCAGGGGCTAGGGAGGAATCGACCGGGACCCCAGACGCTGAGACAGCTGATGCGCCGGCCGGGATGATCGACCCAGGAGGTGGGGCAGGAGCCGACGAAACGCCAACTGGAACCCCCGACGCTGGAACAGCTGATGCGTCAGCCAGGGTGGTTGGTGAAGGCTCCTGCCCACAGG
>NW_019525131.1:555662-556879 GCF_002814215.2 Seriola lalandi dorsalis | reverse complement strand
ATATCCTTAATCTGACTTAAATAATTAGAAATCATTTCTACTGTTTCTTTTCTATTGTAGTTAGTTTACATTTCACGTTGTTGAATTACACTTTATGACATCACTATAACTAAAAGTTATCCTAGGTATGTTGAACTTGCTTCATAGTACAGTCCTCTGTTCACAGAGTGCAGACCGATGAGTTCCAGTTGTTCACTTTATATCAACATGTCGTCAAAATGTCCTGAATGTTACTGTTACTGTCTGTGAACTGTGACAGCTGACATCTTTTGTAGCTACGCAACACACACAATGTTCACAGAGACTAATGTCAGCTTGTTTAGGCCAACCATAGCTTATTTAGGCTAACAGCATGAGCTGGGTGCTCAACATGAGCAGCTATAGTCATCACTGTTCAGTCTGTTAAAATATAATACTGACATTTTAGATGAATGTTTTCACACCATGGTCTGTCACCATGTTAGTCTGTTTACACTACTGCTGCACACTGACTATATGGAAGTCTGCGTATGCGTGCTCACACATGCACACCTGTGTGCAGCAGCGCCTGCTGTTAGCTGTGTCTTTGGTATCAAGAATCATGGAATTTCAATGGTGTTAGTACCGGCTACCAAAATTCTACTATAGTGACATCCCTATCCACCAGTGTGGCAAACAGAGGAACCCTGAAAGGAGCCTCAGGTATCCTTTCAATTTTATATTGTAGATGCATGCTCTTTATTTGGGTAAGGAATATGGAACAGGGGGCTACTCAGCTAACATCACTATACAGTACAACAGTATTGCACATTGACTAACTTAATATAAAGTTTAATCTAAATCTAGGGCAACCCGTTCATTTACAAAGAGGTGTATTCTGACACTAAATTTCTCTTTTATTTTGAAGGTTTAATTTAACCTCAGTCATCTGTGGTCTTGAATAATGGAAATTACACCAAATTAAGTTCGGGACAAAAAAATCATCAAAAAGACGACAAAAAATCGGCCCTGGCAATTTTGGCCCAGACCAGCCCCCTCTCGATCGGTTGAACACCACCCACCACACCTCCTTTGCAGTTCCCTTAAATACAGTATGTGTACTGTACTACAGCTGTGTTTTTTTGTGCCATGGACAAGTGCACCAGTGCAAGTGTACCAGTATACTCACTTGCTGTTGACTACACTCTCCTCCTGCTCCCTGTGCTCCTCGGCTTCCCTGTCACACTCCTGCATCTCCT
>NW_019525131.1:555131-555612 GCF_002814215.2 Seriola lalandi dorsalis | reverse complement strand
TGTAATGGAGGCGAGGCTCAGTGTATTGGAAATGATCCTCCTCCTCCCTGCAGTTTCCAAGCAGCCGGGAAACCAAAGCGACTCAGTGGACTGCAGCTTGGCAATCTGCTGACCAGTGTTGGAAATATGATCACTCAGTCAGTCAGTCAGTCAGTCAGTCAGCAACATTCGCGATTATGGAGCTTGCCCCGGTGTTGCTGTCCAGCCAAAAAGCAGCGAAAGGATTCACAGACTGAGAGAAACCAGATTCTCTGGTCTGATGAGACCAGGACTGACCTGTTTGGTCTCAGGTCTAAGAGTCAGGTCTAGAGGAAACCAGGCACAGCTCATCACCTGATAAAGATCATCCCAAGAGTGAAGCATGGTGGAGCAGCATCAGGCTGTGGGGGGACAGGGAGACTGATCCAGGAGCAAAGTACAGAGAGGACCTTAATGAAAACCTGGTCCAGAGCTCAGGACCTCAGACTGGGCTGAAGGTTCA
>NW_019525131.1:533779-555081 GCF_002814215.2 Seriola lalandi dorsalis | reverse complement strand
CTGCATCTCCTCCTGCTGCTCTGTCTGCTCTCCTCCTTCCATCTGTTGCTGCACGATGGCCCTGAAAGACTCCACAGAAATTGATGTTGCTGTGGCCCCTGAAGCAAACGTGGGATTTTGGCACACTTGGCGGCCCCTGCCTGTAAATTCTTCACACTCGCAACTTCTCCGCACCTCCCTTTTCCATTTTTGATGTTGCCGTCTGTCCATTTTGAAAGTCTCCCTTCTTCGTCCACAGGTCTGTCGCTCTGACACAGAGAGGACAGAGAGGGAGGGGTGGGGCCAGTGCAGGAGGAGATGTGAATGGGCCAGTCTGGTGTCATAAGAAAAAATGAATCAATGGGCCGCTGCCCCAGTTATATGGGCCGGTTGTTGATGTTTGTGTATGTGTGTGTTTGTGTGGAGGGGTATTTGTTGTTTTTTTAATTAATATTAAAAATTCAAATCACATTGGCCCCAAAGTGAGTTGGCCCACCGGAAAAATGCAAAGTGTGCCAGCCCTGCATGGAAACATGGAAGACGCCATTTTCTAGTTTTGTCTTGTTAGGTTTTTGACGGGAAAATAGATGATACTTTTTAATCCTGACCAAACAGAATTGGTTGTAGGTGGAATCAGTATAATGTCAATAGCACAATTATATCAAATGCAGAGCATCACAAAAAACATAGGAGGATACAAGCCTGCACCAACATTCAAAATCTAGATATATAAATATGTCAAAACAAGAGAGAAGATGTGTTCAACCACACATTTTTAGATCATTTTAGAACAGCTTCAAATGAACCTGTGTGTGTGTTGCTGTGAGAAGTTATTGCTCCTGTCAGCTAACATTATAAACCCTCCTCACCATCATGAACACTGCACTCTGAGCTCAGTATGCTGACACAGTACAAGTCTCTCTGGTGGATACATGGAGCTGATTATCATTGCTAATTGAACAGTCTGAGCATCATGTGTCTCCGTACAGAAATATGAACAAATATGTTCAGGATAAACAAAGGTAGAAATCTGAGAATGTGTAATATAAAATACATAAATACACTTTATGTTGAAATGTCTCTCTACCATAAAGAGAAGGGGAAGAGTAACCTAGTCAAAACTGAATACACATATCACAATTACTATGTACCTTACACTGACTGATAATATAATATTGATTGGTATATTTACAGGTCTCCTGAGAAAAAAAATACTTTAATTTGTTTGTTGGCCACTTATTTCTAACATCAATAATAAAGACGAAACACTCAAGTTACACATTACTGTGCACGCCCTTATAACGGCTGCTGGAGCCTAATTGTATTTTAAAAGACTTAACTAATTACATTACAAAGGAAACAAAAGCCAATTTACCTTTTCCTGAAACAAACTGGAGGGTTCCTAATTAGATCAGTAGAACCAGGATTTCAGTGGAATGTGTGTGTATTTAGAGAACAGGGTGTTATAATTTAAACTGTACAGAATAAAGAACCTGGTTCAGGAGACTGAGTTAACTGTGTCACTGTTACTGTATCAGCATCTCTAACCTTTGCCTGTTTAGTTACCTGGTAACATCACTAGTTTTTATAGTTCACAGTGACCATCTCCTTCATGTCTGATGGAAAAGGTCCATCAGACATCTTCTTTTTTAATGATTCATAGTCTATTGTATTCATGATAAACAAAAACATATGCAAATATTTCAATCACAAAAGACTGTTTCAAAGTTTACAAAATTATTCCAACCAAATGTACTTCATGTAATACATTACTGTTAGTGTCATGAGCTGGACACGCCACTGAACGCCTGATATATAAGAATGGTACCACCCGCATTTCAAGTGATACTCCTCCACCTTATCAGTAGCCTGTATGATTGTTGTAGAGTAGCCAGGTGACCAAGAGAAGTGTGCCACAGCTCATGTAGCTCATGCTCATGCAGCTCAAACAACAAACCCTGGATCACCAGTAACATCAAGACCCTCCTCAACCAGAAAGAGGAGGCCTTCAGGGATGGAGACAGGGAGGAGCTCAGGTGTGTGCAACATGAGCTGAAGAGGAGATTAAAGCAGGCGAAGGAGGACTACAAAAAGAAAGTGGAGAGGAAGCTGCAGCACAACAACACCAGAGAGGTGTGGAAGGGGATGAGGACCATCACTGGCTATAAAGAGAAGAACAGCCAGACAACATCAGGTGATGTGGACAAGGCCAATGAGTTCAACCTGTTCTACAACAGGTGTGACACAGCCTCACCTATTCTCCCTCCCACTGCTTCAGCTGCAGCTACTCCTATGGCATCTCCTCCACAACCTGACACTGCAGCTGCAACTCCCTCCACTCTGGGGTCAAGTCTCCTGTCTTTCCAGTGGAGGAGGTGAGGGCGGAGCTCAAGAGGCTACGTCCTGGAAAAGCAGAAGACTTGGATTGTGTGTCTGAAGCTGTTAAAGGACTGTGTAGCCCAGCTGGCTGAGCCTCTCCAGAGGATCTTTAACTTAAGCCTATAAACAGGGAGGGTCCCGGTCCTGTGGAAAACATCATGTCTTGTTCCGGTACCTACAGTAGGATGACCGGCTGAAATCAATAACTACAGACTGTTGGCCCTCACATCACACATCATGAAGACCCTGGAGCGGCTGCTTCTCCACCTTCTGAGGCTACAGGTTAAACATGCACTAGACCCCCTACAGTTTGCCTACAAAGAACATATTGGAGTATCCCTTACATGCTCCACCAGGCCCATTCTTACTTGGATGAGCCAGGTGGTTACATGAGGATTATGTTCTTTGATTTCCCAAGTGCATTAAACATCATCCAACCCCCCATTCTTAAAGACAAGCCGGAAGGGATGGGGGTGGATCCCTGCTTCATGTCCTGGATTGTTGATTACCTGACAAGACGATCACAGTATGTCAGGCTGGGTAACTGTGTCTCATGGACAGTGATGAGCAGCACTGGGGCTCCACAGGGGACTGTTCTGGCTTCGTTCCTGTTCACCTTGTATACAGCAGACTTTAAATACAACTCTGAGTCTTGCAACATCCAGAAATACTTGGATGACACAGCTGCAGTGAAATGCTGCACATGTTTTAACAGTCAGTAGTGGCCAGTGTACTCTTTTATGCTGCAGTCTGCTGCGGCAGCAGCATGTCTGACATGAACACTGCTTGGCAGGAGTCTGGACTCACTCAGGACTGTTGTGGAGAGATGCATGCAATGTAAGATGGACGCTATCTTGGACAATAGTAACTGCGCTGCAGAACAGAGAGGTTCAGGAGATCCTTTGTCCCCACTGCCTTCAGGCTGGATATCTACCTATCTATCTATCTATCTATCTATCTAGACAGAGAGATATCTGTCTATGTCCAGCAGGCCAGAACTCCTGAATTTTGTGTTTCATATGTACTACAGAACCATCTTTGTCATGACACATCTAGCGTAACCCCTCGCTCTACCTTAGCCCCAACCATAACCTGTGCATCAAAATAAAAGACATCCATTGGTTTTGCACCAGCGGTAATTCTGAGGTAGACAGTGCCAGAGTAGACACTGTTAAAGATGAGGACATAGGGAGGAAAGATGAGTAAGCAGGTAATCGATGGCTCGTCAGCACACCTGATTAGCCCTAATGACATACAACAGTCATGACACAGCCACTAAATTGACATTACTCAATCACATAATTGTCATGACTTGCCATGGCAGACATTTTATGTTTGAGATTATCTTTGTATTTTGGTAATTTCCTGTTTTATTTTGTAGTTTCCTTGTGTCTCTTGATGTTTGTACTTCCTGTTTTGGTCCTGTTTCCCTCCTTGTTGATTGCCTGCCCCGCCCTAATGTGTTTCACCTGTGTTCAATCATTCTTGCCTCCCTTGTGTCTATTTAGTCTCTGTGCTCCCCTTTGTTTTTGTCGGTTTGTCTGTTCATGTATCCTGTTGTCATCCCCTATGGTTCTCATGTTTTGGCCTGCTGTTCCTTGTATAACCCTCGTGCTTTGGTTTCCTTTTCAGTTGGTTTGCCAGTTTTTGTAAGTAGTTAATTTTGGTTATTGAAATAGTTTCTTTCCACCAAACTCCCTTGTGTTTTCGGCTGCATTTGGGTCCTACTTACCACAAACCTTGACAGTACGAACCGACCAATAATGGACCCAGCAGCCTACACGAGCTCCCAACCCAAGCCCCAACTACCCCACTATCCAGACCCTCAGCTCTCCAGTGACCAGGAGCCTTCGCCAACCACCCTGGCTGGCACATCAGCTGTTCCAGCATCGGGGGTCCCGGTTGGCTCACTGGCTCCTAACTCAATTCCTGGGTCGACCATCCTGGCTGACGCATCAGCTGTTTCAGCGTCAGGGGTCCTGGTCGACTCCTCACTTGTTCCTGAGTTGGTGGTTTTGGGCAACTTCTCACCAGTTTCAGCATCGGGGGACCAGGTCAACATTACACCTGCCACTCGTGTTTTGTCAGCAGCCCTGGTGGCTCCTGCTTCAGTGGTCCAGCTGACACCTGCTCCTCGTGTCCTGTAGGCAGTCCAGCCAACTCCTGTTCCTAATTCCCAGTCGGCTGTCCAGCTGACTCCAGTTCCTGATTCCCTGTCAGCTGTCCGGCCAAATCCTACCTCCCTGTGTCCTGTCGTGGGTCCATCCGAATCCTGCTCCTCCTGTTCTGTCAGTGGCCCAGCTGACTCCTGATTCTGGTTCCCACTCAGTGGTCCGGCCGAATCCTGCTCCTCCTGCTCGTCCTCCAGAGAGACCCCTTCGTCTGGAATCCAACCCTTAAGAGGGGGGGATACTGTCATGGCACGCCATGGTGGACATTTTGTTTGAATTTATGTTTGGACTTCTGTCACTTCCTGTTCTATTTTGTAGTGGTTTCCTGGGTCTCGATGTTTGTACTTCCTGTCTTTGTGTTTCCCAGTTTGGTGATTGTCTGCCCTGCCCTAATGTTTCACCTGTGTTCAATCACCCTTGCCTCCCTTGTGTCTATATAGTCTGCGTTGGTTCATCTGTAATTGGCCTCGGTGTCTGCTGCTGCTGTGTTTGTCCCCCGGAGTCTCCAGTTTAGTCATTTTCCTCCTTGTGCTTCTGGTTCCTGTGATCCACTGTTTCCCTGTGGTTAACCAGTTTTGTAAGTTCTTCTGTTTAATAAACATTTTTCACCGTCTCCCATGTGTTGGCTGTATTTTGGATCCAGCTTTGCCCCTAATGTGTGACAGAAGTCTTTTCAACAGCAGCTTTTGGCTGAAGGGACCAAATTGGTGAAGTTCAGCCTCAGGCTGTCTGGACTCACCACCACCTAGTCTGTTGTCACCTTAGCAAGAACACCCTACCACTTGGATTGCCCTGGAGTTCCTCCTTAGTGGTTGAGTCACCACAGCAATCTTAGCACATATACATTTGCATGTTGCAGACTATGCTGGACACCCTCCTGTTGGTCCCACAGAACTTTGCGCTACAGATTGCCTGCCCCTCTCAGTAATGCCAGTCCTCTCCAGCGATAGATATCAGTCCCCAACCCCTTTCTTGCCTTTCTTCACCCTTCTATCTTCAGTTTCCCTTGCCCTCAGTGGTGGATATTAAGCAGCAAGGAGTGATGAATGAATCTATTTATTTTGTGATACATATGGAGCTAATGTGTAGAAACCATCTGCCCAGATGATACCTCAAAGTAACTGCTCAGATGCTGTACCACTGTAAACTGTCGAACTGTACAGACTTTCACCTTCTCTCAAGGATTAACAACCTTTGTTCCAGGGTAATGGACTCTGTGACCCTTGGGTCACCCCTTATACACAGATTAGTGGCCCTTGGATCACACTGAAGACTGTCCAACACCCCAGTCATCAGACCAAAGGGGCGAATGTTGGGCCTGAACATGTGGTCATTCAAAGCTTGGCCTACTTGTAACCCCTGAAGCCTGACCTTAAATCTGACCCTTTGGCTTCAGCCCCCTGAACAAAGGAAAAGAGCGCCAAAGGCTGCCCCGACAGACTCCAGCTCCAAGTATGCTCCGCAGTTCAGACCTGAGTGTAAAATCTGGGGGAGTCCCAAACTCATACTTCTCATTGGCAGAGATGCAGGAAATCACGGCAACACAGCCAGAAATGGCCAGTTTTCTCTGTGACGATTCTCCCTTTGCTGGACGAGTTGAGACTTCCCCCGTGTTCAGCCAAACACAAGTTACCTAATCCAAGAAAAGAGATTCTGCCAACGCAGACCAGCGATCTCAAATTACCTGAAGGCCAGACTTTTTCACAGAGGGTAGTGGGTGGGTAGCGGGTGTAGGGGCTTGCCGAGAGTTGCCTTTTCCCCTTACTACACAAACATACACACAGACGTGTCTTTGTTTTGGCTTCCTGCAGCAGATTTTTTAATTTGCAGCAGTTCCCATTTTTGTATTTGTTTTGTATTTTTGTGTGGGTGTTTTTGAATCTGCATTTTTTTATATATTTGCAGCTTGGTTCTCCTATTGGAAGCATTTTGGCCCGTTGCAGTGAGTTTGCCATTGTCGGGCATTATATTTTTAGTCTTTATTGTGCATGTTTATTGTGACCTGTGGCTGATTGAGAAAGTCAGAGCTTGAACTTAACCCTTTGTGGTTGTTGACCCCCAATGGTCAACTACTCTAAGTGAACTACTGAGTTTGTGAGACTACAACCTGGCTTGGTTATTGTTCCAGGTCTCTGGGTGGTGGCCTGCATTATTATTTAATATGAATCATTTTAATAATAATAATCTCTTAGATAATCATTAATGATTTTAAGCAATAATCATAAATCATAATCAATAACCAAACATGCTCCTGCCAAATCCAACAAGTTCTAATATTGACAGTTTCATTGGGACCTTTTTGGTCAGTAACAGTGTTATAAGTTTGCTTCATATGGTGAAAATTGTTGGTGAAAATGTGTGGTTGTGGACTAATTTATGAACTGTCATCTTTGCCTCTGGAACAGCAGGTGAAGAGGTGTGATGGCGGGAAACAGTTCTCTGTCTCCTCAGACTCTTCTTTAGTATATCACTTCTGAATCATCAAATTGATTTAATCAGATTCCTCTTGAAATGACACACTGCAGTTTAACATACATCACATTACAGGAGCTGAAGATGCCATTCAACCCATCCAGACATCCACAAGTTCTCACAGCACAAAGTTTATTCTTTCTTTTTTTTGAGAGGGAAGACATCATTACAGAATAAAGAGGAGCAGGAAAGATGGAGTGCATGTAGGCTTGGGCCTCCCAACATTGAGGTCCTTTCATTACTGAGCAGCTGTTGAACTGCAGTCGGATGACTCAAGTTGATTTCAAAGTCTTTAAAGAGTTGTCGCAGCCGGTCTCTGGCTTGTGTGTATCAGAGGGGAATGAGGATTGAAAAGTGATGGAGAGTGACAGCAGACAGATTGCTGACGCTCGCAGCTCAGCCTCAGGTGAGACTGGGGAAGACAGATCACCCCCACTGATGTTTAGACGAGGAAGACGGAGAGCACAGCTGTGTGTGTGTGTGTGTGTGTGTGTGTGTGCGCGCGCGCGCGTGTGTGTGTGTGCGCGCGCACGCGCGTGTGTGTGTATGGACACAGAGAAAGTGACAGAGAATAAGCGTACAGTACAAGCATGTACGCATGTACACATGCACAAGCTGATGTGTGTACTTGGGAATCATGTAGCTTTGGCCTGTGTGTGTGTGTGTGTGTGTGTGTCTGTTTGCACAGGGGTGTGTGTGTCAAACAAGGCCCTGCGGCTCAGGATCTGCTGTCGCTAAGCAGCTGACACTTTTCACTGACAGATTTTCACAAACTAATTTGACTCTGAGGAGACAACATGAGATTCTCATGAAACTTTTCACATCCTGCCAGTGGAAATGTACTACAGCGCTGTGATGACGATGATGGTGGCGATGATGATGATGATGAAGATCACACTCACACACACAGACAAAGACAGAGAGAGTGCAGGAGCTGCACATAGATACTGACTGAACACCTTGATAACAGAGGAGGTTTCACAGGTGAGAGTGTTCGATCACCTGCAGGCGTGACAGCTCTGTAACTAACTATGATCAGGACCTGTCATCACAGTTTAACACCTGTTACTAACATCAGCTGATCTGAGAACCACACTGCTGACTCACAAGACCAGGGTCCTGTCTCTTTGAATGTGGTGTGATACAGATTTTCCAAAGAGGTGTCACACTTTACCTGACCAGTTCATGTCAAACTAACCGCAGTGTGTTTGACTTTGTTCAGTCTGGAAACTGTCAGATGGATTTTCTCTGCAGACTGAACCACCACAGAAGTGATCCTCACTCCCTGAGGTCAAGCAGCAGTGGTTCAGTGACCACGTGTGAACACTCTTGCTTCATTTCTGGGTCAATATGTAAGAGTAGTTTTAGTGAGTAACATGTTCTCCTGTTTGACCTCATGATGGCGCTGTCGTTGTCTCACTGTCACTATGAATAAACACATACACACTGATGTTTAAATAAAATGATGGTACCTGGTTACAGGTTCATCAGAGGGTTTTGATGACAGCAGCTCTGGAGATGAAGATGTGACTGAAGCCACGGATGATTAGGAAGAAGTTTTTGTGTAATTTAAGAATCAGATCATTTAAAAACAGAAGTGGAGAGTGAGAATGACGACGCTTATTCAGACAATATTAGGTCCAGATACTGTCTAAGTAGCGGCTCTCAGAAGAAATAGGACTGATGAGAAAATCTCTGCTGAAAACACAGGTAGTTTTCCCAGGTCAGTTTTCACCTGTGAAACCAGAGGAGCTCAGAAGAGACCTCCTCTCCTGGAGAACGTTGGTCTGTGGCAGGTGTGACCACAAAACCTCTTCAGCTGGGAAACACCCACAATCTGAACAGGTAAGGTGTGTCAGTGCACACAACCATAATACAGCAACCACGAGCATGTACCTGCACTAAGAAGAATGTGTGTAACTGAACATGTGAATGAAGTAAATCAGATGTGTTGTTTTAGTAACACACTGCCTCAAAGATCACAACTACAAGTGCTGTACATAAAAGACATAGACACATAAAAAAAACATCATCACTTTAACAGCAGTAAACAGTGACCTCACAAACATTTGTATCACTTTGTAAAGCAGCTATAAGTTTTAGCCGTCGCTGCTCTGAGAGTCTCCAAGGCCAGAAACACAGGATCTAATCAAAAGGCCAGACACACACTCACTGACACACAACCATGTCCCGGGCACACACTCCCTCCTCTAGTGGGAAATTACAAGGTTAACACACAATGCTCGTGTGTGTGTGTGTGTGTGTGTGTGTGTGTGTGTGTGTGTGTGTGTGTGTGTGTGTGTGTGTGTGTGGTTGTGGCAATACAAAGTGTTGATGTGAACTGGTGACAGAGTAACTTAGCAACAACATGAAAAGGGCAGGAATTAAATGCCACACACACACACACACACACACACACACAAATCTAACCTCTATATTAACTCCATGGGGACCCTGGGATGGTCAATAAAATGCCCTGAGACCTTGATGCAGATCTGATTGTCCTAAAAGTGGCCTGCGCTGCTTATCTGCTGTGTGGAGATAGGCTACAGTAATTCACTTAGATCCAGATCCTTCAGATAAACTCCTCTGCTGGGAACACAACAGCAACAGCACAGACATGACAGGAAGAAACACAGGAGTCCCAACTCAATATCCTCCCACACGAACCTCTTTCTCTTCCTCCTCCTTCTTCCCTTCCTCTTCTCGTCTATCTGTCCATCTAAGACCCTGTCCCCTGTCTCATGGACCCCCGCATTGAGCAGACCACGTCCTGCAGAAACAGAATAGAAATTACATTGGTTAAAGTCCTCACACACACACACACACACACACACACACAGATTCATTTGTATTAGAGTTTACATGGACCACCCTGTGATTGACTCTTTTTGACTGATGAGGTGAAAACAGTGGTTTTTAAAGGTCGATGATGTCACTTTTTAAATCACTCCTTATTAACATAAATACATCTAACAGCAGAGCATGAATCAATAAACTGCTTCTTACATTTTAAATACTGCTCACATAAATAAGTGTGAAACCAAGGAGATAATGCCCCTGAGTAACAATAGACCCACAAACAATTAAACCTGAAGGTTTGTTTTTGTCTTTGCACCGAACGTACTTTGCTTTGAAAAGGCTCTTATCTTGTTGCCTATATAATTTGTTTTCAAACAGCCAATGAGATAGTGTCATTTTAAACTTGTTATGACGCCGCCCTTTTCTGTCACCTTATTGGTCTGCCTCTATGTCGGATGCCTGTTGGTGGGCCTGGTATCACCTGGGCCTGTAGAAGCTCTGATTGCTGCTGACAGTCTCTCTCTCACCTACCCTGCACACAGCTCTTTGTTAGGAAGCTTTGGTTCTTTCTTTGGTTTCATGTGAACACTCCACACTCCTGATTCTGACATTCACACTCCATGGACCGTTGTGGTTTACGCATTTAAATATCCTCAGTTAGTTTATGTTTAGCTGTTGTTTAACGATGACTCCTACCATCATGATGTTATGAGCCAGGTTGTGAAAAAGTTTGGGGCTCATCGAATTGGTTTGGTGTGGTTAGCTGCACGCTGAGTAGCAGATTTGGTCGAGGTGTGTGTGTGGCCATGGATTTGTTGGGGAGCTGCTTAGGTTAAGGAGATGCACCATATTTAGTAGCTGAGATGGAGGCAATCGTTTGTTCTCCTCTTCAGGTTATCTGCTGTGATCTGAAGAGAGGGTGTTTCCACCTTGAAGCTGAGTGTGTGGAGTTTTCTCTGTTTTTAGTGGTCTTTCCCCAGTGGGTGGGTGTCAGTTCTCTTCTTTTTGTTCTACTGTCAGTTCTGTGGTTACGTTGTCAGTGTCAGTTGATCTCTTGAGTATTTCTGAGGATATTTGTGAGTTTGCCTACTTCCAGGTTGTTTTTTAAACCTGCTGGTTTAATGTGTGAAAAAAACAGACTGTAACTAAAGTTGGACGTAGCCTCTGTGACATCACCCGCAGGTTTCTGAAGCTCAGAGTGAGCTGCTCCACCGTAAACATCTTGGCAGTGTCTGACTCTGCCCCTAACTCCCAGCTAATCCAAACATGGCCAAAGAGATGGAGTGTGACATGGATCTGAGACTTTGGTGCATATTGGTTTGTAAGAAGCATACGCTCACCCACCGGTCACTCAAAGAGGCCACGTCCTCAAGTCTACATAACTTTAAGCCTTAATAAAATGTAGACAGGTGAGTTATATAAACAGTTTTCATGAAGAAGGAAATACAATATAGACACCACAACAGTTTATTGTACCAGGCTGTAAACATGTTCATTTCTGCTGTAAAGGAGATTTTAACATGGAGTCTATGGAGATTGACTCACTGTTGGAGCCGGACTCTAGTGGTCATTCGAGGAACTGCAGTGTTGGATTCAGTTTTCAGCTTTGGAGGTTGATGCTTGGTCAAAACCCACCACAAGCTGTATGGAGAGTAGTTATGGAGTTTAAATTAGTTCAGGTTAGACAGTTAGTGGGACAACTGTGGGGTTTGTTTGCCCCATGTGTGTGTGTTTTAGTAGTAAACACTGTATAACAACATCATATATGCACAAATCACAGTGAAGGAAAAGATCTGCTGTCAGGATATTGAACTGTTTATAGACTGTACTATGTACCGAGGGAGTTCTCTCACAACATTGCCTTGTTTTTTTACATTCAACCACAAGCAGAGCCTGCAGTCTGTCACGGCCCGGAGATGGTACAGACAGGCTGGGCAGTTCAGTGGGGCAACCCGGAGGTCAGGCAAATGGACGGAGGTAGAGGACGACAGCAAAGACGAGTCTCTCGGGTAGAGCCGGGGGATGGCAGGGCCCCTTTGGAGGGCAACAAGGAGCTGACCGGGTTGTGATTGTGGAACAGGAGAAGGAGACGACTGGACCGCCGGCTGGAGATCAGGAGCTGGTGTTGACTGGACCGCTAACTGCAGATCATGAGCTTGCGTCGACAAGATTCGAGGAGCATGAGTCGGCCAGACTGCTGACTGGGAATCAGGAGTCAGCCGGACCACCGACAGGACACAAGAAGCAGGAGTCAGCCAGACCACTGGCTGGGAACCGGAAGCAGGAACCAGCTGGGCCGCCGATGGGACATGAGGAGCAGGTGTAATGTCAACCGGGTCAGCCAGGGGTGGTCGACCCATGAACCGAGTCAGGAACAGATGAGATGTCAACTGGGACCCCCGACGCTAGAACAGCTGATGCGTCAGCCAGTTGGGTTGGCGAAGGCTCATGGTCACTGGAGAGCAAGGGCTCTGGATAGCGGGGCAGCTGGGACTTGGGCTGGAAGCTGGAGACCTTGGACTGTGGGACAGCTGGAAGCTGGACAACCGCAAAAAAGCCAGTTCGGTCAGCTCTTACTGTCACATTTTGAGAAAAGATGGAAGCCAAATGCAGTCAACACTAACTTTACTTACATAAAACACAAGGAGCATAGGTGTAAGGGACACAAGGAAACATTGAAATCCAACAGAAGTTCCACAGGGTAAAACTGGGAAAAACAGGACGAAACAAACAGGAAGCCAAAGCACGAGGTAACACAGGGAAATTGCACAAGAGGCAGAAGCACAAGGTAACTGAGAGGAACTCAACAGGAAGCTGAAGCACGAAGTAACACTGGGAACTTGAACAGACAAATTGACTCAGACAAAAGGGAGCACAGAGACTAAATAGACACAAGGAGGCAAGGGGGATTGAACACAGGTTAAACACATTAGGCAGTCAACAAGTAGGGAAACAGGACAAAGACAGGAAGTAAAAACATCATGAGACACAAGGAAACTAATTACAAAATAAAACAGGAAATGACAATGACCAAACTCAAAGTGCAAACATAACACAAAAGCTCAAAACATAAAATGTCCGTAATGGCAACCCATAACACAGTCACATGTGACATTGTTCATGAGACTGTTGCAAGAGTACAAACTCAGCATCCTGATGCATTCATTGCATTCATCGGGGCTTCGCTCACTATGTTGACTGTCCCATAAGGGAAAATAAGACACTGTTGTATGCAAACATCAAGGAGGCCTACACTGCTTCAGTTCTACCACCACTTGGCAGATCAGATCATAATCTGTTTTTTCTTCAGCCTTCCTACAAATTCTGTGTACTGAGACAGGCTGCAACCACCCGCTCATTCAGGAACTGGACCCCAGAGCCCAGTGAGTCTCCAAAAGACTGTTTTGAGTGGACAGATTGGAATGTCCTGTTGGAGTCACAGGAAAATGATAACAGCAAGGACTCTGACCTTGATAGAATGGTTGAATGTACCACGGACTACATTAACTTCTGTATGGACACAGTAATACCAGCGAGGACTGGATACTGCTTTCCAAACAACAAACCCTGGATCACTAGTAACATCAAGACCCTCCTCAAGCAGAAAAAGGAGGCCTTCAGGGATGGAGACAGGGAGATTAGATCAGGCGAAGGAGGACAAAAAAAAAAGTAAAGAGGAAGCTGCAGCACAACAACACCAGAGAGGTGTGGAAGTGGATGAGGACCATCACTTGATATAAAGAGAAGAACAGCGAGGTGATGTGGACGAAGCCAATGAGTTCAACCTGTTCTACAACAGGTGTGACACAGCCTCACCTGTTCTCTCTCCCACTGCTTCAGCTGCAGCTTCTCCTACAGCATCTCCTCCACAACCTGACACTGCAGCTGCAACTCCCTCCACACTGGGGTCAAGTCTCCTGTCCTTTACTGTGGAGGAGGTGAGGGCGGAGCTCAAGAGGCTACACCCTGGAAAGGCAACAGGCCCCAATGGTGTGTGTCCGAGGCATTTAAAGGACTGTGCAGCCCAGCTGGCTGAGCCTCTCCAGAGGATAAATGACAACAGAGGGCTGGGACGATTATCCGACGTAATCGACGTTGTCAATCATAAAATTTATTCCACGTGGTATTTTAGTGTCGACGCGTCGTGTAAAACCACACAGGGTAAATGTTCATAGAACAAAACCAGAACTTTCTAATGGGACTTTTCTAATCGGACTGGGACAACGCGGTGACGTAATTGAAGTCATTGACTACATGAATGATTTGCGTCTGTGTAATCTATTTGAACAAGACGGCGGCGTCTACCAGCAGCACGACGGAGCGTGTGGAGCAACACGCGGCAAAAAAGGCTCGTACACGGTCCCTCAAAGTTTGGGAATACTTTATTCTTGACACCAACAGTGCGGTAGTCTGCAGACTCTGTGTGTGTTGGACGGGGCAAATTGTTATATTAAATGACTAACTGGAAAATAATTGCAATAAAATTACTGTTAGGTTAATAAAACAAATAATCGTTAGATTAGTCGAATAATCGAAAAAATAATTTCTAGATTAATCGTTTAAAGAATAATCGTTTGGGACAGCCCTAGACCAGGCAAAAGATGAGTTTCAACAGAAAGTTGATGAGACTTATGAGGGTCAGTGAAGTCCTTATCTACGGCAGAATCAAAGAGGAGCATGACAAAAACCTTTGTGCTATGCTGCAGCACTCCAGAGAGCAAGGAGTAAAGCTCAACCCAGAGAAGAGCCCAATCTCTGCTACAGAAGTCAGCTACTTTGGACACCACATCACCAAAGATGGAGTCAAGCCTGGTTCAGCTAAGATTGCAGCTATATGAAACATGGAGCTACCCAAAGACAAATGTGAACTAGAAACAATCCTTGTCTTAGTTAACTATCTGTGCTATTAACTATCTGAGTTTCGCCCATGCATGTGAGTATCAAAATAAAACAAGAAACACAAGACTTGAATCACTAGGGAATAATGACAAAAACTTAACCACCTGAACAGGCCTGGCTGTTACAGCCATGACAAGGAGAGAGACGCACCATTTCAATGGTCAAAATAAGTTGTTTAATTAACAGAAATCAAGTGTTTTTTTATTGCAAACCATGGAGTGTGGATGTCAGTAAGGTCAGTGTGAAATGTATGATGTGTGAGTGGCCAGCACAGATGTGTGTGAGTGTTGTAAAGTGTATAAAATAAACAAACAGGAACAAAAAGTAACTGAGACATCACCTGTGAGGACTCCTATGGAGAGAGGGAGAGAGAGTGAGAGAATGAGTGACAAGAACATCTTATAGGCTGGTGAGCACTGGGCCCAGGTGACACCAGAAAGCCATGATGATCGTGCTGCATAATAATTAGGCCACTGACACACAAACAGCAGGGGTCACCACCTGTGCTTTTACGGTCATGGCTAGAAGTTCAGCTGCTTATATGAATAGAAGTGGAGATAAAAGGCAGCCCTGTGAGGTGGATCTTTGTATACTGAAGGATTTAGAGATGGTCTTATTAGCTAGAATCTCAACAGTTGGGTTTGTGTATAATAATTGAATCCATTTGAGAAAAGTTTCACCAAACCCAAATCTTGGGAGTACTTCAAAAAGGTCCCCCATTCTATCCTTATCAAATGCTTGACATGCATCTACTGATCGCATTGCTGTGTCTTCTGCATTATGCTTCTCATGCAGTATATTTAAGACTCTTCTAATATTGTGATAACCCTGTCTTTTATGTACGAAACCTTGTTGATCATCAATGATCAGCTCAGGACGATATTTACCTAATCTTCAAGAGTGTTTTACTGACCGGGTATTTTTGTGTCCCATCCCATTAAACTTATCGGTCTGTAAGACAAGCACTCAGTGGGGGGTTTGTTTGGTTTTAATATAGAGTTATTAGAGCTAATCTTAAGGAATCAGCATACAGTTAAGATCAAATGCAGGTTGTCATCATATCACACTCAGGAGGCTGCACACACACACACACATACATACATACATTCATACATACATACATACACGGACACACACACACGTAAACACTTTACCAATGAAACATGTTGGTAGACTTAACATTAAGCAGCACACTGTATTAAAGTTCCTCTCATTGATTAAACACTTAAAAAGTTTTCTTTCTTTCTCAAACTTAGTTCAACCCTTCATGGCCTTTAAAATGTTCTGGGTGTAACTTCATCTTTCCCTCATTTAGGATTTGTGGATCTAAATATGCAAATATCTCTTCTGCACCCACCGGTCCACCACTCACCTGAGGCTCATCAAACATGTAAACCTCTGCTTCTGTTTTGTTAGCTACTTTATGCTGAACAATAGCTGATGGTATCAGGGTCACACTGAGGAAAAAAATCAGAAATTTCAAGAATAAGGTCGTAATACTACGAAAGTAAAGTTGTAATTTAATGACAATGAAGTTATGATATTATAACAGTAATGTCATAATTTAATGAAAACAAAGTTTATATTACGAGCGTAAACTCATATTTAATGAAAATAAAGTTGTAATACACTGTTGCTCATATAGTTGGAATAAAATATTTTTTACCTCTTTCCATGAAATGATTGTGACAATATGATTTATTCTTGACAGATAAAGTGTATATCTTCTCAAAGCTTTAGTAGTCAATCTCTTCCAAAGTGATTACTGATGCATTTAAATAGGAATAAACAAAGGATTGTGTCTGAAAACAAAATTATTCCAACTTTATGGGCTACAGTGTATTACAAGAGTAAAGTCTTAATTTAAAAAAAAATAAAGTTGTAATATTACAAGAGTAAAGTCTTAAATTAATGAAATTAAAGTTGTAATATGAGTAAATGCAATTTAATGAAAATAATCACCTTATCATTAAACGTTTGCTGAACAGTTTGGAGTTTCATTACTCATCCTTAAACATTGCTTACATGTTAGCTAAGTCATGCTAATTTGTGTAGACGTGTCCCTCTCAAGTATTACAGCTACACTGAGTCTATGATACATATGAGGCATGAATGAAGATGACCTGAGACATGATCCCACAGCTGAGTTCTGTCTGTCTCTCGGATCAATGTCTCTGTCCACAGCAGTTCTTCTGAAGGCTGTCTTCTTCAGTGACCCAGTTCTCCACAGGCTGATCAGCAGAGCACAGATGTTCAGTCGGTCTCTGTCTCCCTCCCTCAGGCCAGGGAACCTCAGCAGCAGATTTGTTTTTCATTAGAAGCCCAGGCAAACAGATGACAGTGGGAAAATAGTAGACTAGGTAAGATAGATAGAGCCCAGAGAGCTGGGCTCCAGTTCTTGTTTGTCAGACACTTTTCATCTTTGTCTGTTTCTTGGCAGGACAGCAGAATTATTGTCCACAAGCTAATATCAAACTGAGTTATATTTCTGCCTCCTGTCCTGTCTACAGAAAATATTATAAGTATTATGACCTTATTCCTGAAATTTCCTATTTTTTCCCTCAATGTGCCTCTAATACTGCCTCATAGAAAACTGACTCTGAGGACGAAGAAGAAAAGAGAGTACAGGGTCATCTACTTGTCAATGCATCAGAATCATAATGTACTTGTGAGGACTGGCATCAAAATTCGAAGCACTGCTCTTGTAGAATAGAGAAAGCTTCCTGCCCTTAAGGTCAGTTAGATCCTCTGTTACTGAGGTCTAGTAGATGTGTGCTAGGACTGCTGTGTTTGTGCAGTTTTGGTGTGGCTGTGTCCTGATTAATCACAGTGCTGTGTGCTCTGTAGCCCCATGCTGAAGAAGAAAACATGGAGCTTTCACCTCTCCCCTGTTGCAGCCACAGCACAGAGCCAGACATTTCTACTGTTGTCGGTTGTAAGCAGGGCCACATATGCGGCAAAATTTAGGTGTCAGTCTGCAACTTTGCCTGAACCAGTTCATCATAGGTGTTTGGACCATGTGTCTCTTGATCTTTTAGTTGAACCTAACACCAGGAACACAGTCTGTGTACTTTACAGCCAACAAATTTTCATTTAGAAATGAGAAAACCAAAACCAGGCAACAGCTCGTTTCCCGATTACCGTTTAGAAGAGAAGAGGAGTACATGGATCTGATGATGGCCTTCAGTGAATGGAGCGACAAGAACTGCCTCCTTCTGAACACCTCCAAGACTAAGGAGATGGTCATGGACCTTCAGAGGTCTAGGCCCACCCTTCAGCCAGTCAACATTCGAGGGAAGGACATTGAGGTGGTGCACACTTATAAATACCTAGGTGTGCACCTGGACAGTAAACTGGACTGGTCCATGAACACAGATGCCATCTACCTGAAGGAGCAGTGCCAGCTCTTCTTCCTCAGGAAGCTCAGGTCCTTTGATGTCTGCAGGGAAATGCTGCACATGTTTTATCAGTTAGTGGTGGCAAGTGTAGTCTTTTATGCTGCAGTCTGCTGGGGCAGCAGCATGTCCAACATGAACACAAGGAGACTGGATAAGCTGGTCAAAAAGGCAGGAGTCTGGACTCAGGACTGTTGTGGAGAGATGCATGCAATGTAAGATGGAGGCCATCTTGGACAATACCAACAATCCTCTCCACAACATTCTGGCAGGACAGAGAAGCAGCTACAGCTGCAGCAAACGTCTCATCTCACTGTGCTGCAGAACAGAGAGGTTCAGGAGATCCATTGTTCCCACTGCCATTAGGCTATACAACACCTCAGCCAAAGGAAGTGGACTAATTAGTGCCACGGGTACTCAGCTCCGAGGCACTCCTCTACAGCTAGAATAGTTGAGAACAACTGAAATTACTTTTCTACTTCACTTTTTCTTGTGCTAGTGGCACTAGTGGTTCCCAGACATTTTTTGGGTGGATCCCAAAGTTGTCTCCATAGGACCCAGACTTGAAAAAGGTCATAGGTTAAAACCTAAAAAATAATTCATTTGGCAAAAACATTTTAACAAAAAAATGTGTTTTAATGGTCACTTAAAGGATCTATGGCTTAAACTATTTTTGGTTATGCTAAAAGGTTATATTTTATGTTTGTCTGTGGTTTATCCACAGACCTGCTGTGCTTTCGTATGGACTATGGGACCAAGTCATAGTTGACTGTGGAGAGGAGTTTTATCTGGCATTATTCATCCAGGAAAAGCTGGCAGAACACAGACAGGTGTCAAACCTGACATGCCAGATGGTTGGCATCACAATTGTTGTACGGGGAATGGAATGCACACAGGATCCCAGGTATGATTAATTTAATTATACTGGCTGTTTTAGTAACATGACTTTGAATTAAGCAGTATGAATGAATTTTACTGTTCTATTGTAGATTTAAATCTACAGAAGAGGGCCAGGTTCAATTTGTAAAACATGTTAGTTTGGCCCACATTATTTGGACATTGACAAAGTTCATGCTGTTTTAGCTAACTACCAAGTTGAATGTAAATAATGAATATGTGCTTGAAGTGCAGACTATGATCAGTCACTGACCATGCAATTACCCTCAAATTAAACTGTAATGTCTACTCTTTAAGCTCATATTCGTTATTGTCAGCTCCAATATGTTGTGATAGACTAAAATAACAATAATTTTGCCAATTAAAGTTCTGACTTGTTATCATCTAACAGTAACCATTTAATACTCCCTTTCCTGTCTTGCAGGAAAGGGAATACTGTCATGATCTGTGTCTGGTTGTGTTTAGTTTTCTGTCTTGTGTCCATGTTGTCTCGTCACTTCCTGTTTTATTTTGACATTTGACTCTCCTTTCGTTTCAGGTAACTTGCCCTTCCTCCTGGTGTCTCCCGTTGGTCTGATTGTCTTCCCCGCCCTGATTGTTTCCACCTGTTCCCCATTACCTTGTGTATATCTGTCTGCATTTCCCTTTGTTCTGTGCCAGTTCGTCTTGTTCTCCATTCATGAACCTCCCGGCCTCACGCTCCATGTCATTGTTAACTCAGGTCTTGTTCCTTGTTGCTTTGTTTAGTTTTTCCTCATAAGAGTGATTTTTGTTTTTTTGGCGTTTGCCGTTTGTTCCTCTCAGAGTGATTTTCTTTTTGTCTCCTCTAGTTTGTTACTTTGATACTTTGTGCTTAGTCACGTTATTGTTTGTTACTTTGTTGTTTCCTCATAAGAGTGATTTTCTTTTGTACTTTATGAATAAATATCATTTTGTTGAACTTTTTTGAGTCGTGCATTTGGGTACTGTCCAAGTTCGAGTCTGACAAATACCAAATGAACTGGCTGTGGATGTCTGTACAACTTCCTGAGACCTTGTGCCTGTTCGTGCTGTTGCAGCTGAACTGTACAGGAGGAAGTTGGATCAGCCTTGAACGGAATCCATTTTTAGAAGTGATCCTTTCCTCTCTGAAGAAGCCAAACACTGGACTGAAACTGAGTTTCGTTCTCCCTTTATGATGCCAAGTCAAAATGTGGTTCAAAATGTGGTTCCTCATAACTATGGCCCTTTTAAAGGGGTGATATGTAAGATCTGGCCAGATCAGAATTCTGGTTTAAAATGTTCAAAAGGTAACACTATCAATAGTATGTGAAGGAGCCACAGTGATGATGTCATGACCAAGGTTCAGGAGATCCTTTTTTCCCACTGCCAATCAGGCTATACAACACATCATCCAAAGGAAGTGGACTAATTAGTGCCACGGGTGCTCAGCTCCGAGGCACTAGAATAGCTGAGAGGAGTGCCTATTAATATTCTCCTTCGGGTTTATTATTCTTCCTCCAAATTCTGACGCGTAACTCGTCCCGCAGCTTTGAGAAAACCCCAGTAATATATACATCAAAACGTGCGTCTTGATCCCGAAAGAGGTGCTGTGACTTTTGGTGTTAAAATTCCAATTTTTCCCAAAGTTATTCCCAAAAAACTGGGAATAAATAATGCATTAGGAATTAATTGGAATTTTCTTTAAAATCCCACAAAATTTCACCTTTTTTCTACAAAATTTCACCTTTTTTCTGAGTCACCCAGCTCTCTCATACCTGCACGTAGAAATGTGATTCAAACTATAAAACAGAGGAAAACTTCTGCTCTCTCCAAAACACAGCAACTGTTTTTACATAACATGTAAACTTTTCAAACTGTGAGCACTCAAAGGAGGAGTGCAAATCACTTTTTCTTCAAAGTTAGAGTGAAAGCGTCAGTTGGCTAGATTGCGTGAAGCAGTAAAAAATAACCTTTATTTTTATTTTTAACTCGAGCTCACGGCCAAACCGTAGAAAGGAGAGAAATAATTCTTTCTCAAAATGTAGACATAGTTGTTGGGATTCATAAAATGTAACTTTGACAGGCAGGGTCTGCACAAAATTTAAACGGGGGTGCCGAGTCCGACAGCAATACCTGTCTCACTCTCTTTGACACCTAATGTAATCTTCTTTTTTTTTCAAAAGAATCTCACTCTGTCTTCGCACTGAGCTTACGCACTCATTTTAAGGAATATCTGAATAAAATAGAGACTGTAGAAACTTCTGGCTTCAGTGTCTGTCACGGTGTTTTTGGTTTTTGAAAAGAAGTAACGGTTTTCTCATAATTT